>NC_071505.1:323815197-324118227 GCF_027887155.1 Malaclemys terrapin pileata
TGTGTCGACGTCACTGGGAGTTTTCTTTTAGTGAAGTCTGCATATTTGAGCCCGAGGGACTTGATCCTTCTCCCATTTATTTCACTGGGAGTTCAGTGAAAAGAGGCTCAGATACTAATTGCCTATCCATGCTTATTGATTGTGCAAAAGAGGAAGCAAGCAGAACAGCTAACGACAGAGAGGGAAAGGGCTATGGAGCACTCCACATTATTGAGACTCCCCAGCCACCCCCATAATAGCCCCAGCGAGCTCTGTATCCCCGGGGACTTCCCAAAGGGTGGCATACCGCTGCTTATGTTAGCTCCTGTACTGTATTCTTCACTGCTTAGAAAATAGCAAGCGGCTGATTGTATTTTTCTATGAGTTCCTTTCATAGTCATCCATCTGTGGCTCATGGTCTATTGTACAGCTTTTATTTATTGCCATTCTATGTCATTGTCAAATATGGTTGCAGGCTATTTAAGCTTTTATTATACTAAGCTTCTATAGGATTAAAAAACAATCTTTGTTTTAACAGCATTTGTATGATTAGTCGATCTGCCAGCAGTAATGCCGAGCGGCTTTATAGCCTATGTCCCTAGGTTATAACAGATGTTTTTGTCTTCTGGTTTCTTTTAGCATTTATCTAGCAAAAACTGAATATTACAAATATTGAAGTGTCAGTGTTTTTGTCTGCATTGTAACAATAAGGGTCTTTCAGTGTTTCCACTTCAGAGATTCAATATTTGGTCATAAAAAAAAAACTTGAGGCAAATTCCTTAATCAGTTTGCACAGAACCAGGGTTTGAGGTGTTTATAATATGTACAACACTATTAAAAATGGTTCACAATTGTCTGGACTTACAACTACATAGGACTTAGGTTAAATGAAGTGGTCTATCATGATCCATAGAGACAAGTTCATCTAAAGATGGAACTAACTTCTTTGTAGAGATTCATTTGAATCTCTCAAGAGTTGTTTTTTGTATTAATAGACATCTCACTTCAGAAAGACTTGAATTGATGTATTGGTTGATCACAGGATGATGATGAGCCACCAACGTGCTGCAGCTGTGAAAAAGGCAAATGTGGCCCCAAGATCCATCAGGCAAGGCATTTCCAGTAGAGACAGGGAAGTATTAATGCCATTGTTCAAGGCACTGGTAAGACCTCATCTGAAATACCATAGATAATTCTGGTCATCCATGCTCAAGAAAGATCATTCAAACTGGAACAAGTGCAGAAAAAGGCCACAAGGATGATCATGAGAGGAGACTAGAAGAGCTTGGCTTGGCTGAAAGGGTAGGATTACCCCCTGGTGTATTTATAGAGAGCAAACACCAGGGAGGGAGAGGAGGTATTTAAGTTAAAGGACAATGTTGGTGTAACCCCCACACCTTCGGGGTGTGGTGTTCTGTACCATCTAGTGGCACCAAGACCATCTAGATAGAGAGAGTTAAATGAGTATGCTCTACAGCCTTAGCTAAAAGTTGGTTGGCTTTTAGGTCATGCGGTAGAGGCTCACACACTAAGCTCCAGAGGTCCCTGGTTCAATCCCGCCTGCCGACGACCAGCGTCTGTCGGCGTTACATTGGCACAAGAACAAATGTAGGCTGTTAATTAGAAGAACATTTCTAACCATCAGAAGAGTGAGGGTCTGGAAAGCCTACCAAGGGGAACAGTGGGGGCAAGAAACCAAACTGTTTTTAAGATGGAGCTCAATACGTTTATAAAAGGGATTATATGACGGACGGCCATGTCTCCCTTGATTTATTTCCTGACACCACCTCACACAGAGTAAAAGTTACCAAGAGCTTTGGGTTGAAAGAACGCCTGGGTAACAACAGGGTTGCCTGTGATAGATGACTGGACTCAGTGACCCAGGAGGTCCCTTCCAGTCTTATGTTCTTATATTTCTGTAATGGTTGAACTTAAAAATGGCATTAGTGAAAAGCAAATTAAGGACTTTTGGCATAGGAGGGAATATATAGAAAATAACCAAAATGTGCACTGCAGTGTATTTCAGGACATAGTGCATGCATCTTAAGTAGTTTTTTATGCAGTAGACTAAAATAACTACAGAAACTACTCAGGCTACTCATTAAGACAGACACTTAAATTTGCAAGTGTTATACATCGTCTGCACCCAAGTTGCATGAACAAACTACCTCATATTCCACCATTATGTGATTCTTCCCTACAGTAAAATCTCAAGATACAAATAAATGTGGTCTTGTAAGGGATGTGATAGAAGCTCCACACCTTGGGACATGTGAACATAGGCTGGCCAGAGCACTAGAAGATGTACTATAGAGAACATTTGTGTATGGGAAGAGGGACAGACTAGCTCTACAATGATAAGGGGAGACAGTGACCATATGGCCTAGTGGATAGAGCACTGGACTTTATTCCTGGCTCTGTCACTAGTCTGCTGGGCGACCTTAGGCAAGTCACCACTCCCCTCTGCCTCAGTTTCCCCATCTGTAAAAAATGTGGATAATGATGCTGACCTCCTTTATAAAGCACTTTGAGTTCTACTGATGGAGTGCTATATAAGAGCTAGATATTATTAATAATAAAGTTTTTCCTAACATTAAGGTCTGTATTTCTAATGCCCAATACAGTTAAAATAGCCACTCCACTTAGTTTCTGTCAATCATGTCCTTCCCTTTGGATTCAACTAATTTTCTCTAGAGCAGCTGTGTTTAATGAGCTGAAACAAATTCTGTAGGTCAACAAAATACCTAGTCACATGCGTGGGGAGACCTAGTATGTATCTGAGCATGATTAGCAGCCTGAGGTCGAGAGATATAAATATATATTCAAGTACACAGCAGAACATTCAAATAGAATAGCAGTTGTTATTCAAAGGCATTGATTTTAATACGCCTGCAGATGCTCAGCATCTCTGAAATATCAGGCCACTTATTTAGGTCAAAGTTTTCAAAAATGGGTGTCTCAAGTTAGGATCCAAAGTTCATATTTAGACACCGTCATCAGTGGCCTGATATTACAAGAGGGCTGAACACCTGCCGTTCCTGTTAGCTTCACTGATTTCGGTGCCTAAATGTGGATTTAGGCCACCTGGGCCAAGATTTTCAAAAGGGAGTAGTAATTCTGCATGCTTGGATTTTTTTTTTTTTTTGGTAGGGGGGTGGGGAAGGGGCTGCCACACAATCTGAAACACCTTAAAGGGCATTTTTCCAGGGGTGGGTGCTTTTTGAAAATCTGGTCCTTGACACAGAGTGGGCAACCAAAATCCCTAATCATTTGTGAAAAATCTTGGGTCTAATTTTAGGCACCTATTTTTGAATATTTTGGCCTTAACTACATTAGAACAGTGATGTGTTTATCTAAAGTAGTTCATGTATGCTGTGAATTTGTACTGTATTTATAAATGTGCTTAATCCTTTGAAAGCCTGCTGAACATTTCTATGTTTTTAATTGGGGTGCAGGAATGCAGGATCCATGTAATTTCATCTCAGACCTTTCTTTCATCATCATGCTGGTCATAGGCGCTGTCATTCTTAGTTCTCGACCCTCCACTCCACCCCTTCCCCCAACCCCCTACTCCCTCTCTTCCCACCCCCACTCCTCCCCCACCCCATTCCACCCCCTCCGTTGAGCACCTCCTGCACACCACGGAACAACTGGGGGAGGAGAAGGAGCTGATCGTCGGGGCCGCCAACAGGCGGGAGGCACTGATGGGAGGGGAAAGCACTGACCAGGGGCACTGACAGTGGGTGCTTAACACCCGTAGAGTCAGTGCCTATGATGCTGGTCACAGCAATATCTCATCGCATTAAGTCTTTTAAACCCAGAGAGGGTTATTTTCTCCTTCAAAGCTGTATCAGACAATTCTTTTGACCATTATGAATAAAATAGAGGGATGAGTGTTAGATCTCCATGTTCTAAGTATTCACATCTGGTATGCGTTTTGCTATTAATAGAAGTGGTGACAATAGAGGAAAAGGACTGAAGTTTAGTGTAACATGGATGCATATAGTGGCAATAATACAGTTCATACATGATGTTATTAAAACAAATGAGAATTATGATATGTAACCCACACACCTTCTGGGTGTGGTATTGTGTCCCATCTAGTGGCACTTAGAGAGAGAAATACAATAACTCCTCACTGAAAGTCATCCCAGTTAACGTTGTTTCGTTGTTACTTTGCTGATCAATTAGGAAACATGCTCGTTTAAAGTTGCGCAATGCTCCCTTATAATGTTGTTTGGCAGCCACCTGCTTTGTCCATTGCTTGCAGAAAGAGCAGCCCGTTGGAGCTGTCTGGTAGGGACTTGGAACCAGGGTAGACTGGCAGCCCCCCATCAGCTCCCCGCACCCCTGAGTTCCTTGTGCAGCAGCCACCCAGCAGGCTATCAATTGCCGGGCAGTTCAGCTGTCCCTCACTCCACTGCCATGTGCTGCTCCTGCCCTCTGCCTTGGAGCTGCTCCCGGGAGCTTGCTGTGCAGGGAGGGGGCAGTTGGAAAGAAGAGGGGTGCTAAGGGCAGGGTGTCCCTCTCCCCCCTGCTCCTGCCCCGCATTTCCATAGAGCAGGGCGGGGACAGGACAGGGGTCAGGAGGGAGGGAGCTTGCTGGCAGCAAATGCTGTCTCAACTTGCTGATCTACTTAAAAAGGCAATGTACTTAGAGTGGTGTCAGCGTACTTAAAGGGGCAATGCACGTCTCTCTCTCACACACACACACAGACTGTGTGTCTCTGTCTCTCTCTGCCATGTTGTCTCCCCTCTCTCCATTTGTGCTGCCTTGTAGAGTGTGAGGCTACATTAACAACAATATGTTAACCCTTGAGGGCTCAGCCAAGTGCTAGTTCATCATTTAGCAGCAAGGCGTTCCCTGGGAAATATCCCACCCTCCTCCACCCTCTGACTCCAGTACCTCAACCAAGCTTCACAATCATCATTGCTATGTACAGTATTAAATTGTTTGTTCAAAACATATACTGTGTGTGCGTGTATATATATATACACAGACAAAAGACTATATATATATGTGTGTGTGTGTGTGTGTGTGTGTATGTATATATATACACACACATACACACACACATATATATAGTCTTTTGTCTGGGGGAAGAAATTTCCCTCGAACCTAACCCCACCCATTTATATTAATTCTTATGGAGAAATTGGATTCGCTTAACATCATTTCACTTAAAGTAGCATTTTTCAGGAACATAACTACAATGTTAAGTGAGGAATTACTGTAAAATGAGTTTGCTCTACAGCCTTAGCTAACAGGCAGTTGGTTTTTAGCTCATAAGGTAGAGGCTCATGCACTAAGCTCCAAAAGTCCCAGGTTCAATCCTCCCGCCGATGACCAGTGTCTATCGGCCTTACAAATGGGGGCTCCTCCGGGATTTCAACTGGGAAGTCTCTTCAGCTTGAGTTGTGCTTCCTCAGCTAGGGGAAGTATGTAACTACACACCTTATGGGTGTGGTGTTGTGTCCCATCTGGTGGCACTGAGACAACTTAGAGAGAGACATAAAGTGAGTCTGCGCTAACAGCCAGTTGGCTTTTCGTTCATGCAGTAGAGGCTCATGCTCTAAGCTCCAGAGGCCCCAGGTTCAATCCCGACAAGCGGGGTCTGTTGGTGTTACACATACACTGATCATATGGTCATTTGCTGGCCTTTTACAGTGTCAAGATAGGGGAAAATATCCAAAGAGATATGCTCTAGCTCATCCAAGAATTACTTCAGGGAAGTTCTAAGGCCCGAGTTATGTAGGATGTCAGACTAGATAACCACAGTGGTCTCTCCGGCCTCCAAATCTTCTCTATTAGAAGCTAAATACAAAGAATAGACTTCTGTCTTTGCACTCCTTTTCTTGCTATCAGTAAGAATGATTGCTATATTAAATTAAACATCTTGATTGGTGCCCTGGTTGTCTTTGGTTTTGTGTTTTTCTTGGGGAAATTTTTTTTTTTTAGAAAATCTTGTACCACAGTATTTTATAACTAGACTTTATAAGTGTCAGCCACTACCCCTCAGGCACACCAACTATACAAGCTGGACAGAGACACCAACTCAAATGTAAGTGTTAGAAAGACTATTAGGATGAACGGTAAGTTGTGTGACCACCTTTTCAAAGTGCAATAAATGGGACACATGCAGGAGCTCCATTCCCTCTATAGCCCTGCCCCCTGCTCCTCCTCTTCCCCCTGAGGTCCCACCCCCTGACCTGACCAGAAGCCAGAGACAAGCAGTAATCAGAGCCATCCAGGCTGCTGTGGGGAGCCCTGGACCCTCCATCTGCCCTGGGCGAGAGGCTGGGGTGCCCAAGAGCAGCCCCTGGCCCGTGTCCTCATTCCCTCCCCCCCCCCGCCACAGGCATGCTGCCCAGGGCAGGTGGAGGGTCTAGGACTCCCCACAGTGGCCTGGGCTCTCTGGGAAGTTCTTACTACAGCCTGGCTCCAGCTTCTGGCCTAGCCAAGGGTAGGGCCTTGGGGGAAGAGGAGGAACAGGGGGCAGGGTCTTGTGCCAAGGGGGGCTAAGGCCTACCTCAGCCTCCCCTCCACTGGGAAGAGGCTGGCACCATCTGCGAGCCTCAGGTGGGCGTGGAGCGGTGCTGCAGGGAATCTGGAACAAATACTGTCCAAGAGTACTGTCCAAGCCCCGAATCAGGACTGTCCTGCCCAATTAGGGATGTGTGATCACCCTAATGGTAAGAGTTACTGACCAGCTCCTCTCTTAGCTCAACAGCAGATGAGTGTAATAGCAGATAGTGAGAACACAGCTTATGGGATAAGAGGCAGTTTACTGTCATGTTTCCAAAATCCATGCTCTAAATACTCCGGGGTGTATATTTCAATTGCCAGCTACTGTTATTGAACAGAAAATACCCAATAAGTAGCAGTGCTGGAGGACACAGACCCAGTAAAAAACATCAGTAAATTCTATGCCAGGTGCCAGATTCATCACTGGTGTAATTATACAGAAGTTATAGCAGGGGTGAATTTGGCCCATGGTATTTTCCCAGCACCCGAGGTCACAATGATCAGCATTTCTAGTATTAGCCTGTGTCAGCATTAGCAGTGCTAAAAACAATGCACCTACATGGCAGAAACAGACAGAAGGGAGGGAGCCTTCTGGATTAACAAGGAACTAATTTAGTAAGGGCAGAGAAGAGGAACAGTGTCCAGGGACAGTGATAAGTATGATGTGTGGCTAAAGGGCAGTAAGAAGAAACTATTAAGGGTCACGGCAATCCTTGCTCTTTATATTTATCTGCTTGATGAGCTGCTGTGTGTTCTAGAACAGATTATGTGGTGCACTGTTTGTTTCAGATTTAACAGTAATAACTAATGCAATCCAATACTGCTTTCACTTGCCTGGTTTGACCATGCACAATTTGCCTTGTCAGGGCTAAGGTGATATTTGAAGCATTAGACAGTCTTGGTAGGCTGCTGCGGTGACACTAGCAAGGGACGTGTGTTTAAAGGAAAGAGTCCTAAAAAATAATGTTTTCCTAGCCAAGTGCCTACCATAGGTTTCTGAATCCATATCCATGGATATTTAAATAAAAGTGGACTCATTTTCAGAAGCACTAAGCATCCACAAATCTGATGGGAGTCTATGGGAGGGTCAGCACCTCTGACAATCAGGAAATGTAGGCATCTAAATAACTATGGAGTTAAGAGGCTAACTTTGGGCACCCAGCTATGAACATTTGAGCCTTAATCTTTGACAGGCACATACAGGAATCTCCAGTGTGTGTCATTTCCTGCTTCATAGATTCTGTGTACAGTATGATTTATATTATGTACAGACACACAAATGTATCTCACACATACATTTTTAACTGAAGACATACAATTTTTCAAGTGTAAATTCTACCAACACAAAAATAAAATCAAGAAAGTCACTAGTTAAGGAACATTCATTTCCATGCCTTAATGCCCAATCATCAAACTAGAACAAATGCACCCAATACTCCCCTCCACAATAAGCTTCCTTGCATTTGCAATATAACCAACCACCATATGCATACACCAGAAGCCCCTCCTAAAAAAAGAGAAGAAGAAGAATCCCACACTCAGAACACAGCTAGATTTTTTTAAATTTATTTTAGAAGTGTGCACAGACGTAGTCTTCACTTAGAGATTTTGCTCATGGAAAAAAAGTAGGCTTTTGCATAGGTTGTGTGTGATTGCAGACATTTGATGTGTAAGTTAGCTGGTTATGTGTTATCAGTACCATGGAGCGCGTGAGCCCCTCATGCAAGAGGTGTGTCAGGTGCTTTGCATCTTCATTCTCCTCACATACCTGTGCAAGGGCAAGAGAAAAATCTGTCCCTGTGTGTACTAGAATAACTTTCACTCACCCCCACAGGAAGCTGTTTGCAAGACCCAGCTTGCCAGTGAGCCAGTCCTCATATACTTTATTCTTGAACCTCCTAAGGGTTCATAAGGTCCTAAAACACTCTAATGTTCAACCAGCCCTATTTGCCCTTGTAGGAGTGTGGCTATTGATCAATTGCCTCTGGAGCACCCCCCTCACTCTACTGCACCCTGCTTCTCTGGCCATGCCATCTCTTCAGGGGCCCTTCAGGAACTGACAGTTCACAGAGCAATTCAAACAGTCCCCAGAAGGGATCCAATTTATTAGTCCTCAGATGCATATTGGCCCTCCAGGCCCCAACCTTGGTTCAGTGTCTCTCTCCCAGTAGTCCAACACAAAACACACAAACTCATACGGTTTTCACCCCAGTTTCAGCTACGCACAGCCCCCCTCCTCTCTGAGGCTCTGTGTCTGCTTCCCATTACTGTCTACCTGGAGTCTGTCCTTCTCCACAGACCTTTCCAGCTCTCCCATCACCTGAAGAGCTTTTACCCACTCTCTCCTCCTGTTCGCAGGGCCCTGCAGTACTAACAACCATACCTACAGTCTTCTGTACAGCCCTGCAACATCCTCCTCTTTTTATCCTGGGAATGCCAGATTGAACCCTGGTGTGGCTCATCCTGTAATCAGAGTGGTCTTAGCCCCAGGCTCTCCAGCCCATGGGGCAAGCCACTTTGTTACAGCTCCCAGTGGGAAGGCCACATACATTAGCAATGTCATACTGCATCATTCCTGGGCCTGCTTGGTATAGCTGACTATGTGACCATGAGCTGGTCGAAACATACTTAATATCACTGTAATGTATTAAGAAAATGATCATAATATATCAAGTAATGTAATTTGGTGTTACATATCTAAAGCTAACAAATTTACTTCAGCAAATTAAGAAGTTATTTTCAGTTATCTTAATCGAAAGGCTCACAGTTGGAAGTCTAATTTAATTTCTTATGATTCGATGATGATCACCACTGTGAACTCAACACTAAAAGTATATTGCCCTAAAATGTCCATACAAGCACCAATGTATCTATCTTGAGAGTCTGAGCAACAGAATTGGTTTACAATGGAATATTTTATTAGTGCTTCATTTAAAGGAAAGTATCTCCCTCCAGGGCATGGTTTTGCTAGCAATGGGCTCAGAAGAATGCTGACAGTACTACAGTCTCAGTTCTAACTGGATTCATGAATTGTAGAGAAAAGAATCTTAGTTATAGTGTGTCCTTTAGTTAAGGTAACACACAAGCCTCAGCTTAAAATAATAGTGGGAGTAGATATCCCAAACCTGATTTAGTCCAGATGACCAATTTTTGGTCATTCCTATTAGGGGAAAATGCTTTACTGGAGCAGCTTTTGTTTGTTAGCAAAGCAACATATGTTTAAGCAAATATCGATTTAAAAAAAAAAAAGCCTTTAAGCTACAGAGCCCAAGAATAACAATTTTCAAACAGTGGGTGGTGCACAGAGCACATCATGCTCCATGAAACTGTTTGTCCCACAAATGAAGGTACCTGTCAGTCTGCAAGAAGTGACTCTGCCTGCTAGCGGTCACCCAGGGCAGGCCACAAATATTTTACTGTCTCTTTTTCACCAGCTTACCGCAAAACACGGACCACCTCACAGCACCAGGCCTGGCTACTTCATGTCATTCTGTGTCAGATACTAGTCTGGTATAAATTCAGCCTGTTGCCCCACTCCATTACATCATGTCTAAAATAAGACTGTAAACTCACCGGAGCAGGAACAATATTTTGCTCTGTGAGGTATGGAGCCTAACACAGGCACTGTAAGAGAACAGCAATAGATGTTTATTGTATTTACATATTTATAGGTATGTATATATATTAGGGCATGATTGTGCAATGCTTACTCAGGTCAGTGAGCATTTATTCACCCAGAGAGTCTCATTGAAGGCTATTCCAGAAAGGCAACATTGCTGTCAAACTGGGAGAATGTATCTAGTGGGTTCCCATAGAAGTGTGTCCTGGGTTCTGGATTCAACATTTTTATGAATTACTCAGATAATGTAGTGGAGAGGATGCTTATAACATTTTCAGATGACAAAAAGCTGGGAGGCATTGCTAGCACTTTGGAAGACAAGATTGGAGAATTGGTCAATGAGATGAAATTCAGTAAAGACAAGTGTGAAGTACTACACTTAGGAAGGCAGACTCAAATGCATAAATACAAAATGGAGAATAACTGGCTAAGTAGTAGTACTACTGAAAAGGATCTGGGGGTTTTAGTGGATCACAAATTGAATATGAGCCAACAATGTCATGCAGTAGCAGAAAAGGCTAATATCATTCAAGGTATATTAACAGGTGTGTCCTCTGTAAGACATGGAAGATAATTGTCCCAGTCACACTTGGCATTGGTAAGGCCTCAGCTGGAGTACTGTCTCCAGTTTTGGACACTACACTTTAAGAAAGTTGTGGACAAACTGAAGAGATGTCTGAGGAGAGCAACAAAAATGATAAAAGGTTTAGAAAACCCAACCTATGAGGAAAAGTTAAAAAAAACTGAGGTAGGGACCCAATAACAGTCTTCAAATACCTTAAAGGCTGTTATAAAGAGGATGGTGATCAATTGTTCTCCATATCTACTGAAGATAGGACAAGAAGTAATCTGTTTAATCTTCAGCAAGGGAGATTTAGGTTAGATATCAGGAAAAGCTTTGCAATGATAAGGAGAGTTAAGCACTGGAATAGGCTTCAAAGAGAGGTTGTGGAATCCCCTTTATTGGAGGTTTTTAAAAACAGGTTAGACAACACCTCTTAGGGGTGGTCTAGATATATTTGGTACTGCCTCAGCACAGGGTGCTGGATTAGATAACTTCTTGTGGTCCTTTCCAAACCAATGTTTCTATAATTCTCTTCCATCCACTGTTTTTTGAGCAAGTTCTTCCTTATATGTACTCCACATTGGCTTGAGAATACCTGGGGCTAGATGTATCATGACAAAAATAATACATTCTAGCAAATTTCTGGAACTCCCTATTCTTGAACTGTGGTCCATTATTAGTTATTGCTGCTCTTGGAATTCCTTGACATACAGATTCAGATTTAATGTGCCTGGCAACTGTTGCTGCTGTGGTATTTTCAAATATGACTACCAGGAAATTCGTAAAATAGTCCATTATAACCAGGTGAACATGTTTACCTAAATTGAACATATCAACTTTATCCTATGGAATTGTGAGTTGTCTATGCAGGGTCACTGGTTCTGTCTACTGGGAATGTCTGTACTTTTGACATGTTCCACATCTGCTCACCATTTCTTCATGTGGTCAGAATGCAAATTTTTTAGTTCTCCTTTTTGATTTGGTCCTTCCCAGGTGCCCTTTGTGTATTCATTCCAATATTTTCCTTCTCATTACAGTGGGAACCACGTTCTGCGTTCTCTTCACAAGCACTCTTGGAGTCACTGAAAGCTCATTCTTATACTGGAAATAAATAAGTAGGAAGTGTTGAAGTTTTCCTCCTTTACTTATTGCTTGCCACTTTTCTTCTTTACCTGATGCTGTCTCCAGTTCATCCCATATGCCTGGAGATACAGAAGATGATACTTTTATCATATTAACACGTATGTTTACTGCTTGTTCCAGATCATCAGACTGTGTATTGTCAGATGGAGCACATGCTCTTGAGAGTGTGCCATTACTAAGTGATGTCCAGGTTGGAATTCCAGGTTAACATCAAAGAAGTTGCTGTATCATTGGTGGTGCTTCTCCAAGTCCTTTTCTTGCCTATTGCAATCAGTGGTCTGTGATCTGTTTCTACGTTAAAGCAATGACCACAGAGAAAGTAATGAAATCTTGTACATTAATAAGCAAGACCTAGTGTCTCTTTTTCAGTTTGTGCGTACATCTTCTCAGAAGCTGCCATAGCCCAATCAAGTCCAAAACACTAATGGAATGCTCCCAGGCCTCATTTTGAGGCATGTGTGGAGAGTTTGATGTCTTTCAAAGGGTCAAAAAATGCAGCTGGAGCTGACGTCAGAATGTGCTTTATATCACTTCACTCTTTTTCATGCTCTGGTATCCAGGGCTATTCAGTGACCTTGTAGAGGAGATGTCTTAGGTGAATTGTGCAAACTGGATAGTTAGGTATGAATTTGCTGACATAATTCAACACACCTAGCAGTTTTGAATTCTCTTGTTATCTTCAGGTCTTGGCATATTCAGTATTGATTGAATCTTTGATTCATTGGGCAAGATTCCCTTGGAGGTCCACCTTTCTCCCAAGTATGTTATTCCATTGTTTGAAATTGATATTTGGCCTTACTCAGTTTAAGGTTATTAGCTCTCACAATTTTCAGTACTCCCCAGTTGTTCCTGATGTTCAATGGCAGTGCTGCCCCAAATTATGTCATCAATGTACGCTTTTATGCCTGCTAGACCCTCTAACATCTGACTCATTGACATACTTCTGGAACCAAACATCTTTCAAAAGACAGTCTTTGGAAGCAGTATCTGTCACAGGGTGTGTTGAAAGTGCAGATTTTGGAGCTCTCAGTGTGCAAGGGGATCTGCCAAAATCCAAATGAATCCAATTTGCTGAAGAATTTGGCTCCTGCTATATCAGACAATAGTTCACTTCTTGTAGGCAAGTGGAAGTGTTCTCATTTTATCTCTTTGTTCAACTCCTTAGGGTCCATACACAGCCATAGTCCCCCCTCCTTTTTCCCCTACAAATTCTATGGAGTAAACCTAATCTGCTTAGTTCTTCTGTTCTCCAAATGATACCATTTGTTGTTATGTTTTACAGCTCTACTTCTGGCCTCTGTCATAGAGTTTGTGGAAATTTTTCTATAGCGTGTGTAGTACCAACAGCCCTGGCTGGGTCGTGACAGCAGGGCTCAAACCTGGGGCCTCTGAATCTTAATACATGAGCTTCTAATGCCTGAGCTAAAAGACCCAGCTTTCTATAGCAGGCTCATCAATCTTTAGTTAGCCTAGCCACTACTAGAGGGGGACAGAGTGCCACACTGAGTAGGCATAGCTTACACATATCCCACACGTCTGCATCTTTTCTTATCTGTATCTTGTATGTTACTGGGAGACATACATTTCCTGGTGAATACATCTTCATATAATGCAATTAATACTTTCATTTCTGATTCTATATTGTTTTTCTGTCTCTCTAATTATATATAGCCTCTTAACAAGGGCAAGCACCTCTCAGGTGTATATATGCCCAAAAGTGATTGCTTGCCTGTGAGTAGCTCCAGGAACTCTTGTTTCATCATTTTCCCTTTGTATTTACGTGTCAGTGTGCACTCTCCCAATATTGACATTGTTCCTCCATTATAATCTTTCACAGGCTCTTTAGACTGGTCCACTTCTATGTGCTCCTTACATCTCTCTATTTCAGTTTCTGTTATTACATTCACTTGTGCCCCAGTCTATCTTGTATGTCACGTAAAAGCCATTGCTCCACATTCTAGAAATCTTTTGAGTTTTCAGCCTCCTCTATTATCGTGCTTAAGAACAGCTCTTCCTCTTCACTTGAGGAATCCCTTTCCGCACTTAATGCATTCACTTTCCTGCTTCCTCTGCACATTTTAGCACAATGGTTGGATTTATAACACTTCCTGCATATTTGCCTGAATGATGAGCATTTCCTATATTCGTGCTGGTCACCACATTGACATTCTTCCTGCTTTCCACGTTTCTGTCCTTAGCCAGTTTAATTTCTGCAAACTTTTGCCTTGCTGGTTCAGTTATAGTACTCACAATCAGATTCTCAGTGCCTTTCTCTTGGCTTTTTTGTGTTTCTGGTTGTTCTGCTGCTGCTGAACTGGGTTCAAAAAATAACTAAATAATTTAAAGGAGGATATATCCATTAATGCCTATGAGTCAAGATGGTCAGGGATGCAATCCCATGCTTGGGGCAACCCTAAACTTCTGACTGCCAGAAGCCAGGAGTGGATGACAGTCTCATCACTCCAAAAATGTCCTGTTCAACACACTCTCTCTGAAGCTCTGGTCTGGCACTGTTGGAAGACAGGATACTGGGCTAGCTGGACCATTGGTCTGGCTGTTCTTATGCATATTGCCCTTTCTAGTGTCAGAGCCATCTCCCTTAGTATCCATTCACAAACATTTTTATTGTTACAGCTCAGAACACTCTGGCCTTTAATGAGGGAGTCTTTTAATATTCCATATTCACAAGACTAACTTTTTAGTTTTAAGTCTATGACAAACTCCTTTGTTGTTTCCCCATTTATTCTGTGTTCTCATCCTGAACATATCTCTCTCATAAGTAGCATTTTTTCTAGGGACACAATGATCCTCAAACATTTTCATTATTTCTGCACAGCTTCCCTCGCTCTCCTCCCCACCCCCGTCTTCAAGGAATGCATTGTATATATCTAGGGCTTCTGGGCCTGCTGCTGTTAAGAGCAGATCCATCTTTTGTTCATCCTCCAGTTTATTTGTCCCTGTGGCTTTCTTTTACAGTTCAAATTGCTGTTTGGACCAGTTCCAGGCATATTCAGCATTTCCCCTGGTTGTCAGGACTGGCAGGGATGTTACTTGCAGTTACACAGGCTCTACAGCAGTCATTTCAATGTTGCCTCTCTCACTGGGTCTTCCAGCACATGCCTTCCACTGCTGGTGCCACGTAGTATCATACTGATGAGCAGAACAATTTCAAGCTAAATCTTTAATTATGAATAGGAACTATGCACAACAATGAGGTAACAAAACTTTCTACTACTCTTTGTTGCTGCAGCCTGTGACTGACCTGTCCTAGCCAGGAAGTGTCCCAGGAACCCAAAGTCTGCATTTAGAATATACAGGAAGTGTGGCTTCTTTATACTTCCTGGGGGATTTACTTCATAGCAGTGCAAGCAGGGAGCATCTGGCCCTCTATATACGGGACTGATTTCTGCCACCCTTGAAAATGCAGCTGGTTCTGGAGGTGGAAATGTGAAAGCCAAATCAGTGCAAACAGAATAAAACATGTGGGTTAGGAGAAGAAATGAAACAACTAACTAATTGGGGGCATATAGAACGGTGTTAGCCAGGATGGGATTTTGCCAGGAATTGGATACTGGTGATGACATCTGTCTAGTTGCAAGAAATGTCATCTTAACTTTAATGAGTTCAAGACAGCACCGACAATGTCAGTACAGTATGTGGACAATATTTTTTACAAAAAGTACAGTACATCATTATTGCAGTTTAACCAGGAAGGCTCAGCTCATCAACAAAGGTTGCCCTGAAATATGCAGAATTCTGCTCCATTTGAAATCGATTCTATTTGCTTTCAACTCATTAATGTTTCTAACTCAAAAACCATGCTTTTAAAATTAGTCAGACTAAGAAAGCAGCTAAAAAAAAAGTCTGAGCCAAATCCCACTTTTTTAAAACTATTCACTTTTATTTTTTTCCCAGTGACATTATATTCTAAATGGCATATCGTTCAACTTTGTTTGGCAGTCACTACAAACTTTAGTCAGAATGAAGTTCTCTGATATTCATATAGATGGCAATCCCAGTGTATTTTATTACAAATTACTGTCCCTCCATTATCTCTTTACTGACGTATCCCGCCAAGCCCATGCTGTCTATTCTTCAGTCCTTATTCTTTCCTCTTTTATAGAGAAATTCACAGTCTGCCTGACAATTACTTGGGTTATGTGTGGGACACTAAATGAAGCTCTGGAGATCTCACCCCACAGATGGCAAGACCAGCCTTGTACACTGGAGTTTTGGATCCCCCAACCCATGAAGTTGCCAACAGGACCTGTGGGTTCTCAGTAGTTTGGAAAATTCAGGCCACTTATTTAGCTACCTAAATATGGACTTAAAAGGCAAACTCTAGGCAACCACTTAATAAATTCTTGACCACAGATTTTAAGCACTGAGGATATGTCTACACTGCAGCTGGGAGCATGCCTCCCAGCTCAGGTAGACAGACATGCTAGCTCCATTTGAACAAGCATGCTAAAAAGAGCAGTGTGGACATTGCGGCATGGGCTGCCCACCTGAACTTGGACTCAGGGGGCTGGTAAGCTTGTACTCATGTGGTTAGCCCATGCTGCCACCCATGCCACAACGTCCACACTGCATTTTTAGTACATTAGTTTGCATGGAGCTAGCATGAGTCTTGTCTACCTAGGCTGGGAGACACACTCCCAGCTGCAATGCAGTACAAACATACCCTTAAGATTAGCTCTGTTCTGAGACCAGCCAGTCTCTGTGTTACAAAACATCCGAGGTACATACGTGTTGATAGAGTGGGGAAAACCCAGTTCCGTAACTAAATGGGAACCACACTGTCGATGGGAGTAATACAGAGAAGTATGGGTCCAATCCAGCTCTGTCACTGACTCCTGGTATGGCCCTTTGTAAGGTTGCTGCTGTTCCTGCCAAGCCCCTTTAGTTTGCCCCTGGTCAGACTGGTTCTTTGACTCTGAAATTTGGCTGAATCTAAAACCATACCTCAGTCTCTTAGCTGTGGTCAGGGAAGCAGCCTACTGCAGGGGTGTTGCCCCTTAGCTGTCCCAGGCCTTTCTGCCTCTCCCTCCTTTTCTGCACTCTCTCCTTCATTGTAGGCCTAGTTTTCCTCTATTGGGCATAGCTGTGAGTGCCTTCGTCCATGATAGGCAGCTGCCTGTGGGTGTGATCGAGCTGTTTGCCTGCAGATAGGAGAGGCTTCCTTTCTCCTCCTGCCTAAGCCCAATATGGGGTTTGTAGACCCCATTACAAGTTTCCATGTAAGTTAACAGGCGTTTGCTTTCATCTTCAGTGGAAGCAGGAGCAGGACAGAAAGAAAATCTGAAAAAGCATTCAATAGTTTCATTTTTTAAATTTGCAACCTCACTCGGAATGGGGCAGTTTGAGTCTCTCAGAGCTAGTGTTTCAGCGTGTCAGCAGACTAAGACAGACAACATTGCATCGGGTTGCATAGAGAAGGAACGCATCACAGCCATAATGTCTAGAATTAATTTTTTTTAAAAAGCTTAAATTTTCCTAATCCATGTGGGGATCCTTTATCTAGAGAATGTTTGGAAATTCCAATCACATTTCTAGTGTCAGAGTTTACTCCACCTGTACTTTTGTTCTGTTATGTCACTAAATTACTTTGCATAACAATGCATGAGCAGTAGTTATGCTTTAATGGGTAAGGGCCACACAGACACACCCAGTGTGAATAAGGAGTTCACAACACAACTGTTCTTGAGTGTGACTGATCACCAATGTGAGGAACGTGTTCACAGTCTAGCCCTAAAGCAGTGGGTATGATTCGCCACAGCTTTGTACCTTGTGTAGTTACTTAGACCTGCACAAAATGTATGTAAAATGCTACCTCTGGTGCCAGAGAGAGGAGAAATCTGAGCTAGTAGTCTTTAACATGCATCTGAGACAGATGCATACAAGCACACAAGGTGCAAGACAGTGGAGAATCTGTTCTGACCCCCTCCTCCCCCCAATCAAATTTTATTTCAGAAGTATCTAAATTCACTGATTCACAGTAAGGATTAAAGGTTGCCTCCTCCCATCAGAGCTGCAGCATAGATTTCACGTAAGCCTGGGAAATAAAGTGTTACCTTGGCTTTAGCAGGACAGCAGGGATCCTCAGAATCCCTTGTGCCTCTGAAGAGTGCTTAACACTGGATCTGCACCACCTCAGGTCATATTCTCAAAATAGGGAGGGATGTGGCCAAAAAGGGACAAACATTAATGTGGCTGTTCATTATGGTTTCTTGTACAAAAAGCTTATTTGCTTTAAGGTGGCTAGCACCTTTCCCCTCACAAAAAGGCAATATTAATAATCTTCTTTATGAAATATTATAACACTTTCCATTCAAGGATCTCAAGTAATTTACAAACAAGAATGAATCCTCACAATAGCTCAGTGAGACAAGAAAGTATTATTAATGGACCCCGATACTCTCTACTGAATTTCATCAATCTTGATGGACAAGGGTTTATCTTGCAGGCAACTGCACGAAGCTCCCTCACCACATCCACACAGCCATGAGCAAAACTGGATCACACTGCATCAAATTTACCCCCCCTATGTTCTCACCCTGTGTCCTTAGAACAGGATAAACTGTCTCAATTATGAACTATTTAACCTACAAATTAAAGGGTAAACTCTCTACGACAGGGAATACTCTACTGTCGCCGCATTTAGTCAGTCCAGCAGCATTCGAGCTGCTTAGCAGTCAGCCCAGTTCTGTAGGTTAAAGTTTTCAGATACTATGCTAGAGGCCTCTTATTTAGCCTCTTTTGACAATCACAACCAAAGTATCCAAGGGTGGAGACAGTATGGAGCATTCGTAGCCACTGTTTGAAGTTACTGTTGGAGCTACCTCTACAATTCTGTTCTACATAGGTTCTTGTACTGTGCTCATCACCGTGGTATCTGAATACCTTCCAGGAGTGCATTAAGCAAGAGACACGTCTCTTTTTGTTTGTTCTCTCATCCACTACCTCTTCACAACTCCATCTAGAGAGCCTGTGAAAATGGAGGTAGGCATATCAGTGGCCTCTGCTGTACAGACTGCACAGCCATTTGAGGTTACTGCTCTCAAGGCTTCTCCATCATTTCATTATGCTGAATACAACTTTGCAATCATTGTAGACAAGACCTTCCTTGTTTGAGAGCACCCAGCCCAGAATGTCCTGCCAAGAGACCATGCTCAAGACTTGTCTATATTAGACAATCTTATCATGTTACAACACGTTAACTAACGTGTTTAATATTGTGTCAGCTAGTCGTGGTCTACCCTAGGTTAACCAGCCGACCACATTAAATATGGCAGTCCTTCTCTACACTCAGGATTTGCCTTGGTTATGATAAAGCGTTCAGAGTTTACCTCAAGTTATCCCACCTTGCTATCTTCTGCCTATCTCCTGTTCTTATTGCAACACCATTTACAAGCTTCCCTTCAAATGCTGCACCACATCCTCCTCCTCTTTCTGTCCCCATATCTTTATGTTCTCCATTGGCTGCCTGAGTCCCATTATCACCACACTCTCTGCATTACTTGTATGATCCAACCTGTTGCTAATAGGCTTTTATTGGAAAGCATCACTTTCAGAAGCTACCGCATGTAAGTGATTCATGACAACCTGGGAATGATTTCCCACCTCTGCTATCCATGCATTACAGCTGGGTAGCTGAAGCTGTTTCCTGTTAAAAGGAACACAAACAAATATGCTGAAAATGCAATTCTGCAAGTTATATTAAAGGTGGGCTGTACTGGAACACAGTGCGGTCAGGCTAAACAACACACACCATACCACCCTTTCCACCATATTTGGTGCCACAACCCAGAAACCTATTAAACATAAGTCATTATCGCGGCACCTCCCCTGGAACATTATCCACAAAACTGCTCTCAGACAGATTAATGCTTTCTTTTTCTGCAATAAAGTCTTAGTTTTCAATTTTTGGTACAATTAAGGAATGTTGTAAAACACTTTTATGATCTTTTGCTCTATCAGAGAAGCAATTATTGCACTGTTTGTATATGCAGTAAACTATTCAAGTATTAGTCATTTTCCTTGTTATTAGCTTCTGGCTTAAAATGTGTTATAATGAATTATGGACACATTTGTGATCACACAGAGTTTGTTTCCTTTTGCTACAGTGTGGCAGCTACAAATGAAAAAAGACAGCTCACGCACTGGATGTGTGGCTGCAAAGAAGAGATTGCACTGACAGTTAAGAATAATAATTTGACATTTGGGGAGTCGGAGGGAACATTTATACACACATACACACACACGCACTTTTAAGGCCTCCCTATAATTGTTGAGTTCCATGTTTAATCTGCGTTTATTTACAGAAACAAGATTTCATTTTCATAAATGTCAGACCAAACTCTCTTATGGCATAAGTGCATTGAGTTACACCAGCAGGGAATTTGACTTATAATGTCTACCACTGGCAGAATTTTGGAACATTGCAGACTAGCAGCCAGGCCTTTACAGCTACCAAGTAACTCGCATCTCCAGGCTGCCACCAATACAGCTGAAACCAACTCATGGACACCTCAAGGGTTTGACAGACAGCTGCCCCATGGCTCCCTGTCCTATATAAACCCAAGAGGCATTCCAGGCAACAGCATGGATCTGTAGCTGCCACAACCATTCCTACTCCTTGCTCTTGAATTCCTGGCTTGACCTTGGCTTGATTTGGGCTTTGCCTTTTGAAGCAAGGAGATTCTTTTCCCCAAGAATTAGGCAGGCACAGACAATACTGAAGAGGTTTATTCACGGCACCGGGAAGACTGATAAACAGTTTCAAAAGTATGGTGTTACAGAGACCAATTATATACCTTTTCTTATTAATTCATTTGCAATTATTTTGTACTTACAGAGACAAACATTGTTTCAGATAGAGAGAGAGAGAGAGAGAGAGAAGACTTGACATGATAATGACAGGAGCAGAACATATACATAGAAACTATTCTGATTGCATCAATTATTTATGACTGCCCTTAAGGCGAAGGAGTGGGGATGAGTGTTCACAGATATCCGTAGAGCCGTGGAGGGTTTGTACAGTTTTTTCTTACTGAGAGGCTGAGTTACTGGGCGGACATCTGACCATGTAAGTTATTAAGCGTTTATAGCTGCCATTGTCCTTGGGCCTCTGGTATTTCTGCTTGTTAGTTATGTGGGTTTCTGCCTCAGCTGCTAACTGAATTTTTAACTCTTGCCTAACAGCCTCCTGATTCGGACCCTGAAACCTGTTTTGGACGCTGACTCTTATCAGCCCTGGCCTGGACTTAACTACCAACTCTCCAGCTACTCTTAGCCTCAGGTTTGCCCCTTCTCTGACCCTTGGCCTTGACTTCTCTTGTTGGGATCCTGATAATTTGCCTGAACCACGCTAGCCCATGGTGAAGACATACCCTGGGGAGAAATGGAGCCAGCGGGCCACTCCATGCCCAGCCTATCCCAGAGGGTACTGGAGATGCCTGAACTGGCTGACCACCCCCAGGAGGTGCTCCCCACACTTGCAGCCCAGTTATCACAGCTCACAACAGAGAACCAAGCTCTACGCAAGGAGTCCACCGAGCTCCATGAAGAAAACTTGGCACTGCAGGCCAACCTGGCACAGCACTCCGCAGACAACTAGACACCATGCTGCAGCTGCATACCCGGACCCAGTCCCCCATCCCCCAGAACATTTCAATGGGGACTGCCAAAAATTCAGCGGAGTTATTAACCAATGCTGTTTCTGCTCTGTCCCCAGTCCTACCCCACCAACCAAGCAAAAGTAGGACTCATTATTAGCCTCCTGACAGGAGATGCATTGGAGTGGGCCTCACCACTACTTGAATGAGTGAGCCCAATGCTGTTAAAATGGGATGCCTTCTTTCCAAGCATTCTCTGCCCTATTCAATGACCCCCACTGTGCCTGCTTGACAGAGGTGGCCTTGTGCAAACTCCAGCAGGGACAGGGACTGTCCTCTTTCTACACCGCCCACTTTCAATTTCTAGTCTCTGACACTGAGTGGAATGAAGCAACTCAACTCTACCAGTTCCAGTGGAGGCTACGTGAGAAGATTAAGAATGAGCTAGCCCCTGTGGAGGCCCCAACCAACTTAGATACCTTTGTGACCCAGGGTTTTCTGAACCCAAAGCTCTTGGTAACTTTACTGTTTGTGAGGCAGTGTCAGGAAATAAATCAGTGGGGATATACCATGTCCATCTGATACATGTTCAGTATAAACAACAAACAAGAGTTCTTTTACTTAAAGCTTTTACTTTATTTAGTCTCTTTACACACATCTGCAGCAGGTTAGTAGAACATCCCAAAAATCAATAACTACCAAAGTCTGAAGTGGTCTTTGAGTGGTATAACAACAGCCTTCCAATGGCCAGTCTTCTATCTGCCATTGGGGACCCTAAGGTATGTGTGTCCAACTAACTCAGACTTCCCTCCCCCTTTTAATTTTGTTAGCGTAACAGTAACATGCCAATCAAAAAAGTTAGGAAAGCAATTTTGAGCCATTAGTCTTGTAGCTATATTTCCAAATAACAACTGTTCTACAGATATAGCCAGACTTCCTGTTCTTCAAAGATGCATACCCCATCAATTTCAAAAGAGAGTTTATCAGGAGAGGTGGAGGGCCATATTCACTTCTTGTGCTCACTCTTGTACCCCCCTCCCCTCCAACTTGCCTTTGTTATGCTAAAGTTCCTGCAAAGGCCTACTGACTAGCTTAGTTGCTTTTAGCAATAAGCAAATTCATTAATATTCCAGTTACTGGCAATGACGTAAAAGCATTAGACATTCTGCTGGTTGTCAAAATCCCCCTTACACCTTCATCAACCTAGTCATACGCCATGACAGTCAGCTCCACAAACAACATGAGAAAAGGAAGGAGTCTGTATTACCAGCTGACCAGTGCCCCTCAGTACCTGTCTCCAACCTGGACCTCAAACTCATTCAGCTGAACAGTGCCTGTTGTCTTGTGAGGAAAAAGAGCACTGTCATCACAATGAGCTGTGTTTCTATTGTGGGAGATCCAGCCATGCTCTTGCCAACTGCCAATCCCGAGCTCCAGCATGACACAGTTTGGGAAATGACCACATGCAGGCCCAGTAGAGGGGGTTGGCCTGGACAAACCTTGAGATAATGCCCCCCTACTCCTCACTGCGGCATGCCCCAGGGATGGTGAACACTCCCCGGACCTTAAAGTCCAGGTTCACCTCTGCGTTTCAAGGGAGCCCTACCAAATTCCACCACAGTGGGCACTGGTGGATTCTGGGGCAATGGACAACTTCATGGATGCTGATATGGTCCAAGCTCAGGGTATTCCAGCTTGACCAAAGACTGCGCCTAACCCATAGATGACTCACCATGTCAATGGGGCCAGTGACATAGGAGATAGTGCCTCTGGAAGTTGCCATCCAGGACCATTGAGCAACCCTCCAGTTTGGGATGATCCACTCACTACAATTCCCCATAATCCTTGGCATTTCAAGGCTGGTGGCTCATGATCCACACATCCTTTGGCATGAGCACCAAGTTAGATTCTGCTCCAAGTTCTTCCAGAAGATCTGACTGTGTGCCACCTGTTGAACCCCAGAACCAAGACATGCCCCTCCAGCCCTGGCAGTGGACCAGGTGGGACCACCACTAGAGTTGACTCCAGTGCTGCCCACCCCAATTATGGAACTACAGTGATGTCTTCATGAAAAATAATGCTGACCACTTACCACCAGTATTATGACTGCCCGATCGAGCTGCAACCAGGGGCCAAGGTACCATTTGGCCACATCTATGCAATGTCAGAACCCAAGCTGGATGCCCTGCATTTCTGTCTCCAAGAGAACATGGACAAGGCCCTTATAAAAACTGTCCATCTCTCCCATCAGGGCTCCAGTTCTTTTCTTTAAAAAGGAAGATGGACTTCTGTGCCTATGTGTGCATTACCGGGCCCTCAGTCAGGTCACTATTAGGAAGCAATACGCCCCCTCCTCTCATCACAGAGCTACTGTACCATGTATGATTAGCCCAGGTATTCACAAAGCTCAACCTACAACCTGGTTCAGATCCAAGCTGGGGATGACTGGAAGACAGCTTTTCGAACCTGATACTGCAATTACCTGGTACTGCCATTTGGCCTCACACATGCACCTGCAACATCCCAACACTTTGCGAACAAGACCATCCATGACATCCTAGATCAGTACATCAAAGTCTACTTGGATGATATCCTCATCTTCTCCGAGGATCCAGAGCAATACACTCAGTATGTCTGGTTGGTCCTGGTATGGATCTTCTCAGCTACAGGGAAGGAACCCCTTCCCAGGGAACTCAAGACAGCAAGTCAGGGACAATACCAGGTCCAGGATGGCTTGTTCTATGTCATTGGTTCTCAAACCTTTTTTTTCACAGGCCACCTGAAAATTGCTGAGGGTCTCGGCAGACCACTTAATGATCTTTCCAAATGTTGTTTGTACCATTAGCTAACTACTGTAAAACACTTTGGATAAAAGCGCTACATAAAAAAAGCTTAATAATAATTAACATTTTTTGTTCTACAAATAAAAGCACACAAATCATATTTTAATATCAGTAGTCTTACCTTTCTAATGCGATGGATGTACCCTCTTTCACTCGCCATGGCAGCCCCCACGCTGGGGCTGGGAAAGAGAGGGGGGGTCTCTCCCTCTCTCCCCCACCATGGCAGCCTCCGAGCTGGGGATGGGAAAGAGGGGGAATCTCTCCCCCACCACAGCGCTGAGGCTGGGAAGGAGGGCTGTCTCCCCCGGCAGCGCAGCCCTGGAGCTGGGGAAAGTCACCTCTTTCTCTGGCCTCCACAGCCCTGCAAGTCCCAAATTCCCCCCACCCCATTTTCTCACCACACTGCCCCCTTCCACCTATTCCCCCAAGGCCACCACCTCACTTTACATGTACATCTTCTCCAGGGTCCAGGCACCTAATTAGTGTGGCTCCACTAATTAGGTGGGTGGCCCTTCATTCTCTCATGTGCGGCCACCCAGGTGCACACCTTAGAGGGAACTATCCGCAGGCCACCTGAATGGAGCTCATGGACCACTGGTGGTCCACAGACCACAGATTAAGAACCTCTGTTCTATGTTAAGGGATGTTAACCTCTTACCTATTAACACCTCTGCAGTCATAGCAGTGCCATAACAAGGGCAAGGCGAGTGAGGCACTTGCCTCAGGTGCGCAAAGCGGAGGGGCGCAGCTCTACTGCCCAAGCGAGGCAGAGGGAAAATAAAAAAAAGCAGCTTCTTCAGCGGCAATTCGGCAGCGGGTCACTGAGTCCCTCTCGGAGGGAATGACCCGCCACCAAATTGCCGCCGATGAATGAATGAAGAGGAACTCAGGGACCCGCCACTGAAAAGCCTGGAGCCAGCCCTTGCCTTGGCCGCAAAAATTCCTTGTTACGCCTCTGAGTCATAGTCCCTTTCAATATGTGCTAATGACTTATGCGAAACAATTTGTTCCACCTTGCATTTTTCAGTGACTCTAGGAGAACCTCTCCCAGACCTGAAGAAGAACTCTGTATGGCTCAAAAAACTTGTCTCTCTCACTAATAGACATTGATCCAATAAAATATATTACTTCACCCACCTTGTCTCTTTAATAGTCTGGGACTGCAACTACGCTGCACACACCAGAACTAGACACAGTATTCCTGTAGCAATTGCACCAGTACAAAAACACAGAACTAATATAACCACCCCTTTTGGCCACAGAGTCACACTGGAAGCTCATGTTCAGCTGATTATTCACCATGGTTCCCCCAAGTCCTTTTTCAGAGTCACTGATTCTCAGAACAGAGTCCCCCATCCTGTAAGCATGGATTGCGTAGTTTGTCCCTAATGTGACTTTTCATTTGGCAATATTAAAATGCATATTGGTGCCCTCCTTATTATTTACCACTCCCCCATTCTTTGTGTCACAGAGCACCAAGTTGCATGAGTGAACAACAGGCACTGTTCAGCTGAATGAGTTTGAGGTCCAGGTTGGAGACAGGTACTGAGTTGCATGAAGTTGCAAACAACAATCATGCCAGTAGATATACAATAATGTAGTGCGAGGAAATGTATTCTCTGGATTTTTTAAAAACCTACTGTGGATAATTTTTAGTATAATAAACACTCGTGATATTTTAATGCGATTTGGTTTTTTTCTCTAGCCAAACCAGCTACACATCAGCACCATCATTGGACCAGAAGAGGACTTAAAAAAAAAATCAGATTTCCTAGCACCCAGGTGTACCTTTTGTCAAGATTCCTCTCCTGGTAGTGGCATCTGTATAGAGTATCCCCTGCATTTTGTTTTACCTGTAAGTTATGACATCGAGGGGCCTGCTTCCTTTCTCATTTGTGTAAATCCAGAGTGATTCTGATTTGGTTAATATGGTGGCAGAAGAGATGTATGCTATGCCTAACAGCAATGTTTAATGGTAGGTTGTTCATGCAAAATTTTCATTAGGTTCGTTCCTTCACTATCCAGTGAGTTTCTGAAAATTCTATTTTTTGTAGTTTTAAAATAATGTTTATTGCTGTCACTGCATAACAGGGCAAGATAGCTCTACTCCTATTTGACTCCAAGTAAGGGTCTGTTCCTCCATTCCTTACTCAGGCAAAACTCCCAGTGAAATCACTGGAGCCTTTCATGAGTAAGAGTTCAGGATCAAGCCCTAGAGAAAAATACCATTAAGGCACAAGAACTTGGTCTATTGTAACTGTAACTCAAATGAACAAATAATCAAAGAGAACTGACTCAACTATTCTACTTCCTGTGAAGGCATTTCCTTTGCTCTTAAGGGATTCTCTACAAATGATCATACTCCAAGGTTCTATGCTAGCATTTGCCCATCTGCAGCTGATGCAAGGTGGTGACTTTTATCTGACTAAACACACTGAAATGCCAGGAAATGACCCCTTACTCCTTCCCCTCTGCCCCCACCCAAAAATAGAGTAAATACCAAAAAGGACAAACACTAGGCTTCTTACATAAAGCAAGCTCTGAACTTTACCTTTTCTCAGACAAAACTTCCGAGTGAATGGCTGTACTAATCTAATTCCCATTTGTTTTGCTTAATGTACCCTTTGTAAAAGGTTAGAATTCCATCTGCCTGTTCTTTCATCAGAGACTCGGAGAAGTCCCAGTTGCAGATGTGGCAACCCCAGTGCAAAATATCAACAGCTTAAACATTCTCACTTCCAGCCTAAATGTGAGAGATTTTTGTCTTGAAGGGAAAAAGAATCTGTCCCAACCCAGCACTTTGCGAGTGCCTCTATGGGTCTATAAATAAAAGCACAGCATATGGTGGGCACAGCTGCAGATAACCTTGTAAGAGCCTTGATAGACAGATTTCCTCATCTTAACATCTCCCAAGTATAATAATTGTATTCCCTCACCTCTTCTCCCAGGCAGCTTCTGAAGAACACATATCAAAGACTGAACTTCCAATCTGAGGGGTGACCTGACTCACCTACCATGCTGTAGTGCCAGTGGAAATGTTTTTAAAAGTCTGTACTACAGAGAAACCCTCTTAGAGGGGAATCATAAAACTCCATTTCTGCTGAAGTCAGATAATGGGCTTTAATGTTTTCAGTAAACTGTGATGTCACTTGCAGAAAAGGTATAAGGGAGACCAGTCCTTTGGGGTTAGAGGCAAGCAGCCAGCTGATTAGCCCAGTCTGCTGCACCTGAGAAAGTGTTGGGACTTAATTAGCTGACCCTGATAAAAAGGGCAGCAGGAAATAAAGAGGGAATTGTAACACCCCCAGAAAGTGGGAGGATGCTATACTCCTCATGGACTGTTGTTAGAGTTACTGTAGAAAGGAATTGCTCCAGAAACCTAATGGACAAAATGGAGAGCATGTGAAGTCCTTTATTGCTGAGGTCCTGAGGTAAAAGCCAGGAAATTTGGGGTTGCTTAGGTTATTGGTGTGAGGGACAGACTTGGCCTGCACAGACTTTTGAGGGAAGAGTCTGAAGTTGAGCATTGGCCTGCTAAACCCAGGGTTGTGAGTTCAATCCTTGAGGGGGCCATTTAGGGATCTTGGGCAAAAATCTGTCTGGGGATTGGTCCTGCTTTGAGCAGGGGGTTGGACTAGATGACACTCCTGAGGTCCCTTCCAACCCTGATATTCTATGATTGTTAAGAAAGCTTAAAATAAAACAACAAACCCTGCTGGAAACAAATTCCCGGATAGAGCTCAGACAGAATTGCCCCAGGGAGTGAGCTGGCTCAGTAGGTGCCCAACCTGGTCTGGTGGGTGCTATAAGACAGGACTTAATCCTTTATATTCAGTGTATAATTAAGTTATTTAATTTCTATTCATAGTTATACAGTATAAGCCAGAAGTAATGGCACTAGTGTCCGTGAAGTAGAGCGAGAGAATGTAAGACAGAGCAGTGCATGATCTTGTGTTGTCAGTTGGCTTACATGGATTGCAGTGGAATTCCACCAGCATAAAGCCACTGCCTTGACCAACCTGAGATGGCAACAAGGTGCTGCTGAAAACATACAGCTGAGCTGCACTCCTTGAACCTGACTCTGATCTCCCTTTCCCACAAGTAAACCATGAATAAATCCCTTTAAATCAATAAAACTACACCAGTATAAAACTAATGTCACACCAGAACCAAGGCCTTGAACATACCTCTTACCAAGGCCCATTTCAATTAATATATAGGGCCATATTTATAACTGCCTTCTGGCCTCTTTGTGCTGGCTGTGTAGGACAGGTTTCTGTCTCCTCACCAGTGCAAAGGACCACTATCCCAAATGCAGTATCAGCTCTGTGCTGCCTCTGCTGAACCTCTGTGGTGGGCAGAGACGTTCCAGGCCAGGGGGTTTGGGAACAGATCAAGAGAGCAGATCTGGGGCAGAGGCCCACTTGACTGGGTCAGCCCTTAATCCTTGTAACTTTCTCCTGCTACAAACTCTATAAGGGCTATGATGGTGGGAACCTCAGTTTAAATCAGCTGTAGACTGCAAAGGGGTCCAAGCGATCTTCCCTCAGTCCCTATCACCATCACAGGGATTAATTTCCCCCGTAATGCCTAAATTGAAGGACAGCTGAGAAAAGGTGATGCACACAAAATATATCCCACACACACTGTGTGGTGGGGGGGGAAGGGGGCATGTATAGGTCTATCTCCCTCCCCCCCCCCATTCTTTGTACTAGTATGCTGCTCTTAAATTGTAACCTCTTTGGGGCAGGGAACTATGTTTTTAATCACACCTAACACACAATCAAGCTGATTGGTGCCTCTGGGTGCTACCCTACTAAAAATAAAGCTAGCCTTATCTGTTCACATTTCTTGTGAAATGCTGAGCTCTTACTTTCTGGTTCACAACCTCTTTTCTCATCTGCATATTCTGTGCCAAGGAAAAATACTACCTTAGGACACTCTGAAGAGACAAAGCTTCCACTGATGTGTTAAAAACTAATCAGGATGGGGTGGGGAGGAATCTAGAACTAGGAACTCTGTGTTATGAAAGGCATCTGCATACATCTAAATCATTACTAGAGGAAGTGCTGGTAGATGGTGCTCAAGAATACATAGCATAGCTCCTGGGTTTTGCAGGATCAATAAAACTTCTTGTTTGTTTGCACTGCAAATGGTTTCCTTTGTGCAGCTCTTTATATCAGTTAAGTCTGGGATTTGTCTTGCAGAAAGGAGAAAGCAAAGACTTTACAGTATGGCAGAAAGAATGGAATATAGGATGTTTAACTGAACCCTAATGAGATGTGCCAAGGAGGCACATTGACAAAGATGAGATGTGTGAAAAACCCGAGTAGTAACAGTGAGTGGGAGACTGGAACAGAGAGAATAGTTAATACTATTCTGAGTGTTGATAGATATGGATGTCATGAAGAAATAATGGAAGCACAATAACCTTTACCAAAAACCTCATCTGGGATTTTCTGGCTTCTACTAAATAAGGACAGTCAACACGGAGCACAGAAATAGAAAGTTTTGTCAACAAAATGAATAGATGAAAGCTCCTGGAGGT
Organism: Malaclemys terrapin pileata; assembly: GCF_027887155.1. Taxonomy (NCBI): domain Eukaryota; kingdom Metazoa; phylum Chordata; order Testudines; family Emydidae; genus Malaclemys; species Malaclemys terrapin. The sequence continues at coordinate 323,845,038 of NC_071505.1, forward strand.
AATATTGTGCCTGCTCTGATTTTCTGTGGGGATTCTGGATGGCTCAATGGATTAATCTTTCACATCAGCTCCCATCCAGTGCCCACTGAAGTCAATAATAATCTCTTGACATAATGGGCATTGGATCAGGCCCATAACAACCAAACCTTACTGCCATCTGTAGTGTGGAACAATAGCCGTCACAGTGTGGGACAAATTCTGCCCTTAGATCTATGTAAATATGAGTTTACTGAGATCAGAATTTGGCCCAGAGACTTCCACTTACTGCAACTGTTAACTATGTTTTATCCACCATCCTTTTTATAGTCTGATAACTGAGACAGAGGTCACTTCCTGTGGTTGCTAGGATGGCTTCCTGTTCTGGCAGGGGGCAAGGAATGAATGGGCTCTCACCAGTTGATGTGGATCCTCCAGATAAAGCTTGAGACACATTAGTGAGACAGCGTGGGGAAGCTTGTATTTCAGTTCCCTGAGCTGCATGCTGACTAGACAGAGGACTTCAGCTCTCAGTGCTGCCTATCTAGCAACTTTCACAATCATCAACTTTTAAGATATAAAAGCTTCATATTGACGCTTATTGAAATTGCATGTTGACAACTGGGCAACAGCCAGCTGTTAATACATGGCAGCTCGCATTCCCGTCTCAAACAAATACTGGTTTGGAGGAGACAAGCACATTACTGATAAATCTCACTCAGTTCTGTAGAACAGAAATGCATCAGCATAATGGGAGAAGAGAAGAAAACAGAAGCTTAAATTCCTACTAGAATAATATGGCAAGATCAGACACTCAGTCTGAAAATTTTAATGTGGGAGGGGGAAGCAATAGAGCACAAACAGTTGCTGCGGGCTATAGTAAATAACAAAAATAAGTGGTTTGAATGGTTTGTCCTATAAAACACTAAATTGGGGATGTGGAGCTGGTTAACACACGGTGCATCCTTATTGTGATAAGAAAGCAGCAAGGAGAGCAAGGCAGTATCACAAAAGTGGACCCAGAAGTCAGGAAGGGAGTTTGCCAGGGCTGCATTATTCCAAATTGTTTACTTGGATGTTGCTATGAATGACTGTCTATATGATTAAAATATTGGTTTCTATCCAGGAAGAAGCAAGTGCTGTGATCTCAGCTATGCTGATATTTAACTTATATGTCTACACTACGAAATTAGGTCGATTTAATAGAAGTCGATTTTTTATAAATCGATTTGAGACAGTCGATTGTGTGTCCCCAGTACCAAGGCTAGCGTCGATTTTCAGAGCGTTGAACTGTGGTAGCTACCCCACAGTTCCCGCAGTCTCTGCCACCCATTGGAATTCTGGGTTGAGCTCCCAATGCCTGATGGGGCAAAAACATTGTCGCGGGTGATTCTGGGTACATGTCGTCAGGCCCCCCCCCTCCCTCCGTGAAAGCAATGGCAAAAAATCATTTCTCACCCTTTTTCCTGGGTTACCTGTGCAGACGGCAAGCATGGAGCCCGCTCAGCTCACTGTCACCGTATGTGTCCTGCTGGCAGACGTGGTACTGCAGTGCTACACAGCAGCATCCCCTTGCCTTGCGGATGGCGGACGGTGCAATACGACTGCTAGCCGTTGTCATTGTCCCATGGGTGCTCCTGGCCGACCTCTGTTAGGTTGGTCGGGGGCACCTGGGCAGACATGGGTGCTCCTGACCGGCCTCAGTGAGGTCGGTCGGAGGAGCCTGGACAAAAATGGGAAAGACTCCAGGTCATTCTCTTCTTTAAGTTTCGTCTAATGGAGATTCAGTCCTGCCTGGAATATCATGCGAGCTGGAGGCTTCTGCCTCAGGCTGCTCTCCAGTCAGCTGCACCGCGTGGTCGCACCTACCCCTTGCTCCCATGGCTCATGAAGCCTGGATAGTAGTAAGGAGCAGATCAACTATAGGCTGGCAAATGCAGAATGGTGGTAGAATGTGCCTTTGGACGTTTAAAAGCTCGCCAGCGCAGTTTACTAACTTGGTTAGACCTCAGCGAAACCAATATTCCCATCGTTATTACTGCTTGCTGTGTGCTCCACAATATCTGTGAGAGTAAGGGGGAGACGTTGATGGCGGGGTGGGAGGTTGAGGCAAATCACCTGGCCGCTGATTACGTGCAGCCAGACACCAGGGCGGTTAGAAGAGCACAGCAGGGTGCACTGTGCATCAGAGAAGCTTTGAAAACCAGTTTCATGACTGGGCAGGCTATGGTGTGAAAGTTCTGTTTGTTTCTCCTTGATGAAAACCCGCCCCCTTGGTTCACTCTACTTCCCTGTAAGCCAACCGCCCTCCCCTCCCCACTTTGATCTCCGCTTGCAGAGGCAATAAAGTCATTGTTTCAAATGCATGCATTCTTTATCAATTCGTCACACAAATGAGGGCATAACTGTCAAGGTAGCCCGGGAGGGGTGAGGGAGGAGGGAAGCACAGGGGTGGGGTAGTTGTAGGGGCACCCCCTAGAATGGCATGCAGCTCATCATAGAAGTGGCATGTCTGGGGCTCTGACCCGGAGCGGCCATTTGCCTCTCTGGTTCTTTGGTAGGCTTCATGTGGCACTGCTGCGGGTCCCTGTCATAACCTCTTTCCTTCATGCCCTTGGAGAGTTTTTTCAAACATTCTGGCATTTCGTCTTTTGGAACGGAGTTCGGATAGCACGGATTCATCTCCCCATACAGCGATCAGATTCAGTACCTCCCATTTGGTCCATGCTGGAGCTCTTTTGCAATTCTGGGACTTAATGGTCACCTGTGCTGATGAGCTCGCTACGCTGGCCAAACAGGAAATGAAATCCAAAAGTTCATGTGGCTTTTCCTGTCTACCTGGCCAGTGCATCTGAGTTGAGAGTGCTGTCCAGAGCAGTCACAATGGAGCACTCTGGGATAGCTCCCAGAAACCAATACCATCGAATTGTGTCCACACTACCCCAGATTCAAGCCAGCAGCTTGATCCCTTCATCGGGGAGGAGTACAGAAATCGATTTTAAGAGCCCTTTAAGTCAACAAAAAATGCTTCGTCGTGTGGATGGGTGCAGGGTTAAATCAATCTAATGCTGCTAAATTCGACCTAAACTCTTAGTGTAGACCAGGGCCAAGAGTCATTGAGAAAGATATTACCTAATTTGTCCTGGGTATGTATTTCCCACAACCTTTGAATGGCAAAATTGTAGAAATTTAGGGTTGGAAGGGACCTCAAGAGGTCATCTAGTCCATCCATATACCTAGACCATCCCTGATAGATGTTTGTCTAACTTGTTCTTAAAAATGCCCAATGATGAGGCTTCCACAACCTCTCCAAATAAACTGCTGCAGTGCTTAACTATAGTTAGAGAAAACTTTCTAACCTTGTCCAACCTAAATCACCTTTGAAAAGCAGAATAGATTCAAGGGGAGAGACTGAGAAAACCCCATAACAGAGTATCCCATAGCCCAGTGGCTAGAGTACTCCCCTGCAATTTGGAAGTGCAAGTTCAAATCCTGTCTCTATCATGTAAGTGTCCCACCCACCAATCTAAAGTTTATAAGAGAGGCACCACCAGGGTATGGGGGCACCCAATTTCAAATTGGGAAATGACAGAACTGAAGAAACTGAACAGGGTTTTGATGGAGTTCCTGGGATCCAGACTGAATAGAAATTGGGGCTAGCCCAGAAAAGGAATGGGACTTTACTATAACCTACTATTGAACTACTAGTTATTGAGAAATCCATGCAATCGCCCCACATGTAGCCTTGAACTCACTTCAGTTGCTTAAGTTTCCCTACAGAAAGGAACAAAAGCCTGTTGTCTTCGGGCAGGGAGAGAGGGGAGACCAGTAGAGCAGACAAGTCTGCTTCCATGTTAGGAATGTGATTAGTAAGAATAACACCCTCCTAACAAATAAACGTGCCCTTACCATGGTTTCCACACCCCATATGAACTCAACACTCCTTCCAGGTATTTCAAAGCACCACTCCTCCTATGCACATCTTTCAATTGAGGGGTTGTACTAGCCCCAAAGGGGCCAGGCCACCACAGTAAGAGATGATCTCTGAATAGGGACTTGTCCTGGTGGGGCCTTGCTCTCCGATTGCCGTGAGCTGTAGGTCCCTTTGACTGAATCCCTGGAGTCCTATTTCTTTACTTCAGCTCTCAAGTCTCTAGTTTCTTTATTTTTCCCTCCATTTTCTACTGCTTGCACTATTATTTTGTAACTTCAAAGAGCTGAAGTCCAAACCTGGTATTTTCTGTTTTGTCTTCATGTTTCAAATGAAATTATTAATTTTATTTTGTTACTTCTGTGCCCTGTGTATCCAGCAGGAGTTTTTTAGGACAGGACTGACATCACCCCAGTGAAGGCTGCTGCCAGGCCTGCCAAGAGGGCTCATCACTGCGAAATGACTTAAATGTTGGGATTTACTGGCTCCTTGCCTGTCCACCTGCTTCCTGAGGTGCCCTTCTCAGGGAATCCCTCCTTCCCCTCACATCTGGCAGACAATCCTTCTCAGTTACATGCTTAGCTGGATCAGGTCCTCTGAATCACAGTAGAATGTTACGGACATAGTCACAACTTCCACAGAAGTGAGTGGAAGCCTAGGAATGTCCTGTAGGATTGGACTCAAAAGTCTAGATCATCTGCTGATGTAAACTGATGTAGTTCCATGGACTTCAGCAGAACACTACCAGATTATACTAGCAGAGAATCCAGCCCTGTGAACTTACTTATTTCAGGCCATGCACCAATCCTTCAAATTGGTTATGATTTCAAATGCTTCCTTTTTGCCAAAGCACGAAGCAAAATGTTTTTATGATATTTTTGGGCCAAATTATGTCTTTCTGCTGCATAGGTGGGAGCAAGAAGTTTTTCCCCATTGCACTCCTCCATGTAACTGCAATTGTGCTTGGCCACATCTTAGGACACAACATACCCTGGAGTAGTGAGAAGACCCTGCCCCACCTCTGCACCCATCAGCAAAGCTGGCCAGCCACAGAGGAACATGCAGCAGTGAGCTCTTTAAGTCTCTCCCTGGAAGCTTTTTCCAGCCCTTAAATCATTTTGTAACTCTTCTTAGCACCCTATTCAATTCTCAACTTTAAAAAAAATGTGGATACAATATTACAGTAGCAATTGTTAATCTAGGGCACATTCTCAGACTCAATAGCTGAGCACCTCACTGTCTTTGGGGACTTATCCTCAACTCCCCTATGAAGTAGGACATTACTATTAGCCCTATTTCCCAGATGGGAAAACAGGGACATAGACTAAGTGACTTGACAAGGTCACACAGGAAGTTTGTGACAGAGCAGGAAACTGAACCCAGTTCTCAAGTCCTGGGCTGGTGCCCTAACCACTTGACTACCCTTCCTTTCAATGGGTACATCTAAACTCAAGCAGGAGGTACAATTTCCAGCTCTGGCTGACAGAGCTAGCATGCTAAAAATAGCAGCGTGGCCACAGCAGTGTGAGCAGCTGTCCCACTGCCCAAACCACTGTGGCTACATTTCTGTTTTCAGCAGGCTACCTGCATCAAAGCTAGTGCATGTATGTTAGCCCAAGCTGGAAATGACGCCTCCCATGTGAGTGGTGATGTAGCCAATGACTCATTCTATTGAAATCAGTGGGCCATCAGGGTGTAGCTGGTATTTTGGGCCATATATCATCTGTATTCTGCCAGACAGACAAGACCCATTTGGCAGCAGTTGAGGCAATAGCTGGGGTTTAGTTCAAAAGCAGGACTATCTGCCTACAAAATAACATTGTCTAAAACCAAGGCTTTTTTTACTCTGAGGCTTGGCAAATCATATCAATTTTAAACAACTGAAAATTGTTATCTTTTGGCAAGCTGTAACATACACACAACTCACGCTTCCTGTCTAACAAATTGCATCCAAGTTTTAAAATTATACAACAAGCTTCAGGTCAGTTTGATTTTAAACTAGCCAAAACTAAAAGATTTGAATACCACAAAAACGTCACCCCTCCTGTTTCTCTATAATATCCAGGAAAGAACTTAAGATACAAAAAATATTTTAGCTAAAATGATTCAACAGTTTTGTGTAATCTAAGCATAGTTTGATTAAAACTTCAGTTTGTTTAGAACAGTTTTAAATCTCATGGCTTTCATTCAGAATGAATGCTGGAGATGATATCCCAGTAAACACCTGAATGAATAACCACAACTAGCACTGGAATATTATTCAGTGCAATTTCCTTAGATTTTGATCTACCCAATTTTGAAAGTCACAAAGTAGATCACAGGGGTGTCACTTGATAGCATTTAATATAAATTTAGATAAAAGGTTGTATCACTTTTAATATCAGCTTTACTTAGAATGCATTTGGGCTGCTGAAACAGCCAAAGTGCCATGATCAATAAAATTGAATACAATTACTGATATTAGAATCTGTCTTCTCTAGTCAGTTTTTCACATAGTACTTCATACCCAAGTTTGTCTAAATTTGCCAGCCTAAAAAATGTAATTTGTATAATTAAATGTCAAGTAAGTCTTGAGCTAGAGATCTAGTTAAAGTATCCAATTTCATTAGGAACTCACTCCTCAAAGATATATAAGAAACTACTAGAGACTTCTGTCAACATTCCAACAGTATATTTGTTTTGCTAGAACTTAACTTCCTCCTAATAAATCACATTTCAAGAGCACCAACATCTAATTACGTATTTACACTTACACGGTATATTATCCTGTAATGAAGATGAAGCCTATCAGAGCAGGCAGTTCACTGCAAGTTCAAATGCAGGGGAATAGTAATTCTGGGACTTCTGCAAGTAGGTATTGGCCTGGGTTTCCTGCTTTGCGCTAGTTCAGCCTGCTGATTCAGTGATAACCAGAGCTGGCTGAACTATTTGGAAGGAACAAGTTCAGACTGATTTACCCATGTTTTCTGTTCATGGATTACCCATGAACAGGCTTCTAATTTAGACGCTCTTTAAAGCTCTAATAAAACATGACTTACATTCTGTACTTGAACCGCAGTGAATATGCAGGGCCCTGATTCTCATTTACATTAAGGGCAGGTCTACACTACCGCTTAAGTAGATCTAACTTATATCACCCAGGTGTGTGAAAAGACACCCTCCTTCCCCCGAGCAACACAAGTTACAGCAACCTAAGCACTGTCCACACCAGCGCTATGTCTCTCGCAGAAGTGAATGAATTATGCCGACGGGAGAGCACTCTTCCGTTGGCATAGAGCGTCTTCATCAGACATGCTACAGCAGCGCAGCTGAGTAGATGTAGCACTTCTAGTGTAGACCTGCCCTCAGGTTACTTTGCACACTGGTAGTGTAAAGGGACCTTTGTGAAAATGAGAATCAGGCCTGTAGTTCTTAGACATAGCAAACAGTGTCAGAGACAGGAGTACTTCAGACACCAGGATCATCTCAAACTTCCTAAAAATTGACCTAGAAATTTCATATTTGAATTCTTTAAACATGTTTTGTGTGAGATAAGAACGGCCATACTGGGTCAGACCAAAGGTCCATCTAGCCCAGTATCCGGTCTTCCGACAGTGGCAAATGCCAGGTGCCCCAGAGGGAATGAACAGAACAAGTAATCATCAAGTGATCCATCCCGTCGCCCATTCCCAGCTTCCAGCAAACAGAAGCTAGTGACACCATCCCTGCCCATCCTGGCTAACAGCCATTGATGGACCTATCCTCCATGAACTTATCTAGTTCTTTTTTGAACCTGGTTATAGTCTTGGCCTTCACAACATCCTCTGGCAAGGAGTTCCAGAGGTTGACTGTGCGTTGTGTGAAAAAAATACTTCCTTTTGTTTGTTTTAAACCTGCTGCCTATTAATTTCATATGGTGACCCCTAGTTCTTGTGTTATGAGTAGGAGTAAATAACACTTCCTTATTTACTTTCTCCACACCAGTCATGATTTTATAGACCTCTATCATATCCCCCTTTAGTCGTCTCTTGTCCAAGATGATAAGTCCCAGTCTTATTAATCTTTCCTCATATAGCAGCTGTTCCATACCCCTAATCATTTTTGTTGCCCTTTTCTGAACCTTTTCCAAATCCAATATATATATTTTTGAAGTGGGGCAACCACATCTGGACACAGTAGTCAAGATGTGGACGTACCATGGATTTATATAGAAGCAATATAATATTTTCTGTCTTCTTATCAATCCCTTTCTTAACAATTCCCAACATTCTGTTCGCTTTGACTGCCGCTGCACATTGAGTGGATGTTTTCAGAGAACTATCAACAATGACTCCAAGATCTTTCTTGAGTGGTAACAGCTAATTTAGACCCCATCATTTTATATGTATAGTTGGGATTATGTTTTCCAATGTGCATTACTTTGCATTTATCAACATTGAATTTCATCTGCCATTTTGTTGCCCAGTCATCCAGTTTTGAGAGATCCTTTTGTAGCTCTTCGCAGTCTGCCTAGGACTTAACTATCTTGAGTAGTTTTGTATCATCTGCAAATTTTGCCACTTCACTGTGTATCCCTTTTTCCAGATCATTTATGAATATGTTAAATTGGACTGGTCCCAGAACAGACCCCTGGGGGACACCACTATTTACCTCTCTCCATCCTGAAAACTGATAATTTATCCCTATCCTTTTGTTTCCTATCTTTTAACCAGTTACCAATCCATGAGAGAACCTTACCTCTTATCCCATGACCGCTTACTTTGCTAAAGAGCCTTTGGTGAGGGACCTTGTCAATGGCTTTCTGAAAATCTAAATACACTGTATCTACTGGATCCCCCTTGTTCACATGCTTGCTGACCCCCTCAAAGAATTCTAGTAGATTGGTGAGGCATGATTTCCCTTTACAAAAACCATGTTGACTATTCCCCAACAAATTATGTTCATCTATGTGTCTGACAATTTTGTTCTTTACTATAGTTTCAACCAGTTTGCCTGGTACAGAAGGCAGGCTTACCGGCCTGTAATTGCTGAGGTCACCTCTGGAGCCCTTTTTAAAAATAGGTGTCACATTAGCTATCTTCCAGTCATTTGGTACAGAAGCTGATTTAAATGATAGGTTACAGATGACAGTTAGTAGTCCTGCAATTTCACATTTGAGTTCCTTCAGAACTCTTGGGTGAATCTATCTGGTCCTGGTGACTTATTAATGTTTAGTTTATCAATTTGTTCCAAAACCTCCTCTAATGACAACTCAATCTGGGAATATTCCTCAGATTTGTCACCTAAAAAGAATGGCTCAGGTTTTGGAATATCCCTCACAGCCTCAACCGTGAAGACAGATGCAAAGAATTGATTAAGTTTCTCCACAATGGCCTTATCATCCTTGAGTGTTCCTTTAGCAGCTCAATCATCCAGTGGCCCCACTGGTTGTTTAGCAGGCTTCCTGCTTCTGACATACTTAAAAAAAAAAATTGCTATTACTTTTTGAGTCTTTGGCTAGCTGAACTTCAAATTCTTTTTTTGGCCTTCCTAATTATATTTTTACACTTCACTTGCCAGAGTTTATGCTCCTTTCTATTTTCCTCACTAGGATTTAACTTCCACTTTTTAAAGGATGCCTTTTTGCCTCTCACTGCTTCTTTTACTTTGTTGGTTAGCCACTGTGTTCTCTTACTATGTTTTTTAATTTAGGGTATACATTTAAGTTGAGCCTCTATTATGGTGTCTTTTAAAAAAGTTTTCATGAAGCTTGCAGGCATTTCACTTTTGGTGCTGTACTTTTTAATGGCTGTTTAACTAACCTCATTTTTGTGTAGTTCCCCTGTCTAAAATTAAATGGTGACAGGTAGCAGATTGACATCCTTACAAACTGAAGTTCTTTATTTAACCAGATAATTCATACAACACTGGGAGGAGCAGTCCAAGTCTTTGGAAGTATAGGGCCATAGAGCTTTAAGTTCCATGTAGACAGTAACAACTGAAGTGAAGGAACCACAGATTGCCATCTCCTCTGTAAGAGTGCACTTCTAAAGGTGTGGAGATCACTGGTATTGCACTGGAGTGTAACTGATGCAAGCCAAATATCCCACTCTGGGACTGCAACTCAAAACTTTCTAGCCCATGGGCAAGATTCTTACCAATATAGATGAGCTATGCAAATGAGCCATTTCTCCAGCCGCACTTTTGAGCCAAGCAAATAGATTATAAGAGAACACCCTGTATCAGCTACAGCAGGCAACTATTGGAAACTGGAATGAGACAAATGCTGTGACAAATTTAATTCAGTGACAAAATACAGAAGAGTGTGAGGAACAAAACCACTGAGACAAGAATATCAAGTGCAGACTCTGTCAAATCAAGAAGACAAAGGGCAGTTTATAAAACAGAGAAAGAGAAAAGGGACTTAGACCAAAAACTGAGGTTTGAGAATGAATGTAACAGCGTGAGAAACTGATATGCTTTTGGCACTAAATGACAATTTACATAAAGTTGTGGGGAAAATAACTGGTATCAAGCAAAGGAGAAAAAAATACCCAGTAGGAACAAGTGACTGAAGTCATAGCAGATGAAGAGAGATGCAAACACAACAGTAGCCTGCAATAATTGGCATGTTTAAAGAGCCCAGTGTGCTTCACTAGCTAGCAGCACTGAAAATGCTAAATGAAGTTAGTCTATAAGGTGCCACAGGATTCTTTGCGGCTTTTACAGATCCAGACTAACACGGCTACCCCTTTGATACTGAAAATGCAGTTATTTCTGGAGTGAAGGGTAACAGTTAGCTAGTACTCAACACCCCCACTCTTTCAAAAGAAATACTATTGGATTTTTAGTGTCCTTCTGTTTAGGACCTTCTGTTTAAGTGATAAGCTGACTTTAGTAGGAACCTTTTGTGATGGACCCAGGCCAGTTGGGTATAGCAGAAGACAGATATACTGGCCACTGGATTAACAGTTTTCTGTTCCCTGACTGACCAGAGCAGGGGCTGCTCCAGGCTAAATGAGAACACCTGACTCCAATTAACCTGTAAAGAGTCAGGTGAGGCCATTAAGCTAATGTGACCACCTGACTCTAATTAAGGCCCCGCTGATATTATAAAAAGGGCTCACTCCAGTCAGGCAGAGGAAGTGCAGCTGAAGGACTGGTTAATGAAGACACCCTCAAGTTATTGATAAGGGAGCCCTAAGGGAAGGGAGAAGCAGGAGAGCTGTGGGGAAGTGGCCCAGGGAAATGTAGCAACTCTGGCAGTGAAAGGTTGGCTGCCAACAGCTGCTACCATTAGGGTCCCTGGGCTGGAACCTGGAGTAGAGGGTGGGCCCGGGTTCCCCCCAACCCACCACTACAGGAACACCTCTTGGGAGGGGAAGTCAGGCCCTTGTCAGGACAGGAGGCTAAACTGTTCTAAAACAAGCCCTAGGGACAACAGAGACTGTGGGAATTCTCTCACCAACCTCCTTGCTGGCTTATGATGAAAAGGGCTCAGTAGACTATAACCCTGGCCCTAGAGAGAGAAGGGCTACATGGAGGGTCACAGAGAGCCACTGAGGCTAGCATATAGCACCTAGAAGCGCAGGACCCACAGGGACAGAGTCAGAACTCTGCCACACTTTCTTTTTTAAAAAGAAAAAAAAAGAAATCTAGGGTTAGTAGAACTTGAGTTAGCAGACCCAGAGTTTGTTCACCTAGGACTTGAGTGTCTGCCATTATTTATTACCCCAGGTTAGGAATCATTGAACCCTGGCTCCCAACAGGGGGTTCCAGCATCTATGCTGCATTTTTCAGGCCTGAGTTCAACCAAACTTATCCCAGTCTTCTTAGCAGCCTCCCAAAATGAGGCCACTCTAGCCCTTTGTTTCTGGTGCAGTGAGGGGGAAAACTTTACTGTCCCTCAACCTTTTTTGTCCCAGAGGACAAAAAGTTGGATTGTGGGATACTTTGGGTGGACTCCCAGAGCATGAGTCTAGTGGGGCTGCAGCTACACTACAAAGCAATAGGGCTTGAACCCTGGGTCCCAGTTTAACTCAGGCTCAAATCCTCCACCCTGTGGGTCCTGTAACAGTAGGTCCAAGCCCTGGGTTAACATGCATGTATGTAAATGAAGGCGGGGGGGGAGCAGGGTTGAGCCTGAGCTTGAACCGTTGGCATACACTGCACTGTAGACATACCCTCAGTTCCAGAGAGTGGTAACCTGATGCTTAGAACCCTAAGTGACTCCCTCTAACTACTAGTAGAGAGAACTATATACTATCTCATGATGTCTTAAACCCAAAAGGTAAGCCTTGTATGTGGAGTGTGGTGGTGTTTTTTTTTTTGTTTTGTTTTTTTTAAACCACACAGGAAAGGGAAAAGTCAGCCCTTTTGTCCTCTGGTTAGTGCTCTAGGCTGCCACACAAGAGACCCTAGTTTGGTTACCACATGGCATCTGCCTGTTCTTCATCCCAGCAAGGCACAGGAATGACTGAGATTGGGTATCGCTGTACAGTACACAGTGACTGACTATGGAGTGAAACTGATCAGCTTCCATTCAGAGCCTATTCAGCATTTTGATGGCAGGAGGCTGTAAGTGGAGCTGTGTGGAACTTAGCCGATATTTGCCTAAAGCACTGTAACATACATTAGCTTCACTGGATATTGTGCAGTATACTATATAGGTGGGTGTCAACATCTTACATTTTAGCATTTTTCATCCCAAGGATCTCCAAGCATTTCAGAGAATTAAACTGGTATCTTTGAGCTGTGGCTTATGGAATTCTGTTGGTGTTGTATTCTGGTATCACAAGCAGTGACCACTCACTGTATACTGTCTTCAGTTTCTATGGCAACACCTTAAATCCCATAAGGTAACTTTACTTTTTAGTTATCTTTAAATGACCTTCCAAAGCAGAGCCCAGAATTTTTGCCAACCAATCCCATCATTAATTGGCATTTACTGGCTTGCAGGAGCAGTGCAGCTAAAATCCTACACAATGCTTTGGAAAACTTATTCTTGCAAATCTTGCCTGCCAAATGCACAGAAACCTTTCCTGTGTACTACACCCTACTGAAGCACATGTATTACAGTGCTTCTCTGCAGCTAAATGTTTTCATGATAACCACATGGATTATGGTTAGAACAGTGACTACAATACTGTCCCATCTTAGCACTGAAGAGGCAATACAGCTATGAGAGAAGAGAATCTAACTCATGATTCTTCATGCATTAAGAAGTTTTATTGCTGATGACAATGGCAAAAGACTGTGTGCCTTTCAGATCAAGGGTGAATTGCAGTGCTGGCATTCAGAAGAATTACTTTTTTACTTGTAAGCTGAGCTAACTCGATAACCATTAAGACAGAAGAAAGGTGGGGACCCCATAGCATCATTCTTTGAGTCACTTACTCTCCTTAAATGGAATTGGCCTTTAAGGTGACAGGGTGGCCTGCTCCTTTAAGTCCCAGGAGCTTGAGCTGGTGAGCCCCGTACTACACTTAGGATGAGCTGTAAGGCTAAATTAGTAGAACCAGCTGGGATGGAGGAGTGGATTCTCTTATTAAAAAGCATCAGGAAGCTGCAGAGAATTGCTACGGTGACCTGGAGCCTTCAGGGAAAAGGCTACAAGCAGGAAAGGCTTCGGAGACTCCCTGGGAAAAGACTGGGAGTGAATTGAGAGGTTAAAGCTTTGAGAATGCTGTTTTGAGAGTGATATGTGAATAAATTCAGCCCAAGGAGGCATGTCATGGAATCAGTTGTTGGGTAGCTTGATGTAAGAGGTTCTGATCTGAAAAGGGAAACCATGGCAGGGTGGCTTTAGTGACCTCAGGCCAGAAGGAAGTGCTTCTATACAGCCAGACTGGTCACAGAGAGGCAGCTTAACTTATCCCCAGCATAGGAAAGGTATTATTGATCCTTCCTTTCCTTGTCAATTGGTTTAAGCTGAACTTGACTTTTTTTTATTCATTATGTCCATTCTGTTTAGGGCATAACAACATGTGAAGTACAGAAACAGTCAGTACTCAATACACAACTTGTATACAGTTACATTCTCTTACCTCAACTAAACCAAAGCAACATAAGCATTGTATTTGCTTGTTAACAGACTCTCAGGTCTCCTTGGTTCTGCAAGGGCGGTGGCTCTCCTGAAATAGACTGGCCGTTAATGCTAGACTTCTACTGTCCTTTATTTATTAGTTGTATTGCCATAGCACCTACAAGCCCTAGTCATGGACCTGCGTGGTAAAAACAGACTACCCCCAAACAGCTGTTTAGTGCTTCTGGGATCATGCCATAATGGGGGGAGGAAATAGACCAACCCTTAATTGCACCTTGTTCAAGTTGTGTATGGATCAAAGGGAATAAACTCAGTAACACTTTGTTCACAAGTAACCAACACCACTGACAAGGAGTGATATAGATCAGGCTGTGCCATCTGCCAGCTGTGAGAAGAAAGATGGAAAGCAATTAAAAATATTAAACTGGGCTTGAAGTACTGTGTGATTCATGATATGTGAAGAATAGCCAAGATACAAATGCTGTGTTTACTTGAAATAAAATAGAAGTCATTTCTTAGCTTGGTATTTTTAATGTAGTTGAATATTTCCCCAACTGCAGTAAAGTTTATATCAATGCACCATGACTCATTTTAAAAAAAAAAAAATAACCTTTCTTCTTCAAGCATTTGGAAAAGATATAAACCCTACACAACTCCGTCTATCCACCTAATTTGGGGTCCTGCTTGTGGATTATTTAATGGTATTTTGTTAGTATCAGCAGTTTAAATTCAGGGTAGTAGACTGATTTACATCACTAAATAGAAAGCCTCACTTTAAATCATCAATTCTAATCAAATTTTCTAAAGAAAGGTACATTCACTTTGATAACCATTAAGACATATTTACAACTAAATAGAGCTTTTATACTAGATTTTCCTAGCTTGCACAAAATATATCAATGATTTAATATTTTCAGATTTTTAATTGTACATTTAATATACTAGAAACTGGTGAATGACAAATTTCTTATTTACTAGACAAATTAACTTTGTGCTTGTGATTTGTGTCAAGGTATTTGGTAACAAATTTAATTAAAGCATATAATAAACAACCTTAAGTGTTAAACCTATCGAAACATTTCATATTTACAACTGCATGATTTATTAAAGGAACAGAGGGATTAATTGTAGTCAGTGAATTAAACTCATTTCAAGTCAGCCCTGGGGTGTAGCCACAGGTGGGCTTAGATGGGCCAGGGCCCACCCCCATCTCCACTCTGCTCCAGACCACACCTGGAGGATGCTGTATGCCAGGTGCACTGCACACACACTACAACCCTGCGCGGATACAAATTTATATCCATAAATGCAGACATCCACAGATATAAATCCGTATCCACAGAGCTGCAGGGCTCTACCAGGAACCAGAAAGGAGCAGCATGTCAGGCTGCCGTGCCGAGTAGCCAGCACCCCATGCCAGCAGCTCCTCTGGCGTGGCTGTACCATCTCCAGCCCCGTCACCAGCCCCACCCACTGGGGCGGGCACCAGGTTCACTGGCAGCTGTCCCTGGTCTCACACGTGTTCAAACAGAGCGCACGCTCCTGGACAGGAGGTCTCATTCATGCAGCGATCTGTGTCTCCTGTCCAAGGCTATGGAAATAGGCTTCAGTATATTCAGCATATTGTCTACAATTCTCCTTAGTCTGATATGGACTACTTTGGCTGTGATTAGATTAATCTATTTTGTCACAACTTTGTTCACAAATAATCGGAATAGGCCAGTTCCTCATAAATTGCTCAACAATCAACTACTGAATTCAATCATACATCTTGGCAGAAAATAGTACGAATCCTCCTGTTCTCCTCAGTGAAGCTTAAACAGTGGGTATAGAAGTATTTTGCAATTTCAACATTTTCCTTTATTCTTGGAGTTGTACTTAAGACCTAGCTAAAAGATGCATTGAAATGCACACACCAGCCACATATTAGAAGTTTCACATTCCCTTCATATCATCTTCTGGATTTCTTCTAATCTTTGCAGCATTCTCTGTGACAAAGGTACACAATTGACACTTCAATTTGTTATAGCTTTTTGTTCTGCTATATGGGCATTTCCTGGGGTATCAATTCTATTTAAGATAGACAACCCCATTTCTGTTAAACAAACATGTATTATTGAATCTTGTGTACACAGATGCATCCATCAAGACTCAGATTAACAAATTTCCCCATCAGTTTTTTTGCACCATTGTTCAATTTCCTTCTCTCATGCTGCATCCAGCAGCCTTCCAGCAGCGCCTGCTCCACTGGGTGGTTCATAGCCTGGTCATAATGATTGAACCAGGTCAATGAAATCTTTGTCTGAACAAGATGAAAGGGGGAATTTGTTAGATGAAGTGAGCACTCTTTTCACCTATGGAGTCTTGCTGGAATTTACTGGTGCTGATTACAAATTCATCCATGTTTTATTGGATGAGTCTTTAGATACAGATAATCGACTGTATGTTTAGTTGCAGCAATGCTGGTGGTACCAGCAGATGACTTGAAGATTTAGACATTGCAAATGGATGTTCAAAACCCCTTGATGTCAAAGCTGGACAAAATGGTAAAGTCACTCACTGAGTATTACGCAGTGCACTAACTTAAAAAACAGTAAATGAAAGATTCCTCCTACTGCAGCTGTTTGTACCACTGTCAGGGACAGCTCTAGGCACCAGCACTCCAAGCATGTGCTTGGGGCAGCACTTTCCAAGGGGCAGCACTCTGGCTTTCTTTTTTTTTTTTTTTGCTTGGGGCGCAAAAAGCCGGGAGCCGGCCCTGAGTGGAGGTGAGCTGCAGCGGGTGGGGGGGGGGGGGAGGGCCACAGGAAGTAACCCGGGCGGGGCAGAGGAAATGCTACCCCCCCCCCAGCTCGCCTGCTCCCCTGAGCGTGCCGCCGCTCTGCTTCTCCCCCATGTATCCATAGAGCTGCAGGGCTCTACTGGGAACCCAAAAGGAGCAACATGTCAGGCTGCCGCTCCGAATAGCCAGTGCCCCATGCCAGCAGCTCTTCTGGCGTGGCTGTACCACCTCCAGCCCCACCCTCTGGGGCATGGTAGGAGGGGAAATGCAGCGCACCCGGGGGAGGAGGCGGGACCGGGGATTTGGGGAAGGGGTTGAAATGGGGCAGAAAAGGGGTGGAGTTGGGGCAGGGCTAGGGTGGGCGTGGGAAAAAATTTTTGCTTGGGGTGGCAAACTTGGAGCCAGCCCTGACCACTGTTTAGGGGATTTATTCTAAACTGGGTTTTATAGGGAAAAGAATTAGTCATAGGGATTTTTTAAAATCTATTAACCCTTATTGCTAGAAACATACCAAACAGCTTGAAAGATTTTTTTAAGTGTTAAAAAACCTCGAACATAAAAGTTTTAAACAAACATTTTAGGTGAAGATTTCCTATCTATTAAGCCATTTCAGAAGTCTAGTA
The DNA here is from genome assembly GCF_027887155.1 of Malaclemys terrapin pileata. Taxonomy (NCBI): domain Eukaryota; kingdom Metazoa; phylum Chordata; order Testudines; family Emydidae; genus Malaclemys; species Malaclemys terrapin. The sequence continues at coordinate 323,862,353 of NC_071505.1, forward strand.
GTTACTTTTTACTGTTATTGATACATACTCCCATAACCATACCAATTATATTTTGAACACAAACACCTTTAAATTCATAAGTAATCCACCCAAAACTCAAATGACAATCTGAGTTATCCCTTATTAGCATAGTAAGACATGAGAGGCAGTCCATAAGAAGAGTGCAAAAATAAATGTACTAAACCAATTGATCCAGATTGTAAAGACCTGTCTTGATCATCTTCCAGTCATTGCATTTTGAGAAATGCTTTTCATAATGTTTCATTCCGACAGCCAGGCTTGCATCTTTGTTGCACTGTTTACATTTGGCACATGCTCCTTTTTTACCCAGAAGTACAGGAATTTCTTGAACATATTTTCAAATAGGGTCTCTTACAACCTGTAGCCTTGGCAGTTTTTTCTCTAGTTCCCAGATATTGAAATCAACACTAGAGGCGGCAATCTGAAAAAACGCTGTTCCTTTTTAGTGTCCTTATAATAACAACCCACCCACCACCACTCACGAGCATCCCCTGGTTGAGTGCATGTGCTTGCACTCTCTGATTGTGGTGGCCCCTATCGGTGGTTTCTCAGGTAGGTTTTCAGTGACTCAGTCAGCCAAGTCTCTCTCTCATCGTCTGTATGTGAAACAGAACAGACCCCTTTCAGGGTATACAATCCACTAGGTACCTATCCCAGTACCCCTCTTCAGTATTTCTGAAGCCCTCCTGGGGCTCAATCCTTACTCAGTTCCACCAACCAGCCAGGAGCTGCTCCCCCAGTCCCTGCCAGCAACTGTCCCTGCTGCTCCTTCAGCCAGGAACACAGTCCTCACTTCTCCAGCTCCAGGAAGGTACTGAGTGACTCTGGCCTTGCAGCTCTTTTTATCTGAGTCTGCTGGGCCCTGATTTGGCTGCTTCCTGCAGCCTCCCACATTGGCTGCTTCTCTGCAACCACTCTAGGCCACTTGGAGGACTTCTATTCTGCTCCTCTCTGGAGCAGAGTGTGGTAGGACCCTGAGGTCTCCAGCAGGGGGCCTGTGGGCCTAGTCCACCCTCTCAGTCCTGGGCTCTGACACCAGCATTGCTCCTTTCTAGCTCTACACTCTGCTCTTTCTCCCTTGTTATATAATTCTTCCACCCCCAGAAAAACAAAGCTATCCAAGACATGTTAAATGGCCGTCCGTGAGGAATTTTTAAATATCTAAAAAACATCCGGGTTTTTCGATATTTAAAAATCCCTCCCGGCCGGCATATGGACGTATGGTAACCCTGCCAGAGCAAGCCTCTGAGCACCCATCCCAGGGACTGCAGGGCTCGGAGAAGTTCTTCGCCGAGGAGCCACTAGGGGTTCTGTTGAGCTCGCCGCCACATTCACAGCTGGGCGCTTCTTGAGCCCGGACCCAGCCAGGGCCCTCCAGCCCCAGCCCTGGGTGGCGAGTGCCAAGGCGCTGATGCTCTGCTCCGGCTGGCAGAAAGCCGGGAGCCCGAGAGCGCCGTATTGGCAGCACCGCAGGGAGGGAGGTTACGGGCTTGGGCGCTGCACGGAGGGAGGTTATGGACTTGGGTGCCCAGGGAAACTTCTCCCGGGACAACTCCCCCCTCAGCCCGCTGGTGCGGGGCCGGCTCCGATTCATCCTCCGGCAGCTCCAGTGCTGCCCGCAGCCCTCGGACACTCTCCGGCGCGGCTGCAGCTCGAGCAGGGCAGAGCATCAGGGCCGAGCCCTCACAAAGGAGGCTGCCTGGTGGGGGGTGGGGGGAACAGGGGGTTTCCTCCCCTCTGGCTGCTGCATCATGCCCGCCAAGGCTGTGAGCGGGACAAGGGAGCCTCCCGCAGCCACAGCAGGAGGGAGGGAGATTCCAGGAGTGGCGGACCCTGCAGCCCCTAGGGCCAGGTGCAGCTCCGCAGCTGGAGCGGGAGGGGTTGCACCAGTGACTTCAGGCGGGGTCAGGGCTTCCACTCCCTGGTACCCCACACAAGTCAAGAGCAACTCTCCCCTCCCCCCTTCAGTGAAGCAAGGGCAGGGGGTAAATTTAAAACTGGATCCTGCCACATCTTGTGCGGTGTGGGACCAACCCTCTGTTGTCTGGACAGAGAACATGGTGGGGGCAGTTAGGGTGGGGGTCTCAGGAGGGGGCAGTCAGGGGACAAGGAGCAGGGAGGCTTAGATAGGGGGTGGGGTCGTGGGGGGCAGTTGGGGCAGGGGTCCCAGGAGGGGGCAGTCAGGGGACAAGGAGCGGGGGCGGGGGTTGGGAGTTCTGAGGGGGGCAGGAAGTGGGAGGGAGTGGATGGGGGTGGGGCTAGGGCGGGGCTCCCCCCGTCCTCTTTTTTGATTGCTGAAATATGGTAACCCTACTGACCAGACATCCAAAGTCCAGTTACTACAGGTGGGGGAAGCACCGAGTCATCACACACACCAGCACATATTCAGCCAGGGCCACCTCCTACCCGCATCAGGTGGCTGCAGCTCCCAACCCGGGCTCTGCAGGCGAATCCCTCCCGACCCACGCAGGGAGGGGGGAGAGAGGAAAACAGTGAGCGACAGAGGGTGGGGGAAAGAGGAGAAAATGGTGGGCGGAGCCTGGGGAAAAATGGCAAGGCAGGAGTGGGGTCTCAAGGGGAAGGGGCAGGGCAGAGGTGAGGCCTGGGGGGGGAAGGGGAAGTTCTGGCACTCCTGCTGGAGTGTCCAGTTTTTAAATATTACAGTGTTGGCAACCCTAACGTGCCTTTTGTCTCTAGACAAATATTGCAAAGTAAAGGGAGACAGTTGAGAAATTAATGGAGCTGGGTTTTTTTGCATTTGTCTATGTACACATGGCATGAGGCAGAGCAAGGCCATTTACTTTGTGCCTAGAACCATCAAAAAGGAAGGGCTGATAGCTACTGGGCAGATCAGTGTTCTTCCATGAGTAGCACAGTAAGTGTCCATAGAGGGTGTAGTCAAGGTTTCATAATTTGAGAAATTAGAATTATAGTAGGCAGAGGCTATAAAATAGGAGTATGAGACTACCCAGGCAGTCTGTGGATGATGCTGGTGATACACGATGTCTCCCTGCAGTCAGAGGCTACATCCCAACATATCTGATGTTGCCAGTCTCTTGCACCCAATAGCACAGCTCCCTAGGATGATCCTCACAGGATCAATCCCTTAATACAGTGCATGACCTATTGTGCCATGTTTATAAAGCTTGATCTCAAAAGTGAGATGGTTTTTCCTCTGACTTTAAGAGACATTTAGGCCTTAACATTTTGTATTAAATTCAAATTTTTAAACAGGCTTATTTTAAAAAAGAAAACTAATTTAAATTTACAAATTTAAATTGGATTTTAAAATTGCATTTTATTCACCTTGATCAATTTTCCTAGTGATCTTCACTTTTGTATTTATCATTTAAGTTGTCATCCCTCTAGGAGTTTTCCATAAGAATGCCTTTTCTAGAGGATTTCTGGGCCTCCTAGAGAACTGGATCCTTGCTCTACAATTCTATAGGAGGATTTTAAAACCCTCTAGAACTTGGAGAAAGATCTTTTTATATGTTCAAGACACTGCTAGAGAATTTTAGCTTCTCATAGTGAGCTTGTCTGAGGTAAATGAGGGCCAGATTTCTCAAGTTATTTAGGTGCCTAAAGAGGCATGCAGAGAGATACTTCTGAAAATCCCACTATGTACCTATCTGCATCTTAATATCTTTAGAAATCTGGCCCCGAATGCCTTCCCCTAAGAGGTGGTGAATGCAAGCAAAAGTTGCTGTCTAAAGAACTGTTAAAATTTGCCTCTTAAACAGTTTCTCTCTGTATGAGACAGCAAACTAACATTATGCAGAGTGTTTAATATTTAACCATTTGCCAAGTTATGTTGGCCTCTTACTGTACCAGCCATTTGTGACACAGAAGGAGTAGCCCAAGTATGGCTTCTCCAGAGCCAGACAGCATTTCTCTGTGCCAAGGCACAGTTCCAGGACACTCAAGTCCCGGGACCAGAAGAACAGTTTCCAAATGTGGAAAAAGACTCCATTGTCAGAAGTTAAGTAATGAGGGACAGTAATTCTATTACAGGGTTTTTACTGAACTAGTACGTATATAAATAAAAGGGATGGGGATATGGACCTGATTCAGCTCCTACTGAAGTAACACTCTTGCTCATTAATGGGATCTGGCTCAGGCTGTATAAGACAAAGTACAAGAGGATTTATATTGCCTTCATGTCAGCAATGGCTTCCCCTACCTCTGTTTTAGGTAGAGTGAGCAGGTTGAAGACAGAGGGGCAGGCCAAAACTGTGGGAGAGGGTGTGCACTCTGGGGAGCCTGAACAGTCACTAGGAAACCATTCATCCAATGTATAGCAGTCCATGGGCTGTTGAAAGTCATGATGGAGGTTGTTTGAATCTGGCCTGCTCCAAAATCGGGGGAGTGAAAGAGTAGCCTAGAATCACTAAGGAATATTTGCTATATCCAATAGCAGCAGTTAGAAGTGATAGACCAGCGTTAGAGTTCCCCAAAATTAGGACCAAGGGCTGCATCCTTACCCGAAGCTCTCCAAAGTGTTCTGATTCCAAGTCTTCTCTAGTAGTTCTGAAGCACGATAGACCAGGTTTTTAAAGACCCACAGTGAGTCCTTTTTTAAAAAAGTTACCCCCACAATTTTGCACATGTGCAATTTTTTTTCTGGTTTTGGTCATGTAGAAATTTGGATTTGTCAAAACAGACATGTAGGTATGTGATTTGCATGTGTGAAGTACAAACCCTAGCTGTTAAGTAGGCAAAAAAAAAACAGTATATATTAACAAGCCAAATTTTCTGAAGAGACCATTTAAAAAGTGAACTTTGTTTTGAAGAGACTTTGCTATAGTAACATCAAGAGAACACAGGCTGCCCTGTGAAACAAACAAGACAGGAGTCTTAAAAGTCAGTACTGTTTACTGAAGGTCTGTGTTCCACCTTGGATAATAGAACCACAAGCACTTGCAATCCTCTGATTAACATTAAATAGGTGAAACCAGATGACACTAAATTAAATGTTTAGAAAGAAAAATCAACTGTATTTAGAGAGAAGGCCACAGGTGTAAAAGTTTTATGCAAGAGTGCTGGTGGTGTGTGCATAGCGCAGAGAGTGTATATGTACCTTCACTGCAGATACCCAAATCATTCCTGGGAAAATTTACCGCTCAAAAACCACCTATGAAGAGGCCCACTGACTTTGAAACAAGAAGCCTGACAATGGATGAGTGAGTATCCCACTCAAGTAACTATTGGTAACTAATTCTACTCTCAACTACACTAGTGTAATTGTTAATGTTATTGGAGTTAATGTTTCCTGAAACACAGGACTGGGACTCAGGAGATCTGGGATCAACTCCTGACTCTTGCCATAGATTTCCTGTGTCATCTCAGGAAAGCCATTTAATCTTTGTGCATCAGTTCTCCATAGGGACAGTATTCCCTTCAGTGGCCTCTGCACATTTCCACCTCACAGAATGTGCCAATGGTGCAGCCTGGACTAGAGCAAACCTCTAGAAAGCAGTGTCACTTGAAACAACCTTGTGCCCCCTTTCTCCTCCCTGATAGCTCTGAACAGTTGGAGGGGGAGCGCATCAAGGGGGTGAGATGCACCAAGGACATCAGTTCCATCCAAACATGGTTGCGAGTGAGTTGTCTGCCTTACATATTTAGGCTGCAAGCTCTTCAGAGCAGCAGCTTTCTCTAAATAGTACCTAGCACAATGGGGCCCCAATCTGTGTTGAAGCCAGTCCGTGTTATTGGAATACAAATTAACAATACAGTAACACTGGATTGATGCCACGGTGCAGTGACTGAAAACAACATTCTCACACACCTGCTTTGGGCATCATGTAATAGCTGTCTGTTCCTACGGAAGATTTCATTTCAATCAAGTCATTACGATAGATTCACTTTAAAAAAAATATTTTGCTACACCTGGTCTTTTCTGGACCTATTCTGTAACGGATCATAGCAGTAAAAGTGATGCACAGCTACTCGCCGTGTTTAGAATTCTTTCCTGCAGACACTTACCTACATGGTGGCTTCAGACAGAAGGGATTTCTTTTACCACTATCAAGAATTGTCAGCATCCACTTTCACAGAGCTGTCAGATTAGATTCCTCCTCCTTAACTGTCAGCCACTAACTGTTCTTCAGGGTCGGAGGAGAAGAGAAGGTTTGCGGTAATCCTAGTATAGAGTAGATGGCCTGCAGGAGAAAGATGTCACTTAATGGCATTTGTAGAACAGCTAATATCAAATGAAATAAAGGGCAGGGGGGGTTAATTTTGCCCTGAACTCCTTGAAGAAATGTTTTTTTACTGGTCTTTCTTAAATTGGCTTTGCAGTGTAGCTTTGACTTTATCTGAGATTGCTTATAGATCACTGGAAGGGATAACAATCTCTCCCCCCTTCCCCTCTCCCACTGCATTGACTATCTCCCTTTGCCATTTCTGACTGACAGCACCTTCCTATCATCCTTAGGCAGTAGACCAATGAAAAGGCAATCATGGCCCTGTTTCCCATTTGATTACTGAACAAAGATTTCCCCTTGGCTGCATCAGAAAGGACTGTTGTTGGATATGAGCTACTTTTTCCCCTATATAAAGTAGAATTAAAAAGTGTTATTTGAATGGGTCAAGGAAAGGTGTGTAGGTTTTGTGCTGGTCCTTAAATGTTTTGAGCCCCATCTTGCATCCCTACCCACAGGTACAGCTCTTGGATTTCAATTGATTTTATATACGTCGGTAGAGGTTACAAGACCTGGCCCAGAAGGGTTACTTTGTGGGGGTGAGACTATGCTGCACCTCTAATTTTACAGCAACTTCCCAGGGGTTGCTCTTGGAATCACAGGACTGCCCAGTAACTCCTCATGTGCCCCTGCTTCCCTCTGCACCAGGGTTTGCAAAAGATCTCTTCAAAAAGCAGTCCGTAGTGCCTGCACTGGGGGAGCCCCCTCCCATGAAATCCAGGGCTTTTCGGGCTCTTTTGCACCTTTTACCCAGGATACAGGTGCTGGATTAGGGTGAGCATCTCTCCTTGGATACCTAGATATTCGGGTCTTGCTTATCTCTTCCAGTAAGGCCCCTTTACAGTACTCTGGTAATGTAAAGAGGCTTTAAGGGAGTGTGGATATAATTTACATCCACTCTAACGTCCCTTTAGACTGCCATAGTGGTGTAAACAAGCCTTAGTGCAAGTGAGAATCAGGCCTTTGGCTTTTCCCTGCCCCCATCCTCAGCCACAGATAACCTCCATGAGAGACCTCTGAGTTTTCTATGGTTCACTGATTTTGGAAGAAGGATGATCTTGTGATTAGTGCACTGAACTGAGATTCCAGAGCTCTGGATTCAATTCCCAGCTCTGCCTGGGTAACTTCCTGTGCTAGCTGGGGCACGTTTACACTGCAGTTAAACACCCACCGCTGGCCCGTGTCAGCTGACTCAGGCTGCAGAACTGTAGTGTACACATTCGGGCTTGTGCTCTGGGACGCGCTAAGGGGGGAGGGGAGTCCCAGAGCCCGGACTCCAGCCTGCACCCAAACACTGACACTGCAATTTTACAGCCCCACGAGCCTGAGTCCGTTGACACAGGCCAGCCACAGGTGTTTAATGGCTGCGTAGGCATACCCTTAATCTCTATTCTTCCAGCTGTCAAATGGAGATAACGCAGAGGGGTGTTGTAAAGTGAAGGGTGTAGATTCCCCGTCCTCCAAGGCTCAGATGGTACTAGATGCCTATGTGCCATTTGAGCCTTTGAAAGTCTACCTCACATCCATAAATATTTAGGTGCTCAGATACTGTGATGATGAGAGGCTATCACAATCCCCCCCTTGTAACGGCACAATATTGCCAGGGTTACTGCCTCAGTTTCCCTTCTGACTCCTTAAAAATTCCACATATGTTCTCGTGTCCAATATTTCCCCTACCTGGGGCCTCCTTGCTGTCCCACACAATGCAAAATAGTCCTTACAAATCCCAAAGTACAGTCCAACAACGCAGCCTCTTTCAGCCTTCCAGCACTGACTCGGGAAGGTCGGCAAGCTAGCCCTGCCTCCCTATTCCCAGGAGGCTCTGCAGCTTTCTGCTGCAATGGAGTCGTGCTCTCCCTTTTGAGCCCCTTCCTGGAAGCTGATGTCCTTCTCCAGGTGTCTGTTTGGGCCGATTTCCTTGTTTCCTCTTCTGGCTCTCAAGTCTGATTCTCTCCTGACCCCACCCTTGGCCAAGGTTCAGTTGCGGGAGAATTGAAACCCTTATCCTTAAAGGGGTTCAGTCAGCATGTTCCAGAGGAGATACAAGCAGATGAACAGCATGGTTTGGACTGAGGGGAGGCAGCAGTTTTACTGTTACTTTACCAACAAGTAGTATGACAGCTTCCCTAACTCAATTTTTCGTCGCCAATGGCAATGTACAGTGGAGAGCCTCCGGTGGCAGAGCAGAGGTCGTCCAGCATCTGCAGCCCTGCAATGGCAAAGGCACCTCAATAGCTGAAGATTTGGGCCTAACTTCCATTGATTTCAGGGAAAGTTAAGAGCCTAAATCAAAGGTAGTGTGTAACAGCACGCTCAGCCTCTACAGCAGGGTGCACCGTGAGATATTCTAATTAACCCTGCTGGTCAAGTCAGAGTAGTCTTGAGAGAGTCTAAAGGCAGCAGAGTCTAGCCCTCCTCACTGGAAGGAAAGTTTTTTGTAGGCGCAGTGCCTTGAGAGCAAGCTGCTTCAGACTGACAACTAGGGCTAAGCATTAATGAGTTTTATCCTTTAAAGCATGTACTGGAGCAAACCTAAATACATCCCAAGGGGAAAAAATAGAATACTGTAGCTAGACAAACATTACAACAATCAAAAGCAAAGCTTGTTTCATGTCCCATACATAATGTACCAGTAGGAGAGTGATAGAGGTTACAACTTGATTTTAAATCCAACACGTTTAACTTTCCAAATCGTAAATGCACATGCATCACCTGCCTCTGATTCATAGATTCCAAGGCCAGACGAGACCATTGTCATCATCCACTGTGACCTTCTGTATAACACAGGCCATAGAACTGCCCCAAAATAATTCCTGGAGCAGAGCTCTTACAAAAACATCCAATCTTGATTTAAAACTAGTCAGTGATGGAGAATTTACCACAACCCTTGGTAAAGTGTTCCAGGTTACACCTTATTTCCAGTCGCAATGTGTCCAGCTTTAACATCCAGTCATGGAATCATGCTATAACTTTCTCTGATATACACCTCTATCTCGATATAACATGACCCGCTATAACATGAATTTGGATATAATGCGGTAAAGCAGTGCTCGGGGCGCACTCCAGCGGATCAAAGCAAGTTCAATATAATGCGGTTTCACCTATAACATGGTAAGATTTTTTGGCTCCCAAGGACAGCGTTATATCAGGGTAGAGGTGTATGAATGAGTCCTCAGCACTAATACAAGAATCCTCTGGCCCCTCACACAGGATACATGGATCTCCAGGGGATATGGACTCCATGCCACATGGGTGACATCTTCTCCCCTACCCACCCCATCTCCCAGGGAACTGCCCCAAATCCTGTTCCCTCATGTTGAACCCCCCCATGCCCAGAGTATCTCTGTTCTAAACTCTTAGGTTAAGCTATCAACATAGCAGTATCCCTATAGCTACTGAATTCTTCTAAATGAAGATATAACAAGTAGTTTTTCCACTGAGTTGCTACAACTACTGTGACCGAATGAAAATAGATTTATAATATCAGATTGGGGGATGTAATCATTAAAGCTAAAGATAAATTATTGTTGCCATCTGGACTTTGTGAGGAACATCCTTCTGAAGCATGTAATGCATTTTCTACCAAAATAGAATTCGGTGCAAAAGTAAACAAAAAAAAGAGCTTAATTTTAACTAAATAGGAGAATAGACACTAATTTAGAATCTACAGCAGGGGGGAAGTATTGACACTAACAAATGCTATTTGCACAGAAATATTCATGAAATCTTGTAGCTATTTTTTAGCTTGTCAAGCGTATTGATATAGTAGAATAGCTTCCTGATTATTAGTCCTTTTAGTGAAGATGGTGTAAGTCACATGATCTCAGCGATGTGAGAATGTTTTGATTATTTCCCCCATCCCACTCCCATAAAGAAGTCTGGTTAACCTTGAAGCAGACAATTATTGCATTTAGCTGAAATGTATAATAGTGTTTTGGGTGGCTTCCTTGTGCTGTATACACAGCTGGTGGGGAACTTTGACAAAATATTTGTCAGAAAATGGCAAAGAGAGTCCAGAACCAACAATACTCTGACATTCACTTAGGATATGTGTGACACTCTGTACCTCAAAGTACCACCCTGGAACCCTCATATTCACTGTGGTGATATGAATATGATATGTTTTGTATAAAGTATGCCTTGTGAGGTATAATTTTAAAAGTCTTGATCTGTTGAACTTTAATATCCTGTTGGACTGTATGTGAAGTTATGAAGTCTTGCTGTATATGTGTCACTGAAATATGTTGTGAGGTTGGGAACACTCACAACCAACCTTTCAGGTACAACAATGGAGTAGCCATAGATATCCAGACCGTCATCAATGGCTCATCAGCACCCATCAAAGAAAGAATCCACTATCCCAGAGAATTCTCAGAGAAAGCACTTATGCAATGGAGACTGCTTGACCAATGGGGACTGCCTGATCCCCACGTCACAGCAAACAGCTTTCCAGCAAGCTGGAAGAAAATATAAAAGAGGGGAAGTGACATCATCACTTGGCCTTTCTCCTGTCCCGCAGCTCAACAGCTGGAGGAACATCTGGAGAACAAAGATTTTTGAACTGGAGATGGGCGGGCCCAGGCCAGAAATGGAATCCAGTCTGTGTTTGAAGATCTGTGACCTGTTTGTCAGGATGAGACACTGCTTGATTCAAATTCTGTTTAGTTTGTAGAACTTAGACTGCAAATTTATTTTTATTTCTTAAGTAACCAACTCTGATCTCTATGCCTGTTACTTATAATTACTTAAAAATCTATCTTTCTGTAGTTAATAAATCTGTTTTATAGTTTACTTAAAACAGCATGTTTTGGTTGAAGTGCTTGGGAAATCTCAGCTCAGTTTACAAAGGCTAGTGTGTGTCCTCTCTGCATCAAGGGAGGGGTGGACTGAGTAATGAACTTACACTGGCCAGGCTTCTGGCTAGTGCAAGATGGTACAGTTCTGGTGTGCAAGACTGGGGAGCTGGGAGGAATTGGCTGGAGCCTCTCTATTGTTGGTTCATGAGTGGCTGGGAGAGCATTTGTGTAACTCAGTTGGGTGTGTCCCAGCCAGTGGATGTCTGTGTAAGTGCAGTACCTGCCAGAAGTTTGTAGCCTGACATCAGCATCACAGTGTGAGAGGCAGCCCAGATTGGTGGGACAGAGGGCTCAGCGGTCCTACAGTCCAGGTTGCACCCTGGTGAACCTGTCACAATATGGGAGACCCGTGCTCAAATCCCTGCTGTGCCTGATTTGGAATAAGGACTTGAATGACTGTCTCTAGGTGAGTGCCCTAACCTCCAAACATTAGCTATTCTCAATGTACTTTCTCTCCTGCCTCCCCCTCCACCAATCACATGTAATTCACCAGTAACATCATAAGATTTTAGGGTAGGTGTGAATGCAGCTCATATAAGTATACCTGAGCTAGCTTTGATCTAGGGAGATCAAAGCTAACTTGAGTAACAGTAGCACCGTAGTCATGGCAGCATGGGCGGATGGCACCAGCTGAAGTATATACCCAGGGTCCTGAGTGGGGTTGGACTTGTGAGACTAACCCATGCTGCCACAAGCACACCGCTATTGTTATGCTTGCTTGGATCTAGCTAGATCAGCCCTAGCTCAGGTATGCCTACATGAGCTACAACCACCCCTCCTGATTGCAGTGTAGACATAACCAGACTGTTAAGAGTCACCAAACAGATGTTTGTTTGAAGAGGAGAGAGGGAGTTAGTGTTCTGACCCTGAAGTCAGTGAGAGTTTTGGGAGTACAAGGCATGCAGGATTAGGCTTTTGATGGTGGTGAGATGAGTCTGAGCCAGTGCTCTTAGGCAAAGAGTATCAGGGCCATAATACAGATTCCTGAGGATGTTAAGCAGACAGAGCAATGGCTGGTGGATCCTCTGAGTTCCCATCTGAACTCAGAGGTCCCAGTGAAGAACTGAACCATTTTAGAAGAGTGCAGGAGAGTTGTAGAATTTGTACGGGATTCTCTAGGCAATCCCATTCTACTGAAAGAGCCAGCCCATTTTTGCCCCTGTATATTAATGATGGTGATCACAGGAGGCATTCTTAATTTTCTAGGAGACAGCTGATCAAAGACCATAAATTCATAAAATATTTTAATGAAACAAAATAATTCATTGTGATGGATCTCTATTCTGTGAGATTCACTGAAATAGTGAGTCATCATTTGCCCTCCAATTTATTTCAAATACAGCATAAATAATCCAATCTGCATCTGAGTCAAGTAAGCTTACAAAATGTACTTCATAAAGAGTTATCACGGAAACAGAAAGTATTTAGTGAAAATCCATTGCCTCTGATTTTTCAGGGCTGACATTTGGATATTTGCTATGCCTTGCTTGCAAGAGCTGGCAAAGTTTAAATTTTGTCAGACGGAAATAATGTTCAGATGTTCTCCAGATTGAGAACTTGCCTCCTCCTGCATCTTGTCACAGACACAGGGGGGTGCACCAGGAGAAGCAAGCAGGGGCATGGCTTCCCCCAATAATTGGTGGGGGCACAGAGTTTTTCCAGCTCCAGGGCAATGATGGAGGCGCAAATGAGCATGCTCCTCTGACCCCAGGGCCACCGTGGGGGCACAGAACTCCTCTGGCCTAGCTCTCTCTCCCTGCTGCAGCCTGGGGCTGGAGGAGCTCTGTGACACACACACAGTGATAAATGAAATTGGGGGGAGCTCCCTTTAATGGACACCCAGTTAGCTGTAAAATCCATCTTGGTCTGTTCTCTACTTGCTTTACCTGTAAAGGGTTAACAAGCCCACAGGTAAAAGAAAAGGAGTGGGCACTGGACCAAAAGAGCCAATGGGAAGGCTAGAACTTTTAAATTTGGGAAAGAAACTTTCCCTTTGTCTGTTGTTCTCCGAAGGAGACACGGAGCAGCAATGCTGTGTAAGATTTGAACCAGGTATGAAAATTCATCTTCCATACCTAGAAGAAATTATTTGGATATGGAATGTTTAGTTAGACACAATTAGGTTTATTTTTTTATTTTGGCTTTGTGGACTCCTCTGTGCTAACCCCTGATGCTTTTGTTTGCTGGTAACCTTTAAGCTGAACCCCCAAGAAAACTAGTTTGGGTGCTTAATTTTTGGAATTGCTCTTTTAAAATCTAGCAAAAGCCTAAATTCTAGATGTATTTTCTTCCTTTTTGTTTTTAATAAAATGTACCTTTATTTAAGAACAGGATTGGATTTTTGGTGTTCTAAGAAGTTTGTGCATATGCTGTTTGATTAGCTAGTAGCAACAGCTAGTTTCCTTTATTTTCTTTTTCAGCTGGGACCTGGAATAGTGGTGGTCCCCCCCCCATAGGCCACTGGGGAAGTGGCCTACAGTTGGACAGCAATAAATCCCAAGAAGGGGATATGAAGTACTTAGTGGCCTAGCTAGGGCCAGAAGGGCCCAGAGAGGGTGAAGCCATTGCCCCCAGTGAGGAAGCCCCAGAGGGGGAGGGTACAGCTCAATTCTAGGGCTGGGCCTGTTTAAAGACTGCAGACACACCTGACCAGAAAGGGTGCTCATGAGAGGTGGGTGCCTTGCCATTACAGTGACCCACTAGCGGTCACTGAGTTATGTGCTCTGTTTAAGTTAGCTATAAAAGATTAAGCAAAAGAATACACTTTGGAGCAGACCAAGGAAACTTTTTTCGGGCAAGGAATTGACACCTAAACTCCTCAGCAGCTGGAGGGCCCCTGGAAGCCCAGCTGGTGATCACTTGAAACAATCTCATACTGTGGATAACTAATGTTTAGGGTGCTCTGAACCTATTGCTATAGTATGTGTGTGTGTGTGTGTGTGTGTGTGCGCACACTTGAGACCTAATAAAAAGTAGCTTTAAGTAAAAGCACTCTGGTTTGCATCAACCATTTATCAGATGGAGGAGCTGTGTCCCTACTGACTTATTCCCAACACTGCCTAGAGAGAAACAGTTAAGCAGGGCCGGCTCTAGGCACCAGCCCTCCAAGCATATGCTTGGGGCGGCACTTTCTAAGAGGCGGCACTCCGGCCCCCCTTTTTTATTTTTTATTTTTTTGCTTGGGGCGGCATTGCCGGGAGCCGGCCCCGGCCCAGCCACTCGCCCTGTCAGCGCGAGCTGGGATCCGCACCCCCTGCCCAGCCCGGCGGCACCCTGTACAGCGCTGCCCTGGGGAGACTCGGCACGGCAGCAGGACCCCATCTCCCTCCCTGCATCCCAGGCACCGCTTCCCTTCCCGCCCCTGCTCCTCACACACTCCAGGAGCCCCTCTAGCCACCGCCGCAGCCCAGGCTGTGGTGGCTGTGAGAGGGGCTCCCGGACTGTGTGAGGAGCACGGAGGGAGAGAAGCGATGCCCCCTGGAGCCGAGCCCGGGCTGCGGTGGCGGCGACAGGGGCTCCCAGAGTCAGGGCCACCCGGGGGGGGGGGGCAAGTGGGGCAATTTGCCCCAGGCCCCACAGGGGCCCCCATGCGTACATCCAAGGCTCCCCCCACCTCCATCTTTCCCCACCCCCCGGCATCTCAGCCAGTAAGGGGGCAGGGTTGCAAGCTGCGGCCGAGCGGCGGGAACTCAGGCCCCGCTGGAGACACCAGGCAGCTGCAGCGATGTTTGGGAGAGGGGTAAGCGGCATGGTAAGGGGCCGGGGCACCCCCAAGCCCATCCCCCACAGCCCTGACCCCCAGCTCCAAGATCAGCCCCTCTGAGCCGGGCACCCCCAACCCCATCCCCACAGCCCTGACCCCCAGCTCCGAGCCCAGCCCCTCTAAGCCGGGCACCCCCTGACCCCATCCCTCACAACCCTGATCCCCAGCTCTGAGCCTAGCCCCTCTAAGCCGGGCACCCCCAACCCCATCCCCCACAACCCTGACCCCCAGCTCCAAGACCAGCCCCTCTGAGCCAGACACCCCCCGACCCCATCTCGCCACAGCACTGAGCCCAGCCCCTGTGAGCCAGGTACCCCCCAACCCAGAGCCCAGCTCCCCACCCAGCCCTGGGCAACAGCAGCACCACCCCCAGGCAGCGACAGCCCATTGGCACAAACCATCACCATCACCCAGCAACAGCCCATTATGTAATTGCAAATGTATACATACCATTAAAGCATTTAATGTTTTTAAATAATGTATTTAGTGTATTTTCAAATTATTACAAATTAATTTTTGAATCTACTTCACTAGTTATTTTTTACATTTCCAAATACGTTACTATAGTACTGCAACTTTTTTTTATGGAAGGGGCCCCCGAAATTGCTTTGCCCCAGGCTCCCTGAATTCTCTGGGCAGCCCTGCCTAGAGTGTGTGAGGAGCCGGGAAGGGAGGGAAGCGGGGTTCCCTGGAGCCAAGCCCAGGCGGCGGCAAGAGGGGTTCCCGGAGCGTGTGAAGAGGTGAGCGGCCGGCTGGGCTCCTCGGTGCTGAGCAGGTAGCCCCGCAGCCGGAGATCCTCGCCTTCCCGCCCGCCGGGGCTGGGCCGGGGCGCGGTGAGGCTGAAGAGCAGCAGGTCCGGGGGGCTCTCCAGGTCCTCGGCTGCCAGCATGTCAGGGGTTTGTTCCCAAACTCTCTCTTACTTGTGCATCACTTGCTTCGTAGGTTCTAAAATGCTCCTCTCCACAGGCTGGCTAGCAGGCGTATCACTCTGCAGACGAAGCTCCCTTCAGGCACACCTCCATCCACCTTGTTGGCCAGTCAGCCCTGAACTGAGCCAGCTCTTTCTTCTTATTTCCCCTCCTGGCTT
Source organism: Malaclemys terrapin pileata (assembly GCF_027887155.1). Classification (NCBI taxonomy): domain Eukaryota; kingdom Metazoa; phylum Chordata; order Testudines; family Emydidae; genus Malaclemys; species Malaclemys terrapin. The sequence continues at coordinate 323,878,286 of NC_071505.1, forward strand.
GGCACTGGTTGCTGGTATGGGGCTAGGCGGGCCCATATGTACTCCTTAACCCCTTGTCTGCTGGTGTGAGGTGTCTGTGTGTCACAAGGCCCCATCCCTTTGCCCATTATTCCTACTTATGGCTAATTACAAATCCATGGGCCTTTTAAATGCTTAGCTATCCCGTGGTCATGCTCCATCCCTACTACTTACAATTAGCATCTAAAACTTGGATGGCAAAAGCACATGGTGTGTTGAGCAAGTGACTTTATAGGAGAAAAAAGGGTGCTGGGAACCCAGGCAGCAACTTGGACAGGATTTCCTCTTTGTGTGCACCCCACTATTCTATGGCCACGAGGAGGTGCACTCTGCAAGCTTGGGGGTTGATCACACCCACCTAGACATGTGGTAGAGCATGGACCTCAGGGAAATGCATGCTGTCCATTTGCAGAGCTCAAGTTATGGGCAGTGGCTAGAACATACAAGGCCCCCAGCTCCATCCAGCCCTATACTAGCAGGGCACACTTGAGTGCTTTACACTGATAAGCAGGTAAGAGTGTAATCCAAGTGATTTCAGAACCAGATTTAAAAGATCAGTAGAAGTTTGCTGTACTATCACACACAAATTCCTAGCCTCCTTAGCCCAAATATACATATCTAATGTACAACATTAGTTAAGCCCAGAGGCTACCTTACAGCAGAAACAAACAAAGAAACCGCTTTAGTCAATATAACCCCATTTCATGGAAGGAAAGCGTCGTTTATAATAACCGTACCAAAATGAGATGAAATGGGGCTGTTAATTTCATTTAATGCTCTAAGAGCAGCTAAATTGGATGTGCTTATCAGTTCATAACACTGCTGGTCAGAATTTGCATTTTCATATAAATCTCAGTGGTAAGAAACTAACATAGCCAACTGGTGAGAAGTGACACTTGTAAATAAATATGCCTTGTGAAAATCATGTAAGTGCTGCAGCAGCAAAGTATTCTACATTCTTGCCTTCCTTCCAGTCATCTTAAGTACATTTATCCATAAACACCATAACTGTCACATTTATTAGTTACACTTCTCCTTTTTATTGTGTTTGAAATGCATTTCAGGACAATTAGGCTATTCTGACACTGACATCTGTTTTCAGAAAAAGGTTTAAAAATCTGGTGTTCTGAAATTCCAGGACAGTTTATTTATGTATCAGGGATACAGAGGGGAGTAACAGCAGCACAGAAAAAAAAAATCATTGTTACAAGTTAAGATTGATCTTCCCAGTAAAGCTCTGTGAGTAAGTTCTCACCACTGTCCCCTCCTCCCCCCAAAAAAAGTTTCACTATTTCTTTCCATACTTCCATTTGTAGAAAGAATTCACTTTGGATTTTGGGTAAAAATGAAAGTCTGTTGCCATAGGAAAGATGGTTTTTTTCCACTTTTCTTCAAAGAAAAAAAAAAGGGTCATATAATAGAAAAGTATCTCCTCCTACAGCGCATCCATTATATACAAGATGATAAATTCACCATATACAAGTATAGAGAAGGCTAATGTGACAGACAAATATCAATGGCTGCTCTATGATAGATTCCATGTATTCTGCAGTAGTCCACAACATGACAAATGCACTTACCTCAGTTTCCCTCCTGACACAATCCCAACAGTCTTATTGCAAACAGCCCTTGTGGGATTACTTTATTACAAAAGCAAAGTCTCTGACAAGAGCCCTAAATACCTCTGTTTCTCACCCAAGTGCAAGCAGACATTAAACTCATTAGACCTCATCCCTCAATGCCCCACACTAATGCCTCTGACCATGCCCAAATTATCAGTCCTCTGCTGGCCTTGTACCAGGACATGTACCCCAGCCCTTATAACCAGAGTGCAACCCTGCTTTTCTCAGTGGGAAGTCTCACAGCATGTCTGCTAGGAGCATTCTTCCCAGGAGAACATCTTTCACTCCTCCTAGCCCACTCACAGTTATTCTGGGACCAGCTCTCTGGCTTTAAAGAGGTCAGTGGGTAAGATCCTGCACTGCTCCCCTGCCTTCAGCCCTCTCCAACTCTTGGCTATGGCTCTAGGGTTTAGAGTCAGAAGACAGCTCCCTCTGGCTGTTCTGCTTTCAGCCTTCTCCCAGGAACCACCTTCTGTTTCCCCCTGCAGCCATTCCAGTCTTCTGGTCTCTGGCAGCTCTCACTTGCCCTTCCTGACTGAACCAGCCTACTGGGACGCCCCCTATTAGAGTCTCTCCTTGATCTTTTATAGGCCCCAGATCCCGCCCACCCCTCATAATTGGCCAAATGGAGCACCTGCTGTGGCACTGACCTACTTCATTTACTGGGGTCAGCCACCCTATGACAGCATCACAACAAAAACCCCATGTCATTAAAGGTCTATACATCACCCAATACTGTAACAAATACAGACAACAAAAAAAGTTTTAAGAGCAAGATTTAAAGACTGAAATCCATAGATTCACTAATGAAGAGACCACGTCCAGTTAAGAACAACTCAAGCTTCTCATTTTCACCACACATTCATCCAAGTGGTGCAAAACATTGGGGCAGGGGGATGGGGTCCTTTTCTGGCTCCTCGGGTCACCTGGATGACCAGTTAGCATCATCTAAAAATGTCTTTGATCTTCAGTTCGTTAGGAAACTTCATCCCTCACTCCTGGAGGAGGACCTGGCCACAGTGATCCATGCATCTGTCACCTTCAGGCTGCATTATTATAATTCAGTGTATCTGAAGCTGAATGTGAAGTCAAGACAATGAACAGGCTCCAGCTGGTATAGATTGCAGCTGCCTGTCCTCTCCATGGTTTAGATCTCAGTGAACACATCAGCCTCAAGCCCTTCCCCTGGTTCCCAATCAGTTTCCAATGCCAGTTTAAGGCCTTGGTCCTTCTTTTTAAAGCAATTCATGGATCATTAAGACCAAATTTTCTATGGGAGAAGGAGATGGATTGTATTCTGGCTCATGCTTCACCAACAGCAAGATTAACTAAGGCCACCATGAGCAAACACCTATAAAAGAGTAAATTTAAATTCAATCCAGTTACTCATGTGCGTGAAGTTACTTATATAGATTAGTTTATGCAGGCTCAGGGCTTCAGTTCCAATTACCGATTCCAGTTCTGTTTGGGGCCTTTACATGCTACTGTAATACAAATAGATAAATGACACTTGTGATTATGTCATGCCACACTGAGGTTATAATTTACACGTTGAACTGGTGGTGTAGCACGCTGGCTGTTAGTCAAACACTTTACTTCTGCTGAGGAGGGCAAAGTTGATGTGAAAGTCACCTAGACAACGAGCACTGGACTGCAAAATACCATTTTTACAGCAGGGTTTCGCTTCCACCAGAGCCTGTTGTGATTTCATTGCTTCAATTTCAGAGAATTAGTCTTAGTTTTGAAAAATAAAAGGGATGATCCTGCAAACTCAGGCGAGTTGTCCTTATTCTTACAAGTACAGAGATTGACTTAAACAGTAATACTTGCCAGAGTGAAGAGTTCTCAGATAGGTTCAGAGTATGCAATATTGTCACAGAGTATCACTTACTCAGCTAAATAGCCCCTTTGAAGTCAACAGGGCTACTTGCAAGAGTCAGTACTACTCTATCTAAGGACTGCAGAATCTAGTCCATGAATAGGAGTTTTTCAAATTAGACTCTGTGTCTTAGTTTATTCTCTCAGTGCAGTTTTATGTCTAGAGCAATGAAAAGCTATCTGAATTACCTATAAATCCAATCTGAAACTCTGATTTTTGAGTTTGTTCAATGCATTCTGCTATATAAACTGTATCACAATTCCTTCTCAGTGTAGTCTTGCAACGTAGAGGTACCTAAACATAACAATTAGTGCAGAGAGAAAAAATGAGACCAGAATAAACAATATAGAGAAAAATAAACTTCAGTTGTTAGTGTTTTGTTTGCTTTCTTTGGGAAAAAAAAACAAATTCCTCATTGGGGGAAAAATCCCACTTAAATTTGAATTCCATTTCTTCTGTTTCAGCAACATTTTTATATCTATCTATTGTAAAGCCTACCAGCATTTAAAAATTAGTTGAGGTTGTGTTGCTATTACAAAAGGTTAAATGAATAGATTAGGAGATGCACAGCTGTTTATGGTTTTGGTTTATAGCTCTGGGACATCCCATTCTGGAGACGGTGTGTTCCAGTTCATTTTAACAGTAATTAGAAGTACCCCCGTAACGAGGTATTTCCTGCTGAAAACAACTTCATTAGTTTGGGTGATTTTATTGGTTTCCTTTAGGGTGAAGAAACTACTGCTAATAGTTGTAATTTAATAGGAAAATTACTGAAGCAAGAAATATTCCACTGAATCTTAATGAGGCATTAGACAGAAGTTCCTTTTCCAAATAATGAAATAACAGAAGAGCAGCTACCTGAAGACGTTATCATATGAATACATTTAAGCTGGCATTGCAGAGCCATTTTGTTTAAATAAAGTCATTAGGAAGCTATAGAGAAAAGGTGTGTCAATTGAACAAATTTTAAATAAATGTAGCTATGCCCTTGGGTATTTGCTCTATGCCCCCAACACTGGTTTTAAAGCAAAGCGCTGTCAACAAAACTGACCTTTAGAAAAATTGTCTTCTCTTTCAGTGAAAAAGGAGGTTTTTATGCCCCTCCCTCATTTATGGAGATCTCCCATAACTGGAAGGGACCTTGAAAGGTCATTGAGTCCAGCCCCCTGCCTTCACTAGCAGGACCAAGTACTGATTTTGCCCCAGATCCCTAAGTGGCCCCCTCAAGGATTGAACTCACAACCCTGGGTTTTGCAGGCCAATGCTCAAACCACTGAGCTATCCCTCCCCCAATCTTTCATGGTACTGAGCTTCTTCGATGGGATGCAGAGCACCCTCAGTACTCACTTATAGCACATCAGTTGCTTGTTATGGTGTGTCACGTGCCATGAAGGAGAAAGGATGAACTCATGGCTCAGATCTGGATTTTGTTCTTGCCTCAGTCACAGACTGTTTGACCTTAGAAATAGGGTCAGAGTGTGTCTTTAGACATGCCTGTCACAACCAGGATGAGGGTGATCAGACCCAGTAATCAAAGCAGGAGTCAGGTACTGGGAGGTCAGAGTCCGAGACAGGCCAGAGAGCAAACTGAGAATCAGACATCAGGAAGCAGGAGGGTCAGGTTACCAGTAGGTTGTGGTCATGCACCTGGTTACAGACAGAAATTAAATAGCAAAGTCAAGGACACACCAGGGTTAGAAGCCGGAGTATGAATATGAATGTCAGAGCATGAAAGAGTTCAGTGATTTTAAAGCACATTATGACATCAGCTCCAGTGCTGCAACTTTTTGGCCCATTGAAAAACAAACTCTTCACAGATGCCTCCAAATGGGGGCTGGGAGCAGCCCATTAGTGTCATGGAGCTAACTGATTGCCAGTCTCATATCCATCTGCAGCTATGACAGATGTAGAGAAGACATATGCACAGAATTGAAAAAGACACTAGATCTCGCATAAGATTTCATAACTTTCTCTATGGTTGTAGCTTTAAAGCAGAAACTGATCACAAACCACTGATTATAGACAAAAAAGGGACCTGGAGAAGCACCACCTAGGATTCAGCAACCTACTTTTCAAATATAGAAGTATGATGTGACCCTGAAGTTCCAACATGGGCATCACTTAGTAATGGCAGAGACACAAGAGTATATGCTCCATTTGACTACACAGCCTGATGATCTGGAACAAGCAGTAAACATACATGTGATCATGATAAAAGTATCATGTGCTGTATCTCCAGACATGAGGGATGAATTGGAGACAGAAACCAGTAAAGATGAAAGACTGCAAGCAGTGATGCAAGTGATAAGCAAAGGAGGAAAACATCAACATTTCCCACCTTTCTATTCCCATTATAAAAATGAGCTTTCTGGGAGCTCAGGAGTATTCTTAAAGGCAACACAAATCACGGTTCTCACCGTGATGAGAAGAAAAATATTGGAACAAATACACAACGGGCATCTGGGAATGCCCAAATAAAAAAAAAGAGCTAGTAAAGTTGTATGCTGGCCACAGATGAATAGTCACATTGAAGAAATAGTGAGAACAATGTGGAACAAGTCTACAGTACAGAAATTCCAGCAAAAAGAATCAATGATAATGCACAGACAACTCAATTCCAGGGGACAAGGTTGCATTGATACGTTCAACTTGGAAGACATCATCACCTGGTTATAATAGACTACTGTACCAATTTTCCTGAAGTAGTCACACCTGAAGATACCAGAGCAGCAGCAAGTCAGGCACATTAAGTCTGTATTTGCACATCATGGAATTCCAATACCAGTAATAACTGACAGACCACAGTTCAAGAAAAGGAAATTTCTGGATTTTGCTAAAAATGTATGACTTTTATCATGAAATATCTAGCCCCAGGCATCCTCAAGCCAATGGATGAGCTGAATCAGGAGTATATTCAAAAAAGCTAATATAAACAAACAGAAGAAAAGGAAAGTTGATAGTAATGAATATAAATCAGAAATTAGCTATTATAGAAAATTGATAAGGGAAGCCAAGGGACATAAGGCACAATAAATGGCCAGCAGAATTAAGACAATAAGACCGAGTTTTTGAAATATATTAGAAACAAAAAAATTATGATAATGGTATTGGTCCATTACTTGATGGAAATGGTAGAATTAGCAATAATAATGCAGAAGATGTAGAAGTGTTCAATAAATATTTCTGTTCTGTATTTTGGGAAAAAGAGATGATATAGTCTCATCATTCTTGATCATCATGATATAGTCTCATCACTTTTTCCATTACAATAGTATCTCAAGAGAAGGTTCAACAGAAGCTATTGAAGTTAAACATATTTAAGTGAGCAGGTCCAGATAACTTACTTCCAAGAGTTGTAAAAGAGCTGGTTGAGCAGCTAGCTGGACCCTTATTGAAAATCAACCTTAAGTCTTGGAGCACTGGCGGAGTTCTAGAGAGCTGGAAGATAGCTAACATTGTGCTAATTTTTTAAAAAATTAAATGGGATGACCTGGATCATTATATATCTCTAAGCCTCACATCAATCCTTGGCAAGATAATGGAGCAACTGATATGGAACTTGGTTAATCATGAGCTAAAGGAAAGCAAAGTAAATGCAAATCAGCATGGGTTTATGGAAAATAGATCCTGTCAAACTAACAATCTTTTTTTATTTTTTATTTTTTTTAGTTTACAAGTTTGGTTGATAAATGTAATAGTGTTGACATAACATACTCGGATTTTTATGAGGTGTTTGCCTTGGTACCACATGACATTTTGATTCTAAAAAATTCAAATGCCATAAAATTAGCACAGCACATGTTAAATGGATTAAAAACTGGCTAACTGATGGAATGTAATTGTAAATGGGGACTTGTAATCAAGCAGTTTTGTTTTCAGTGGGGCTACACAAGGATTGGTACTTGGTCCTATGCTATTTAACATCTCTGTCAATGACCTGGAAGGAAACAAAATCACTGATAAAGTTTGCAGGTTACACAAAAAATTGGGGGAGTGGTAAATAATGAAGGGGATGGGTCACTGATTCAGAGCTATCTGGATCACTTTGTAAACTGGACAGAAGCAAACAATATATGTTATACTATGGCTAAATGTAAGTTTATACATCTGGTGACAACAAATGTAGGCCATACTCACAGGATGGAGGACTCTGTCCTGGGAAACAGTATCTCTGGAAAAGATCTGGAGGTTGTGGTGAATAATCAGCTGAATATGAGCTCCCAAATTGACAATGAGCTAATGCCATCCTCGCATCCATAAACAGGAGAATCTCAAGTAGGGGTAGAGAGGTTCTTTTACCTCAGTATTTGGCTCTGGTGCAACAGCTGCTGGAATACTCTGTTTAGTTCTGGTGCCCACAATTCAGGAAGGATGTTGATAAATTGAACAGGGTTCAGAGAAGAGCCACAAGAATTATTAAAGGATTAGAAAACACACCTTACAGTGACAGACTCAAGGAACTCAATCTATTTATCTTTAAAAAAGAGAAGGTTAAAGGCTGAATTGATTAATCTGTAAATATCTCCATTGGAACAAATATTTAATAATGGGCTCTTCAGTCTCTCAAAGAAAGGTATAACACAATCCAGTGGCTGGAAGCTCAAGCTAGACAAATTCTGTATGGAAATAAGGTGTAGTTTATAATGGTGAGACTAATCTACCAAGGGTTGTGTTGTATTCACCTTCACTGACAATTTTTAAGTCGAGATTGGATATTTTCTAAAAGCTTTGCTTTAGGAATTATTTTGGGAAATGTCTAGGGCCTGTGCTATACAGGGGGTCAGACTAAGTGATCACAATGGTCCTTTCTGGCCTTGGAATCTATAAATCAACCTAATGAAGAACTTGATTAAATGGATGCAAGAGAAGATCTATATTTAGCACTATTAAAAACAAAGTCTTGGTGAGAATTTAACAAGATGGGCACTGACTAATCAAAGCTTCAGTGATCTAAGAAGAGCCATCTTCCCCATATTCAGTGACAAGGGTGGCGGAACAGTGCAGGCCAAGGGGCCATGCCCCCCTCCCCACACTTTTAAAAGGGCATAGCCCTCCCACTTTTTACTGGCCATAAGGACGAGTGACGGGGGCGAAGGGGCAGAGAGGAGCAAGCTAGGGTTGCCAGGTGTCTGGTTTTTGACCGGAATGCCCGGTCGAAAAGGGACCCTGGTGGCGCTGGACAGCACCACTGTTCGGGCCATTAAAAGTCCAGTTGGCACGGTTGCCTGACTCAATGCAGCTCCTGGAAGCAGCCAGCATGTCTGGCTCTTAGGTGGAGGGACCGCCAGGGAGGCGCCCCATGCTGCCCCTGCCCCATGCGCCGGCTCCACAGCTCCCATTGTCTGGGAACCGCAACCATGGGAGCGGCAGGGGCAGCACCTACAGGCACCTACATCTAGGAGCTGAGGGACATGTCACCACTTTTGGGGAGCCCACCAAGGTAAGCACTACCAGAAGCCCACTCCCTGCACCCCCTCCCACACCCCAACCCCCTGCCCCAGCCCTGAGCCCCCTCCCACACCCAAATTCCCTCCCAGAGCCTGCACCCTGCACCCCCTGCACCCCAACCCCTTGCCTCAGCCCAGAGCCTCCTCCCAAACTCCAAACCCCTCAGTTCCACCCCCCAGGCTGGAGCCCCCTCCTGCACCCCAAACCCCTCTTCCCCGGCCCCACCCCAGAGCCCACTCTCCTACCCCAGCCTTGAGCCCCCTCCCACACACAAACTCCCTCCCAGAGCCTGCACTGTGCACCCCCCTGCACTCCAACCCCCTGCCTAAGCCCAGAGCCCCCTCCCACACCCTGAACTCCTCATTTCTGGCTCCACCCCGGAACCCAAACCTCCAGCCCAGAGCCCATATCCCCTCCCACACCCCAACCTTCCACACTCCAAACCCCTGAGCTCCATCCCCCAACCTGGAGCCCCCTCTTGCACACCAAACCCCTCTTTCCCAGCCCCACCCCAGGTCCTGCACCCCAGACCCCTCCCACACCCTGAACCCCTCATTTCTGGCCCCATCCCAAGCCCTCACCCCCTCCTGCACCCCAAACTCCTGCCCCAGCCTGGTGAAAATAAGCGAGAGTGTGAGAGTGTGGGAGAGCGAACAACAGAGGGAGGGGAGATGGAGTGAGCAGGGGTGGGGCCTCGGAGAAGGGGCAGGGAAGGGACATGGCAAGGGTGTTTGGTTTTGTGCAATTCGAAAGTTGGCAACTCTAGAGCAAGTCGAGGGTGGAGTCTTGTGGGGGAAGAGGCAGCGTGGGAGTGGGGTCTCAGGGAGAAGGGGTGGGGTGGGGAATCGGGGGGGGGGCAGAGCAGCACAGAGGGGCAGGGTCATGGTTCAGGCACCTGTGGTCTTCCACTTTTAGGATGCTTCCGCCACTCCTGCTCAGTGATCACAGGTGAACGCAAACTCTTACAAAGGCATCAGAAACATTTGCACTCAAATAACTGACAACTTAGCTAAAAATAGTGAAGTGAGAGCAGCCCTACAAGCTGAAGCTAAATGGCGTCTGAGTAGTCTGTCCCTGACAAGGACTTGCCTAAAGAGGGCTGGCAGTACAGCAGATTTGGAAGATTGCGAAACACCCTAAGCATTTGATTGAGATGTTTAAGTTGTGTCAGAGCAACCGGAAGAATTGAGTCAGTAATTGTAATAGGTATCGTTTGTTAATTGAATAGTGTTTTAAAGAACTCTAGAAAGGGTTCTAAAAAATAGGAAAGACATTCTATAGATTAAGCCTTCCAGGTAATGTAGAGTTGCCACACTTCTTGTATCTTTGGATGCAGTCTTTGGTTTCCTATGATACTTCCTGCTGGGGCAGAAACAAAGAAGCCTGGGGCAGAACAGTCGCAGGTGGTAGCTACACAGGAGTGGAAAGTTTATCTCATTTCTGTACACAGTTCTGTTCAGAGCAAAGGGTTTATCTTGAAACTGGTCTACTTGTCGTTCCCACTGGTATCAAAACAGGTTTGTTCTCGGCCCAGCTCAACTATGCCTCTGCTGCTGCGACCATAGCTACCCCGCTATTTATACTCACGCTAGCTTGGTAAGAGCTAGCGCGAGCAGGGGAATCACACCCACAGTTGCCAAATTTCACGTGGTTAAATAAGCCCCCCGACTTTCACAATAAGCCAAAACTCAAACTAATCCCATTTCAAAACAAGCCAATCCCTAAGAACCCCAACACTCTATGTGACTAGATCCCCCCGGGCGTGCAGTCTGGGACTGTGGTGGGCCCGCTGTACACCCCTGACTCTCTTCCTCCCCTTACCCCTGCTTACCCTTTCCCCTGCTTGCCCCCCCCCCTTACCCCTGCTTGCTCCCCCCCCTTGCCCCTGCTTGCTGGGAGCCAATCAAAAAAAAGAAGAAACAAACTACAAGCCAAAAACTAGCCAACAAATAACTCACAAGCCAAGTAAGCCAAAAACAAGCCCAATTTCTGCATTTTTTTCATGGGTTTGGCCTGTCTGATCACACCCCTAGCTCGTAGTGTAGATGTACCCATAGGCCTGTGTTGTGCTTTGGCAATATCATTAAATAAGAGAATAGTAGCCACTAGTAACAGCTCATCCTGACTGCTAATTCAATAAATGATGAGTTTCTGAAGTCTTCTTTGATGTGCAGGGGGGAACTAATCCAAACCACAGTTTTAAAAGATATTTAATGACAGGAAGTGCAATGAGGCTTATTCCAAAATGAGCCTAATTGAAGATTACAAAAAGCAGCTTTTTGACACCTGCGAATAGCAGAGCAAGGAAGGATGAAGTGGTAGAATGTTATCTTTGATCCTAGCCTAAGTCAAGGAAGTTAAAAAAAAAATGTGCTTCTCTCTCAGCAGATCCTTCGGGCCTGGCAGGTACAAGATAAATTTAATCATTAATGTCCAGTGTGGGAAAGGGAAGAAGTTTGAGTCTTCTGATATTTAAACCAACATCGGCTTAACAAGCTTAGTACAAGAATATACCTGAAGGACCCAAATGGACAAAGATATTCAAGACGCAAATTCAAATTCTCAGGCATTTAGAACATACAGCCATGAGAAATGTTAGGAAAAGGAAAACATTATCTGGCCCAAAATGTCCCTTTGTAGAGAAAAGTTCTGGAGTAATGGTCCACAACACTCATTCCTCCATGGCATCTCCAAGTCCCAGCTTTCCAGACTACAGTATGTCCAGGATGCCACTGCCACTTCCTTACACTTACAAAGAAACATGAGCCTCGTCTTCAAAAGATTGCACTTGCCCCCTTTCACCTCAGGATCCAGTTCCAAACTCCCATTAATGCCATTGACTCCTGTTGAAATCAAAGGCAAAACTCCCACCAAGTTCAGTGCGATCAGGAAGTTCTATGGCCTGTGTTATACAGGTCAGTCCAGATTATCACAATGGTCTCATCTGGCCTTGGAATCTAACAAATTAAATCTCTAAATGACTTTTTATAGCATACCTCACTGGTCTCTTTCTACTCACTTCTCCACTAGTCTAGCACTGACGTCCTCTGTGTCCCTCTTCACAATCTCACCACAGCTGATACCAGACCCTTCTGCTTTGCATCTCCTACCTTCTGGAACATCCATGATGTACATTTTCCCCAACAACTGAGTCCCCATCTCATTCAATAATAAGCTAAAATGTTCTCCCTCGAATGGCTTTTAACTCACTTTTAAGAGCTGACTAGATTTCAAGTTGACACTGAGGGTAAACAATAAATAATAGCACTGTAAGAACGAAATTAAGAAGTATAGACAAGGACAAAAACTTTTCATCTGGTTGTTGTCATGAGATGGAGATGCAATGGACCAAAAGACATAGGAAGATGATTCCAGAAGACAGGAGCTGCAGGGCTATTGCATCAACTACAATGTTTCATGTAGTGAATGCTGGATAATAACAAGTTGTTTCTAAAAACTAACTTGTCTCTTTAGTAAAGAAAACTATTTATAGAGATGTGTCAACTTGCAGCTAGAATTCAAGCCACATGCACACAGACTGTGTACACATTCTGTACTATGGGCTACACATTCTGTACTGGTCTAAACCATGCCTTGTCTACATTGCTATTTTTAGCAGCGTAGTGTCCGCTTCTGAAGCCTTTCCCCTCCGCAGGGAAAGGCTCTGGCAACTAAGGGCAGCTGGAGCCTTTCCCCTTTGCAGGGAGAGAGACACTTTGGCAACAGAGAAAGGCTTCAGCAGCAGGGAGCTGCCAGAGCCTCCTCTCCTCAGGAAAAAGTTTGGCAGTGGGGGTGGGGAGTCTTCCAGCTCCCCGCTGCTGGAGCCCTTCTCCTCTGGTAGTGGGAGAACAAGGCTCTGGCAGCAGGGGCAAAAGGCTCAGTCTTTCCCGCCTCTGCCAGAGCCTTTCACTGACATGTGTAGCTACACACCATAGTGTAGATGCAGTGTGCTTTTCACTGCAGCATGTAGCTACATGTACACTGCATGCCACCTAAAGTCATCTGTAGCATAGATGCAGAGAGATTGGGAGAAGGCCGCTAGGTACTCAGAACTGTTTACAACCCTTTCTCTAATTTTAACCAAAAGTGGGCAGTTATGTACTGGAGTGGCCAGATTGCTCAAAAAGCATCACATACCATACTGACAAAGTTTCCACAACTGATTCTTTAAGAGAAACCAACAACCTGCCCTCCCTAAAGGAGGCATTAGCAGCTTCTACAAGCTGTTGACCCAGTGCTAACCCACCAGGCTTTCAGCAGCCAAGGAAGCAATAGACAATCTGTGGAACAAATACCTCTGGGCCTGATCCAAAGCCCACTGATGTCAATGGCAAAATATCCCCCATTGACTTCAGTGGGCTTTGTAACAGGTTTTCAGGGAGCATCACTGACCTGAGCTCAACCAGAGCAGACTTGCCTTTCTCCCTTCCATCTCACCCTGCATCCACATAAGCAGCTGGCTTGGTTGGAGTGTGTTTAACCTAATACAGAAAGAACCCAGAAATTCTCTCATAATAGGAAAGAATTTGAAGCAGCCACCAAATCTGGGGGTACAGTTTGTATAAGAAAAACTGTGCAAAATGAAATTTCATGGACAGTTTAGAAGAGTGCTTTGGAAGTGCAGTGAATGCTGTCACTTTTTAATCATCATTTTTAAAAATTATATATATTAAAAATAACACATTGACCCTCCACTCCATCCCACAGGGAGCCTGCACAAGAGGGAATAGATCCCCAGGTTGCATTACTTTTTGCACTCAGCCCCTCTAGGCTCAGTGACTTCCCTTCACAGGTGGATTCCCTATGAGGGAAATAGTGAGCTGGAGGGATTTGAGGGAACCTGAGCCAGCCCAATGACACAGAGATTGATTGTGCCTAGTGGTCAGGGCACTAGCCTAGGACTTGGGACAATGAAGTTCAATTCTCTGCTCTACCACAGAATGCCTGTGTGATATTGGCCAACTCACTTTACCTTCCTATGCTTCTGTTCCACATCTGTAAAATGGAGATAATCCCTCCCTCATTGGGGTGTTGTGAAGACAATTACATTCAAGGGGTGTCAGGTGTTCAGATACTATTGTAAATACAGCCCAGATGTCTACCTTAAATTAATAAAGTTGTTAAGACTTAGAAATTTCCATTTTATGAAAGAAGGAAATATTTAAAGCCCTTTTCATTTCCTTTAATCCCATTCTGTTTTTTATTCTGAAGATTCTAATTTATCGTATATTTTGGGCAACCTGCAGCCTGAGGGCTGCATGCGGCCCATCAGGGTAATCTGATTGCATGCTGGCCGCCGCTTCCCACAGTTCCCAGTGTCCGGGAATGGCGAACCGCAGCCAGTGGGAGCTATGGGGGGCTGTGCCTGTGGCTGGTCAATGTCAGCAAAATGTCTCGCGGCCTGCAATCAGATTACCCCGATGGGCCGCATGCGGCCCGCAGGCTGCCCATCACTGCTATAACTGGTTCCTGGAAGGTAACATTACCTTTGTCAGTTTCTTCAAACATATACTGAAATATAATAGCACGTTGTTTGAGAAAGTGAAGTGAATAATGGAGAACTGTGATGATTTTTACACATTACTTAATGAGTTTCAATTAAATTAATTGATTAACAAATCAAGCAGATGCCGAATGTTTGCAAAGATTTTTGCCCTCCTGGAACTCAAATCTGTTCTTTAGCCAGATGTATATTTAAGATAAAGATATTTATTTTAATTCTCACACAACTTTGCACCTGAGGTGAAGGAGAGAAAGAAAGAGACATGTGATAGTCTCGTCACTTAATGCATATCTGGAAGGTGCTCAAATACCACAGTGAAAGGCATGGTATAAGAAACTGAACAGAACAGAAACTGAAACAGAAATCAAGTGATCTGATAGTCAAGTAGATTATTTCCTTTTAACTCTGTCCAAATGCAAATACAATAGAGCAAAACTGATCAGTGTGTTACTCTTACTCAGTTTTTACCAACTCAAAGGAAGTTGTGGATGATTAGCAGTGCTGAAAATCAGGCTATTTACTGCCTAGCTTTAGGTACCTCACTTCGAAAAATGTTGGTTTAAGAAAATACCGAGAAAAGACTTTGGGTAAAATCCTGGCCCCACCCACTGAAGTCAAAGGCAAAACTTCCATTGGGTCAGGATTTAGCTCATAGGCAATAGCACCATTTGTACGAGCGTAAAAATGAATCTCGCCTGGCGCAGGCAAGACAATGTTCATAGAATATTAGCATGTGGACTTGTATTTTCCTGGCTTTCCTGGAATAGGCTACTCTTCATAGACCTTATATCTCTTTCCCATAGATTGGTGAAGATGCAGTCAAGGGATAAGAAGAATGGTCAAAGACCTAAAGACCATGCTCTAGAGTCACTCTCTCTCACCCTCTGGCCCAATGAATATTAATTATTTATACAAAGTGGAACAGCTCTAATAGGATAATTCACTCTATAGCCCTGAGGTCTGAGCCCTTGCTAGAAACATGAGAGACTCAGGATCAAATCTCCATTCTGAATCAGATAAACAAGACTTGAACCTGGGTCTCCTACATCCCAAATGCATGCATTACTAATCACAGGAATATTAGCTATTTTGGGTGGGGCATTCTTTTGTGTTTTTCCACAGAAAATGATCGTGGTTCCATTTCACGTTGGATCAAACACAAATTTTGAAACCTTAAAATATTTGGGAGTGGAAGTGGAAATTTTGTTTTCCAGCCAGCCCTAATCTGGAGCCCACCTAAATCTTGGTTCGATCCTACTTTATGCAAAGATCCACAGTATCGGGGATTCAACTGGAGAAGTTTAAAAGAAATATCATTGCCAGTGCAGAACTTTTTTTATATTGTCATAAAGCCAAGAGAAGTCAATTAGGTCTAGTACTTCATTAATGACCCTCACAAATCACATTTATGGTAAGTCTCATATCTAGTGCTATGCTAGAATGTGCCATTTGGAAAAACTACTTTTTGACACCCTTGTATTATGGCATTGCAGCAACTGCTGGGATAATTAATTTTTACTTGCACTGTGGTGAAACCAAGCGAAACTTTCTAAGACATTTGGCCAATTACAGACTCTTTAGGGCAATGAAGTCTTTGCAGTAAGCTTGGCTTTATATTACTAGTATGATCAAAGCTTTAATGAAATTGCTGCATGGCAGAAACTACTGGACTATTAAGAAAAAGCTACAAAAATGAGTGCATAGCTGTGAATTTACAATAAGAGATGTCTTATAGTTTTCTTTGATTTCCTATTCATTTCCTCCTCCAAACAGCCCCACTGTGGGTGGTTCTAACAAATGTTAGAAGACTATGTTTTCTTTTGGGTAAATTAAGGCTAAGCGTGTGTTCTTCATGATGGATCTTTGCATCCCCCTGTGTTTTATTATTATTTTTCCAGGGAAGAGGTCTTACTTCAAGCTCACGAGGCAAACTTGGAATAACTGGAGTTCTTTTATGGACATATTATAAAAGATTACATAGGCGTCACAATAGATGCATGCTGTTTTGCAGCTCTGCCACTACCCATTCCCACTATTACTACATGGGTTGGAATAGTGTCAAAAAATGACAATGAACTTTGAAGAGAGCTCTGAAAATGTGTAGTTTAGCAGGAGACTAAACTTTGAAGTCCTTTCCAAGCGACGTAGCTCTCCCTGCTCATGTTCTATACAGACATTCACAGGTTGTGGCATGCTAGCCTCACTTATGTTCAGCTCAAGCTTGAACAGTACGTTTCTGGACTTTAGAATTTCAGGAAATATTGTTTATGACTTATAGACTCTGAGATTAACCTATTCAAACATGAGTGCCTAAAGTTGGGCACCTATATCAAAAGAGAGCTATTAAATGGCCTGATTTTCAGAGGTGTTGAAACACCATCAGCTTCCCAGGTGAGAAATTGGCTCATTTAGTTTTGTGGGTCATTGTGTTAAAGTACCTCACACCTCTCTTACCAGCCCAAAAGAGTAACTCAACTAACAAGATACTCTGACAAGATACTGTGGGCCAGATCCTCAGTGGTTATGAGCCAGAAAGAAAGGAACAGGAAAGGTATAACAGGGCTGGGAAGGGCGACAGCTATTACTACACTGTATGTGTCTGACAGGCTGGGAAGCTGAAAAAGTCAGGGGTGAAAAGAGAAGCACCTTTGTGACACTAAGCACCCCTGTATTCACACCCTACACGCTATTGTTATAATCTTTGTACAAAATACCCCTTGTGAGGTATCACTTCTGGGCACATGGTTTTGGGGAAATTTGGGACGGGGAGTGTGTTGGAGTCACCCTGCAAGTAGTAATCAAGGCTGGTGGAAGCCAGGGTGGGGCTGTAGACAGGCTGCTGGGGTCAGAGCTGCAGTCTCCAGGCTTTCTAGCACACAATCAGTCAGGGTGGGACCTGCATGCTGGTAGGCTGGCTTGTGAGCTGTCATAACTATAAAGGGAAAGGTAACAACCCTCCTCTGTACAATACAATAAAATCCCTCCTGGCCAGAGACACCAAAATCCTTTTACCTGTAAAGGGTTAAGAAGCTCAAGTAACCTGGCTGACACCTGACCCAAAGGACCAATAAGGGAACAAGATACTTTCAAATCTTGGGGAGGGGGAAGGTTTTTGTTTGTGTGCTCTGTTTTGGGGATTGTTCGCGCTTGGGACTAAGAGGGACTGGACATCAATCCATGCTCTCCAAATCTTTCTGAACAAGTCTCTCCTATTTCAAACTTGTAAGTAACAGCCAGGTAAGGTGTGTTAGTTTTATCTTTGTTTTCTCAACTTGTAAATGTTCCTTTGCTAGAGGGAGGTTTATCCCTGTTTTGCTGTACTTTGAACCTAAGGCTAGAGGGGGTTCCTCTGGGCTCTTTGAATCTGATTACCCTGTAAAGTTATTTTCCATCCTGATTTTACAGAGATGATTTTTACCTTTTTCTTTAATTAAAATTCTTCTTTTAAGAACCTGATTGATTTTTCATTGTTTTAAGATCCAAGGGTTTTGGATCTGTGTTCACCAGGACTAATTGCTGAGGGTATACCCTTAAGCCTACCCATGAAAAGGGGTGTAAGGACTTGGGGGGAGGGGGAGGAATTAGTCTCAAATCTGCCCAGGAAGGGGGGGTTAGAGACTTGGGAAATAGCTGGGGAAAGGCAGAGTTCCAAGTGGCTCTCCCCTAAGATTTGGAACACCCTTGGTGGTGGCAGCTTACTGTTAACCTAAGCTGGTAAATAAGCTTAGGGAGCTTTCATGCGGGTCCCCACATCTGTACCCTAGAGTTCAGAGTGGGGAAGGAACCTTGACACGAGCAGCCCAGGTTGGGGGCTACAACAGCAAAGCATTGTAAGGCACCAAAGGTTACAGAGCAAGTGGTGACACAACCCCGCACTCATATGGATTTGCACACACACCTCCAACCGTGATACCTGGCAACAGCCCTATTAAAATGAAAAGTCTTTTAAATCTACTTGAGCTAAACTATGTGTACTGTGCCTATCTGACTTAGGTGTTGCAGAGTATGAGACTAGATGTGTATTCAGAGTAATTCTTCTTTTAAAAAAATCTAATTTTCTCACTACTCTTAATAAATCTTGTTGTTGTTTTTTTAATTAGATCACATAAGTCTTAGATCCTTGCTTATGAAGTTCAAATAGCCTATCCCAGAGAACAACAACCACCCTCATCCCTTAAGAGTAGATAGCAAATGGATGGTATCTGGAGCCTTCCATACTCAAGATGCATTGGCAAAAAGGGCATGGATTAAGGAGTGCTTTCCCATGAAGCATGTAATTTGGAAAGCTGGGGCGTAACAGGTGCATGGGAAATGCACCTAATCAATGCAGATGAGAACCAGGTTTATGGGACAATTTAGAAGAGATTATGGGCACAGAGGCATGAATAAGGTTAGCCCTAAAAATCCCTAATGCTGATTCATGTGTTTTTACTAGAGAGGCAACACTGTTAAGTGCATACCTCACTGCACTGGGAGCCCAGGTTTCTAGTCCTGATTGCCACTATGTAACGCTGAGTAAGTCAGTTAACCTCTTTGTGCCTCAGCCCTATTTAAACAGAGATGATAATTACCCACTTTTGTACAGGATTTTGAGATTCTCTGATCAAAACTGCTGTGTAAATTCAAAATAGTTTTTAATACCTTCAGCACAGGCTACTAACCTCACCAGTGCAGGGATTAATCAGCCTCCAATATGATACCTTGACTCTGATCTCTGTCTTCAGTCTGCCCCATGCTGAGTGGATGGTTCTGAAATTGTTCAGGGCTGGGCTAACTCAGAATAGAAGTTGGTTATGCAAAGAGCCAAAAGGCACATTTGCCCATATGTGTGACTTTCCTGTGATAAACTCCCACTGGCATAAAGAATGCAACATTGTACAGGCAGTTACTGATTTAGATATTGAACTTCCCTCCACCTGTGTTATTAAACATTGCACTGCTGCCAACCTAGACCAGTAGCATAGTCACAAAGTTGATTAACATTATTAACTGTTGCCCAGAAGTGATTATGCTCAACTGGAAAAAGCACAAATCAAGTTTCTCTTTCTCCCTCAATCTAACATAAAAAGATCACATTAGAGAAAACACAATTTCTAGTATGTGCTTTATGATTTTATATTCCTTCTATCAGAGCATTTTGACTTTTACCACCAAGTTTAAACTGTCAATTTGAAAAAGATGCATTATAAAGACATTTTTTTATTTATGTTACTGTCATCACCTTAGGATATTAAAAGTGAATGAAAATTAAAACTCCAAATTATTTGTCCCTATTTATAGTTTTCAGTTACTTTTTGCATTTCTTTCAGCTAAAATCAATAGTGCCACTTTCTTTTATGCCTGCATTATCCTATGAGGTGTTAACTGGCCATTTCGCCTTGAATTGTCCTTTGAAATGTGTTAACTACTTATGCTAAACAATCTGTTTCACTTTGTATTTAGTTGTGACACTCTTAGGCCAGGTCTGTTCTACAAATTTATGTCAACTCAAGTTACGTTGGCATACAGTCGCTGCAGTTAGTAAGTACATCGCTTGTATGTATGCATACTTGGCTCCCTGTGTCGGCGATGTGAATACTCACCAGGAGTGCTCGTATCAATGCAGAGTGTAGTGCATCATGGGTAGATATCCCACTGTTGAACTCACCACTATCTTTTGGGAACTTTTGGCAATGCATGATGGTGCTGAAATGAGTCATGCAGGGCTGAGGTCAGCTTCCCAGTTTGCAACAGTCTCCATCCCAAAATGTTGTCTGTGTCCTCAACAGCACCAAGGAACAATTCAACTACTGGTTCAGCCATTTGAATGTGCTTTTGGTCATTTGTAGAGAGATTGCCATTGTTTACTCGCATGACTGGACCCCAGTGAGAAAAATATCCCAAGCATTATAGCTGCCTGCTGTGTCCTGCATAATATTTGTGAAGCAAAGGGGGAAAAGTTTCAGTAGGGTGGCGGTGGAGTGGCTGTCTGCTGAATTTGAACAGCTGGGTATAAGGGCTAGTGAAAAAGCTGAACACAAAGCTATATGGCTCAGAGAGGCTTTGAAAGGCCATTTTAACAGGGAGACAGAGTAGCATGTATTAACTGTAGTGTGCTCTGCCTGGCCCTGCTCTTTTGTGACCTAGGAGAAATCATGCAGTGATTGCTGTATATGGAGAGATATAACATTGTCAATGCACCTATTAATTTTGTTTGCAAATGATCCTATGAGTTGAGTGACACTATGCAGTAACAGGTAATTGGTTGCTTTCAGAAATGCTGAACGCTCAGCAGCATATGTTGTGAAATAATAAAGATGAATTATGTTCCAAATAATAGAATTTTATTCTGTAACAATCAGTTCAAAAAACCCCAGGCAATTTAAAAACAAATATATTAAAAACTAAGTAAAACTTAATAAATTAAGAGGACAGAACTTATGAAGGGGAAAGAACATTCATGTCCATTTCAGCTGCACATACAACAACCATGGATCTCACAGGTCAGTGTATGTGAAGATGTGATTGTCTTTACTGTCCCCCAAGGTGTAGCAGTAGGGGTGGTGTAGCAACCCCTGATGCCATGTGGTATGTTGGGGGGGGGGGAAGGTGTAGGGAGGTCCCAGTATGAAGTTCTCAATGGGCTTCAGAGGGAGGCAAGCCTGCGATTGTTGAACCTGCAGATCCACCAGAGTCTACAGCATCTGTGTTTGCTGCCTGGAAGGCTCCATTATGTCCTGGTGCATCTCCCTCTCCTTTTCCTGCTGGGACTCCTGGGCCTTTCTCCTCTCCTCTCTTTCCTTCTCCAGGCTGTCATCAGTGTTCACCCTCCAGGCCCTGTGATCACAGTCGGATGCAGCACTGGCTTAACGGATCTCATTGAACATTTCATCCCGAGTCCTCTTATTTCTCCTCTTTATCTGGCTCAGGCATACCATGGGTGTGGAAGGGAGACACAGAGATACCACTGTCAGTGTATTCACTACAGAAAGTGAAACTTAGAGATACTGAACTCACTCCCCTTGCTACCCTAAAGTTTTGAGCACTACATTCTCACTTCTGTTTGGGACTGCTTGTGCATGGCACCAGTCACTGCACCAGCCATGGTGAGTATGGCTTGCAGGGGGTTGGGGAAATGAGGAAGGAATTGCTCAGTTGCATGGTTCTAGTAGTATAGGGCAATGGCACTGAATACTGGCACCATTTTCCACAGGCTGTGGTGATTTTAGCTGATACCTCACTCCTGAGGGTAACAAAGGCAGAGAACACAGCTGCTGCTGGTGTCCCGAAGCTGCCCGGGCCCGTATGCTGCTAGCCTGTGTACTGCAATGGTGCCTGCCAAAGTTATCGCTGAGTGGTGTGGGAAAGTGTCCTGCCACGGAGGAAGAAATAAGGCAGCCATCCCTAGAAACCTTTGACAGAGAATTGCAGAGTACCTCCATGGAAGTTTCATCAAGACCTCTCAGGAGGATTTAAGGGACATCCCTGTGTACAAACACAAACTGCTCCACATGGCCCGCACTGCCTAACTCTAGCAGGGAATGAAAAGCAGATAGCAACTCTACCTCACTTGGTTGTACCACTATTTCTTCTAGCATGAGTAAATTAATATAAAAAGTCAAAAGATTGTGCCCTGCTACTTTGGTGGGGGGGAGGATGACAGAGTGTGTAAACCCTGCACTGGACAGCAAAGGGTTAAAGAGCAGCTCTGGGCTTAGGAGGCCCCGACCCTCTGCCCTGGCTGAGCATGCTCCAGTTGCAGGCAGGGTTTAAAAGGGAGCCAAACAGCTCAGTTGGGGCTGGACAGGGCAGGGAGAAGGACCTGCTCTAGGAGCGGGACGTAGCCAGACCCAGGCCAGGAGAAGGAATGTCAGCAAGTAGCAGCTCCTACAGGTTGGAGATGTGTAGGCAACCCGCAAACTGTTGCTTAAGTGCACACCTTTCAAATCAGTGCAGGAAAGGGGGAGATGTGACTCAGGGAGGCTAACTTGAGGCCACTCAGGGTGCAAGGCGCCGGACAAGCCTCACAGGGCCCTGGGTCGGAACCTGGGGGAGTGGGAGAACCAAGTTTCCCCTACCTCTTGTGTGGCTGTAACCAATGGGCAGAGCGACTGGCAGAGACTGTAACCACTAGGTGGCAGGCTGGCCATGGACCCATTCACAGAGTATCATCCCTGTAATTAAAAATGTATCTACATGCTTATCTAAAGTTCCTTCCCCTGCATCAGGCTCACCAATGCTCAGCTGGCAGGACTGCCTGCACTGAGGTGGAGTCAAAAACAGGTCCTGGCTCACTGCATAGTTGGACCCCTGTTGGCATGTTGCCCATACTCCTCCTCCTCCTCTTCCTCATCCACCACCTCCTCCTCACTCTTCACAGCAGTGTTCTCTGAATTGGGGACCTCGGAGATATTCATGGTGCTGGGGCAGGGGGCTCTGCCGAGCACAGCGTGCATCTCTTTGTAAAAGTGGCAGGCCTGTGGCTTGGCACCGGATCAACTGTTGGCCTGCCTGGCCTTCTGGTATGCCTGCCATAGCTCCTTGGCTTTCCCATGGCACTGCTGCTGGTCTCTGTCATAGCCCTTCTCCTGCATCCCCCAAGCAATCTGCTCACAGATGTCCACATTTCTACAGCTGGTCCATAGCTCTTCCTGCCGCAGGCCCAGGAGATCCAATATCTCCTCTCTACTCCAGGCAGGAGCACATCTGGAGCGTGTAGCCGGCATAGTCAGCTGGGCAATTGCACACAACAATAGAGAGCTCCTAGGTGTGCTTGCTCAGCTGGACACTCGGGAAAAGGAATTTTAAAAATTCACAGGAATTTGAAGAGGAAGGCAGGCTTCCTGTCTCTGTAACCCCTGGGTAGTGGAGTTCACAATGTTGACCAGAGCGGTTGGCATGGAGCATTGTGGGACAGCTGCTGGAGGATAGTTACAGTCAACATAAGTAACGCAGTGTCTACTCTTGTACTGTGTCGACCTAAATACATTGACAGTGGCTCTACATCCTTCAGAGAGGTATGTATTACTAGGTCGGTATAACAGGGCACTTACAATGGTCGGAGACCAACTTAAGTGTAGAGCCATGCACAACTAGGTTGACATAAGCTGCCTGCCACTGACCTAACTTGTAGTGTAGACCAGGCCTGACTACCTTTCCCAGATCCAAAGAAGAGCTCTGTGTGTCTCGAAAGCTGGTCTTTCACCAACAGAAAATGGTCCAATAAAAGATATTACCTCACCCATCTTGTCTCTGTAATATTATGGAACCAAAATAGCTATAACAACACTGCAAACAGTTTTCTCTTATAGTAAATTTTATTTTCATATTCTTAGAGCTCCAATTTTGGGGAGGGGAATATTTGTGTTTCAAAAGTAATTTGTTTTGCTGAGTGTAATAAATAGGATTTTTTTTTTTTAATCTGGCCTTTCAGGTATTCTTTATTTTATATATACTTCAGCACCTTGTCTGACATGCTCAGCCTATCCTTTGAACTTGAGTCTCCTCTCTCATCAGTTGTACACCAGTGGCATTTACTCCTGATCCATACTAAGGTAAGCGAGATCAGGATTAGGCCCAAAGAATCTCATTTGCACTGATGTGAGTCAGCTGCAATTCCACTGAAGTCAATGGAGTTTAATGGTGTAAAACTAGTGTGAGAAAAGAATCCGGTCCTAGAAGGCAGTTGGATTGTGTCATAAGGATGCTGGTTAGGACTTAACAAGCAGTGGTTAGTCAGGCTCCCCAGGCTTGTTGGAGGGTAGCTAAGGGGTAGAGCAAAGATCCTTTGGAAGAACAGATTTGAGAGATTCCCTTAGGGTAGTAGTTTGTGAATTGAACTTGCAAGCAAAAATGAAGGATGTGGTTTGCTTGCAAACCTCATGAACTGAAGAGTATTCAGCTCACGCCCAGCCCAGTGGCTAGGGCACAGTGGGCATTATAAGAGAGGGGTTCTACTCTGACCCCACCTACCTGGGTGTCACTTGGATGTCTACACTACAGCTGGGAGGTATAATTTCCAGCTTGTGTAGATGTACACACTCTAGTTCCGATCAAACTAGCGCACTAAAAATGGCAATATGGTGGCTTGAGTTAGCCTGTCGGAGATCCTAGGCATGTCCTCAGGCAGCTAACCTGAGCCTCTGCACTCACACAGCTATTTTTGGTGCGATCGCTTGATCAGAAACTAGCGTGGGTATGTCTACCCAAGCTAAGAATTACATCTCTCTGCTGCAGTGTAGATATACCCTTAGTGACCTTGGCCAAGTGTCTTAGTATCAGTGCCTCTGGTTGCTGATTTGTAAAATGGGGACTCTGTTACTTACTTAAATCACTGTGCAAGGTACTGAAGAAGAGTATAATTTGTTAGTAACTGCCCAGCTAATCAAATTCTGCAGGCTTTACACCTTTTAGTTTTGCTCTGAGTTTCAAGTTTGAATGAATTCAAAACCTTAACGCAAAACTCAGATGAACCACAGTGTTGTGCCTGGTTTGGTGTAAAAACTATCATGTGTTTTTGTGGTGACGACGCAGGAAAGGAAACAGAACGCCAGGTCTGTGGTAGCCGAAAAGCCCCTCTCCCTCCAGGAACTTTTCCTGGGGCTTTTATTCTTTACACTTCCCTGCTTACAACGCTTCTCATTGGTACAAATCTTGCGCACAGAAAAGCCAGGCAGTATACGTGCACATAAGATAACGAACCATCTCTTGAGCGCGTGAACACCAGCTGCGAGGGTACAATCAAATCAGCCAAATAAGTTTCCCAAACACAAACGCTGGATTGAAGGTCACTCCTGCCTCGTAGCCATGGGAGCAGTTTGCCGCGCCTGTGGGCTGGCGATTCGGGAGCTATGCGTCCCTACATCCCCCCCTGTTTTATTTTATAGATGCGGTGTTTAAACAAAGCACCTTCGCAGGGTAGCATACACAAAGTCACTAGATTAGGTATACACTAAGCAAAACAGCAAAGCAAAACGCCAATCCCATAAGGCTTGACCAATTGCCAAACACCCCCCACGGGGTTTGTAAGTAAAACAATTAACTACTTTGGCACAAGTATTATTGGCATAATTTGCTACAAAGGGGGTATAAAGCTATACCTAATCAATACTCTATTATTGCAAATTGAGTGGTTTGCAAACAGGAACAAGGCAGGTACTTAACAGACCTTGCATTTATACTTTTCATTACAGAAATAATAAGGGACAGCTGCATTTTGTTATACATAGGCCATCTTGATATCTTAATTCCTTACTTGTTTTGACTCTTGCCAACATACAATATTTTCTAGACCTTATCTACACAAGGTCACAATAACTTCTCACACAGTACTTTCTCACCTGCCTCACACAATCCTCGCTTCTACAAATCTCGCGTTATCAGGGTTACAGTTAGCCTGACTCTTACTAACAAACTGTCATGCATAGCAGTTCTTTTCTGACAGTTCTTTCTCTGCTTCCACGACCCCTCCCCCCCTTTTTTTTTTTCCTAGTACAACAAACATTCTTAAATCTCTATTTGCATTAAGCCCTGGACTTCAAATTCTACATCAGATGCTTCAATCTTAGGGGTTCTGATTGGATGTAATGACAATGCATGATTAGCATAAACATGAAAGGTATTACTATTATTACGTCTTTTACAACAATGATAACATAATCCTAAGCTAACTAATAGCAACACAAGCAATAACATTCCCATAACAATAATATAATGGGGCTGTTGTACAATCTTAATCATAAAGCACAATACATCCTACTTAGTACATAAAATAGATACTCTATAAGCTGTCTGGAAAGCATACTTTTCAACTTAATATATATTATAAAGCATGTGAATTTGCCCTTGTACTTCAGAGATTTTCAGAATCTCTGGTAACAGTGAAAACAAATTCTGAAATCAGATACTAAACTAGTCCAATTAAAGGGTATCTGGAACCTAAGGGCTACTTGAAAAACTCTATCTGCAGGCCAGTAAATAATATGATTGCCTGCAGTGGTAATGAGATTAAAATGTATGTCTTGCAATGTGGAGGCTTTAACATACACACAGCTATCATTAGCTTAAAAGAGTAAGTGTCCTGTCAGGGTAGTTCCTTGTCCACTACCCTTCCAGCAAACGTAGCGATGAACAGTGACAACTTCTCCTGGCTTCAGTTTACATATACACTGAAGCTGTGGGGGTTCTAACGGCCAAAATGTCCATTGACTCCCTAACCCCATCCAAATGTCAGATGTAATCTCCGGAGCACTTACTAAAATCAATTGGGCATACCAGGTAGTCTAATTTCCCAGATGTCTTGGTGAATTACCCAATCCCACATGCATCCTCCCTATGGACCCGGCAGGATTCGGTATGTGGGAGCCCACACCCCCTCAACCGGTCCATAAGCTTGGAAGGAGCACTGAGAACGTCTGCACTTCCACCCAGAAAGTCTCCAAGTATGTCTTCATGCCACAGATCAGATGGTACTCCTGATGTGTCTGTAAGGGCAGTGGGCCAAGCCTGATGCTCTAGATCATTCCAAATGGCCATTAGCTAGTCATTCAGGAAATCCTGAATTTCTGAACATGCTAGATCCCACTGCAATGCCTTCCCAGCCTCAGTGATATTCAATACCATCTCTGTCAGCAACTTCTGGGTCATTGTCTGTATTTGAATGTGTTACAGGGGTAATAGTGTAATAGAGGAGATGGCAGGGGCAATGGCAACAAGGTGCCTTTGGTACTTATCATTTAAAATCCAATTAGGGAGGGCAATACATGCTGAAGGACTTATCCAAAACACAGGGCGCAGCCTGTAAAATAAACCTTAAAATCTAATCAATACCACGTTCCCAAGCATGGGTCCCACAAGTTTCTTTCTGCTAGGGTATAATTCTTTGTTTCTTCACCAGGGCCAGTTCTTAATGTCTTTTGTAGTCAGGAATTCCTGGACTTTATGGTTTCAATTAAGCAAGTGTTCCTTCTTCTCTTTTCCTGAAACAGTGTGGTTTAGCATCATGTAGGGGAGAGGTTACTAGCACATCACCCTGTAATGGTTTTGCTTCTTCTAGAAAAATTCAAAGCAACAGTAGGTCTTTCAGTGGACAAGGGAGAGGTTACTAGCACTTCACCTTGTTCTCTTTCCCTGCTGTCCAGGAGGCACAGCAGAGCTAGCAGGAGAAATAGGCTGATTAGCAGCTGGAGAATCCTCTCCAGGTGGAGGGGTCTTTTTGCAGTGAGAAGCATGGGTCCAGGTGGGCAGTCCTTGGCACTTCACAGCAGTGTTGGTGGTTAACAGGACTTGGAAAGGGCCTTTCCAGTGTGGAGCCAAAGCAGTCTTTCGTTGATGGACTTTACATAGACTCCGTTTCCTTGTTTCAATAAACGGCAGGGCTGCTAGGGTCTTTGGGTAGCACTTCTTTTATCTGTGAGAAAAAAACCTAACATTTCATTAGTGCCTGGCAGTGTTTTACAAATCTCAGTTGTTTGGGCACATTCAGGCCCCCCCTTTTCGTGGCTGTCAGCCAGGTCTTATCTTTGGACTGAGCTTGCTAGCTATTTTTTCCTCAGTTAACTCATTCCGTGCTTTTTCCTCTTCTCCCTTTCTCGGCTTCTTTTAACCTACAAAGGAAACTTTCACTCTTCACTTATACACTTTTTTCCAACAATGAACGCATACACATTGCCATTATACAGTACATTAGTCTTATTATTCAATGTATGCCATGTACACTCTTCCAGTAAAATAACTTTATTACAGAGCTTTGGAGCAACAAACCGGGACAAGCACACCCACTTTTGAGGAGTTCACTCGGTACAACCTCAGGTGTCTAATCGCTTTCCTCCCTCCCCAGCCCTCTGGCTAGAAATCTGAGGTAGCCAGAAGGATCCCATGGGCAATATGGGGAGTGGGTTAACCTTCCATGTCCTTGTTTCCAAAGACTGTTGGTATGCAAATTTTAACAACAATTTTGCAATTAAAAATCTGGCCAATGAAGTTTCTTTTTCTTACTTAAGCAAATATATCAGACTTTAGTATATCACATTTTCCTGATTTATCCAAACACTTTGTATTCCAAGATGAATAAAACAAGTATCTGCTTTTTGATTTAACCCTTCTATTTAAATTTGAGCTAGACTGTCCTATGAAAATATTAAATCCAACAATTCTGGCCACAAGACAAACATCACAAGACAGGACAAAGAACACAAAAATAATTCCTATTGTACCAGTAAATGCATGGTACATCGAATGCTATTCAGCTGGCATCCGTTTTCTCTGATGATCTGAAAGACAAAAGAACCGAGGTCTACCCCTTCTGGGCAGTCAGTCATTACTTAAAATATTTCCTTTATATACACATACTCTTGTTGATTTTAGGCAAAACAGAGAAATCACCACATATTTCCTTGTATTTGTTTCATATGCAGCCCAGGTTTCAGTGGCTACTACCTTATTAGTTAGAAAATTGCATTAATACAGATGCTTTCTGGCTTGCTTCCAGATCCAAAGCTATCCACGGCTTAAAGATTCTTACTTAAAAAGGGACACAATTAACTTTCCCGGACTTTTGATTGCCTTTTACTTCTTTACAGTGATCTGAACAAGACAACACAACCTATATTGGTAGGTTTGCATTTCTTACACCTCTACTACAATATATACTGCACATGTTTTCCACAGTTCAATTTCCACAACACTAGCCACATCAATTTCTACACAAGGTGTAACTATTTCTTTTTAAACACCGGGTAAAGGCCATTTACTTAACATATAATTCAAAGAGCTATCCTTAGAGGGTTTTACCAGAGAGTGTCTCCTTATCCTATTAGGACTCACCTTATCAGAGCACGAACCCCAGGGGCTGCGGTGAAGCAGAGAAAAGGGGTGAAACACCCCGTTGGCGCCGTTCCCAGTTCGCCGCAGCCGTCCGGGGTCCAATGTCCGAGCCAGGAGAGTCCCGGCGGAGTCACCAGAAACTGTTACCGAAATATCGGGTCCATCTGGCTGAGAGCCAATAACAGCCAGACAGGGATAAGGAGGAGTTGCTTTATTCTGCAGAATAAAGGAGAGCTTTGCACCTTGGTACAAAAACTCTGTCTCATACACATTTTACCGTTCCAGTTATCATCCTGGGGATTTGAAATCCCCATGCCTATAATTACTTACTCCTTTCCTTCCTCTATGCCCTCAAAGTTTCCAACCTGTTTTCCAGTCAAGAAGCCATACCGACCTGCAGTCCGGATACCAGGGGCACTGGCGGTCTATTTCCCTTAGGGGGTCCTCAATATGAGCGACCGGGACAACGATGCATGATCGCTGCCGTGTAATCTTGAACTCTCTTGTGTGCTCCTTCTGGGCACTGGAAAGTTCGCCCCCATACTCACGAATAAGGGGCGGCAAACAGCCGCGGGCGCGCTCGGCATATCCAGCCGGTGAGTACGGGGTCGTCACGTCGGGGTCACCAGCTGTGGTGACGACGCAGGAAAGGAAACAGAACGCCAGGTCTGTGGTAGCCGAAAAGCCCCTCTCCCTCCAGGAACTTTTCCTGGGGCTTTTATTCTTTACACTTCCCTGCTTACAACGCTTCTCATTGGTACAAATCTTGCGCATAGAAAAGCCAGGCAGTGTACATGCACATAAGATAACGAACCATCTCTTGAGCGCGTGAACACCAGCTGCGAGGAAACAATCAAATCAGCCAAATAAGTTTCCCAAACACAAACGCTGGATTGAAGGTCACTCCTGCCTCGTAGCCATGGGAGCAGTTTGCCGCGCCTGTGGGCTGGCGATTCGGGAGCTATGCGTCCCTACATGTTTTCCACCTGAAATCAGAAGTTTGACCCACAATGAAAGTGACCTGAAAGTCGACCCAAGTTTAACAGAAAATTCATGGATCCCAACAAAGGCTGCCCAAGACAAGGATTTGTAACTTAATCCAAACCAGATAAAATGCAGAGTGCAGTGCAGGGTATAGCATAACCCTGGGGACATGCATAACTGTCCTATTAACCAAGAGTTTCAGTTAACTGAGCTTCGGTTAAACAGTTGTACATTCGAAGAGTATAAGTAGCTATCATAACTGAGCAGGCTCATCTTCTGCAGAAGAGTGAAGTTACTGTAGTATTTGGGCTTAGTGGCATACTCATAAAAACCACTAGCGAGATACAGAAAATAATAATGTTTAATGGAGCAAAAGATTATTAGCTCTCCTCAGTGTGCCGTTTATAGCACATACGGCTTGTTCCAGGAAGGGAGAAATGCCTTAGAGAGCAGTCCTCACAACACACAGGATATGGTAGGAGCTCTTTTATTCATTTTTGAACTTATCCTTACCATTGGGAGACTTTAACCTCACTTTCTCTATCATGACAAAACTCATATCTGCTTCCACGAGGGCTAAGCCATCTCTTCTATCTCCATGACTGAATCATCTCTCAGTCAGAAAAATGCATTTACTTAGACAAACATCATCATCTGTCAGGGCCAAGGCAATAATAAAACCTCTGTTGCCAGAATTCACTTACACTGAGTGATGGGTGGGTGGATTCAACAGCCATGAACTCTTAACTAAATGCATCTTTCCTAGAAATTCCCCCTGGTACATTAACTTTTACCAGTAGCAAATAGCTGCGCCATCTCTAAGGAAACTGATATTAATCTTACCAACCTGCAGCACTGAAGAAAAATAGCCAACTATTACTGTTAAGATACATAACCTGGCCCAGATTCTCCAATGCTTTGCAAGTCATGTCATCATTTATGCCAATGCAAAGTGGATACCAAAGCAGAAAGCCACCCACTTGGCACAGGGGTAAATACTAGGCTAGACAAAACCCTTGAGTTTACAGAAAGAGAGCCCAAAGGCTAGAGGCATGAAGTGACTCCATTGATTTAAATGGGTTGTAGAATCTGAAGCTTAAATGATGACCGTTTAAGTGACAAGAGGCTTAACTACTTCAGTGTGGATGATTTTATCAGAAATATCCCACTAATACCCCACACCGCACCATTTTATGAGTGCTAGCCTCTCCATCTCTCTCCTGATCCTCAGTGCCTGGGTCTGCCTTCCAACTAAGATCCCCACCTTCTTCCAGGAGAGTGAGGAGCTGCTGCTGTATTTTCAGTCCCATGCCCAGAGAGAGGATGAGAGCCCAGAACCTCTGAGTGGTCAGAGCAGAACCAGGGAAAGGTACCTCCTGCACCTACAGCTTTGCCTTTTAGCCAGTAGGGGCCACTCTTGCGGCAGTTTAGCAAAAAAGTTGGGGAGGGCCATGACCCTATCTCACCCAGGCCTTTGCGGGAATTTGCTCACCAAGATTAGAAGTCAAGCAATCCCCACTTGCAGGGACTGCTTTTGTGACTGGTCTTTGCAGGGGCTATAGAAGATGGTGGGGGAAGGTGACCAGGCAGGTCTTCAGGAGAGGGAGCCAGAGACTGGTGGTGAAGGCAGTGCTGATGGATGACAATAATAAATAAAAGGACTTGGGGAGGTGGGGAGAAAAAGGTCTTGATTTCCATTTTACTTGGAAATTGGCATTTTGTTGTGTTCACAGTAATTTTCCCTGGAATTTTTTTTTCCAAGTAGTCCTGTAGGATTAATGGAAACCCTCAACAGCTCAGGGCTCTGAATCTCCAGGGACCAGGGCCGGTGTAACCACTAGGTGAACTAGGCATCTGCTTAGGGTGACCAGATTTGGGGGCAACAAAAAGCAGTGCCCCATTTTTTATTTTTAATTTTTTTTTTTTACACTACGTATTCATTTTTGAAAGTTTATAATAAGCAATGCTCCGGGGGGAGGGGAGGGACAGCAGGAAAGGGGGCACAAGGTGGAAGTTTCGCCAAGGGCGCAAAATATCCTTGCACCGACCCTGCCAGGGACCAATACCTCCAGTTAACATTGTCTTGGTCGCTTGGCTTTAGTAGGTCAGAGAGTGAAAGCATGTTACAGAAAAGTCAGTTCAGACTCACAGCCAATTAAGCCAGGGGAACATTCAGGTGAGGAAGCCACATGACTGGGAAGGAAAAACTACCCTGAATCTTTTATGCAGTGTTGTTGTAGCTGTGTTGGTCCCAAGATATTGGAGAGACAAGATGGGTGAGGTAATATCTTTTATTGGACCACTAAAAGATATTACCTCATCCACCTTGTCTCTCTAAATCTTTTAAGCTTCCTGAACAAATACAACATTCAAGCTTTCTCAAAACAATCAGCAGAGTTTCTCTCCCCTACTTGTAACCTACTTAGCCAGAAGCCTGGAGAGGCTGTTCCATTCCAGAACCTGTGGCACAGAAAGTGATTTTTGGATTTAAGGCTCATGTGGACACCATGTAGAATCAAGCACATGGGTTTATTACGCACAGCGCTGGTGGAGTGTCACTTTGCTTATTAGCCTGAGAGATGCTGCCCAGCAATTGATTACAATAGATTATATAGGTTATTTGTGGGCGGAGGGAAGAGAGGGGGTGGGAGGTCCCGAGCCCCTGGATACCGGGCCAGCTTTAGGGCGATTCCCCCGAATTGGGCCCCATGCCCCTAAAAGGGCCCCACAACGTCCCTAAGGGCCCTCCGCCAACGTGCCACCGAAGGCGCCAGCAGCCAATAGAGCTGCCACCAAAGTCCAGCCGCTGTCTTCGGCAGAAGCTCTTTCGAATCGGGCCCCGCAGAGCCTAAAGCTGGCCCTGCCTGGATAGGTCTAGCAGCAAGACAAGATAAGCACAATAAGCCAATAGTTTAAAAGATTACATAATAGCTCTGCCCATGGTTTCAGGTTAACATATTAACATACTGTTAGTACTCAGGTGATTTTCTTTGAACAATGTATAAAGCGTATAATTATAAATGTTGAATTCTGATTTGGGGTCCATAGGAATGAGGGAGCTCTTCTGGTTGTCCAACAGGTACATTCCTGGGGGTTAAAGCAAAAGACATTGAAAAGTACATGGCAATAGAAATTGTTTTCAGGGTGTCCCATTGTGTTTCTAAAGGCTAACATTGGCATCTGGGGGTGGGGGTGCATCTGCGGAAGGGAGGATGTCATATCTCATACTGACATGCCTCTCCATGAACTCAAGGTTGGTATGTGGGGAGGGTATTTGTTATCTTCTTCTTGCATGAAGGAGTGGACATGGCAGCCCCTTCCAATACTTTGGTATGTCTGTAGCTTCTGATAAGGACACCAATTACTGCTCCCCATCTGGAGTTTTGCTGACCACGCTTATCTTAGTAAAAAGCAAAGTAGTCTCTTGTTTGTTCAGCTTCTCTTAGCTAATATTGTTCCTGGTGGGCTAGGCCACCAGCTCAAACCAAGCTTTGGACTTTGGGCCTATGTGAAAAGTTGCTGACAGGGCCTGTGGTCAGGGTTTTACAAACACAGCAAATGGATTTTGGCCCTTCACTCTGCGCATTGCCCTCGCACCCGTAGGTGCTGCCCCCACAGCTCCCATCGGTTCCCGGCCAATGGGAGCTGCGGAGCTGGCACTCGGGCGGGGGCAGAACATGGAGCCTCCCTGTCCGCCAATGCACCGAGGGGTTGCAGGGACCTGATGGCTGCTGCAGTGAGCCACACGGAACCAGGGAAGGTTGGGAGCCTGCCTTAGCCCAGGCCCCTGCTGTGCCACCGACCGGAGCCACCAGGGTCCCTTTGCAACCGGGTGTTCCAGTCAAAAACCGGATGCCTGGCAACCCTAGCTGTGTGCCTCCCTGCACTGCTTTACCAATCCCCAACAGAGAGAGGTTGGCTGGGAGCAAGGCTACAGCACCTCTGCACTGTGGTAATCATTAATTGGCATCTCTACTGGCCCCAAGTTCAAGGAACAGAAAAGGGGCTTGTTTGTGCCACTTTGCCCAGCACTGATTAGATGCAGCTAAGATTCTTGCCCCTTGTGCGGTAAAACATTGATAAATTTATTCCCTACACCAGTGGTCCCCAAACTATGGGGGACACCCTCCCTAGGGGGGGCCCGGAGGAACATTTGGGGAGGCACATGGTGGGGCCCAGGCCAGCCCCCATGAGGGGCAGGGAGGGAGCACCACCCAGCCCCACTCTGCCCCCAGCCCAGCTCTACTCCACTCCACTCCCAGCCCAGCTTTGCCCTCATTCCCTCTCTGTCCCCAGGCCAGCTCCACCTCTAGCCCCAGCTCCGCCTCCATCCCCAGTTCTGACCCCAGCTCTGCCTTCAGCCCAAGCTCCTCTGCTGAGGAAGCCTGGGCTATGCAGTAATGGAGGGGGGCCATGGGTAGATTCCATTACTGGTCTTACAGGAAAAGTTTGGGCACCATTGCCCTACACTGTCCACTCACAAATCTGTCAGTCTCTCCCTCTCAACGCAGATTAAATGGCAGAGGCTTGTTGTCAGGGTTCCCTCCCCACTCTGAACTCTGGGGTACATATGTGGGGACCCACATGAAAGACCCCCTAAGCTTATTTCTACCAGATTAGGTTAAAACTTTCCCAAGGCATAAATCCTTTCCTTGTCCTTGGATGACCACCAAGTGATTTAGACAAAAATCCAGGAAAAAGGGCCACTTGGAGTCCCTGTTTCCCCAAAATATTCCCCCAAGCTCCTTTCCTGGGGAGGCTTGAGAAGAATATACTAACCAATTGGTTTCAAAGAGAGCACAGACCAAACCCGGGGTTTTTAGGACACTGAAAATCAATCAGGTTCTTAAAAGAAGAATTTTATTAAAAAAAAAAAAAAAAAGAATCACACCTGCAAAATCAGGATGGAAGGTAACTTTACAGGGTAAATAAAAAGATTTAACACACAGAGGATTCCCCTCTAGGCTCAACTTCAAAGTTACAAAAAAATGGGAATAAAACTCCCTCTTAGCATAAGGAAAATTCACAAACTAAAACAAAAGATAATCTAATGCATTTCCTTGCCTTTATTTACAAATTCTATAATTTTAGATGTATCGTTTCAGGTATCTTTTCAGGAGATGGTTTACCTGCTTGGTCTCTCTCTGTCCAGAGAGGGAACAAACAAAGAGAGCACAAACAAAACCTCTCCCTCCCCTCCCCCAGATTTGAAAGTATTTTCTTTCCTTATTGATCCTTTTGGTCAGTTGCCAACCAGGTTATTTGAGCTTCTTAACCCCTTACAGGTAAAGTGATTCTGCATCTCTGGCCAGGAGGGATTTTATGTACTGCATACATAAAGGTTGTTACCCTTCCCTTTATATTTATGACACTTGCACTGATATCTTACTACTCTGTTTATTTCCACAATACTGTTATGAAGTACCACAAATAATTAAAACTCATCTGAAGCTGTCAAAGTAAGTGTACAGAATCTATGCAGCAATCCATCCACTGAGCCCCTTTAATCTTGTTACTTCACCTAGGCTCTGGTTCTGCAATCAATTGTGCAGATGCAGTACTGAACTCACAAGAGCACACCCCACCTGCCTGCTATTAATCACCCTTAATCTCTAAGGGTATGTTTCCACTTGAAGCGGAGGATGTGATTCCCAGCTCATGTAGATGTATTCATGCTTGATCTGATTGAGCTAGCACACTAAAAATAGTGTAGCCATAGTAGAAAGGGGTAGCTGTGCCAAGTACAGACCTCTCTGAATGCTAAGGGGATATACACAGCCTGGGCTACCTGTACTGGTGCTCTCCCCCAGCCTGCACTACCCAAGCCCTCCAAGTTCCAACCATCAGGAGAACAAGGATCATAGAAACTACTCCAGCCCTGAGGGTGGAGCAGCCACAGCAGAACAGATGGGTCCAGTACAAATGCCTAGATAGGCTGGCTAGGTGGTCTGGGAGGGATAATTTTCCCATCATGCTCCCTCAGATCTCCAGCACTTAGCCCAGTTACTCATGCTATGGATCACTTGACAACTGTCCTGTTCTGTTGATTCCCTCTGAAGCATGTGCCACCACCACTGTCAGAAGACAGGATAGATGTCTTTGTTAGATGGATCATTAGTCTGACCCAGTATGGCCATTTTTATGGTCATAACACAGCTAATGTTGTGCCAATTTTTAAAAGGGTAAACAGGATGACCTAGGCCTCTTATCTGGACAGTGATCCCAGGCAAGATAATGGAGTGGCTGATATGGGACTCTTATTAATAAAGAGTTAAAGGAGAGTAATTAATGCAAATCAACACAGCTTAGGGAAAATAGGTTCTGTCAAACTAACTTGGTTTTGGGTTTTTTTGAGTTCACAAGTTTGGCTGATAAAGCTAATACTGTTGACATAATATACTCAGCCTTCTGTAAGGTGTTTGACTTGGTACTGCACAGCACTTTGATTAAAAAACCTGAATGATATAAAATTAACAGGGCACACATTAAATGGATTAAAAGCTGTCTAACTGATAAGTTTAATAATGAATTGTAAACAGGGAATCATCATTGAGCGTGTGTGTTTCCAGTGGGGTCCCTCAAGGATCTGTTCTTGACCTTGCACCATTTAACATTTTTATTAATTACCATGGAAAAAACCTAAAATCATCACTGATCAAGTTTGCAGATAACCCCAATTGGGGGAGCAGTAAATAATGAAGAGGACAGGTCACTGATTCAGAGTGATCTGTATTGCTTGGGAAACTGGGTTTTAATACAGCTAAATGTAAAGGTATACATCGAGGAACAAAGAACGTAGGCCATACTCACAGGATGGGGGACTCTATCCTGGGAATCAGTGACTCTGAAAATTTTATGGGGATTATAGTAGATAACCAGCTGAACATGTGCTCCCAATGTGACTCTGTGGCCAAAAGAGTGAATGCTATCCTGGGAGGCATAAACGGGGGAATCTTCAATAGGAGTAGAGAGGTTATTTTACCTTTGAATTTGCACTGGTGCAACCACTGCTGGAATACTGTGTTGAATTCTGGTTCCCACAATTCAAGAAGGATGTTGATTAAATTGGAAAGCATTCAGAGAAGAACCACAAGAATGACTAAAGGATTAGAAAACACAACTTATAGTGATAGACTCAAAGAGCTCAATCTAGTTATCTTAACAACGAGAAGGTTAAAGAGTTACTTATAGACTGTAATCAAGTATTACATGGAACAATATTGAATAATGCCTTCTGTCTTGCAGAGGAAAGGTATAACCTGATCCTATGTTTGGAAGTTGAAGCTAGACAAATTCAGACTGGAAATAAGGTATAGATTTGTAACAGTGAAAGTAATTAACCATTGGAAAATTTACCAAGGGTTGTGGTGAATTCTCCATCCCTGACCATTTTAAAATCAAGATTGGATGATTTTCTAAAAGCTGTGCTCTAGGAATTATTTTCGGCTAGTTCTATGACTTGTGTTATACAGGAGGTCAGACTAGATGATTACAATGGTCTTTTCTGGCCTTGGAATCTATGAGCTGCACTTGAAAAGGCTGTGAAAACAAGAAATGAAGTCTGAAGTCTCACATTGACAGGCACAACAGAGACTGACACAGAGATTAGTAGAAGCACTTAATCAGAATCTGGACATGGAAAATTGCACCTGTTAGTTTCCTGAGTTATTCAGCCTAACTGCACCTCAACTCACTAAAGTACCTATTCCGTGGAGACTATCTTTAGGGCAAAAGACTGCTTCAGTCTCCAAGCTTTTTTAAGCTGTGGTCTCTGCTGAAATTACCTTCTAGTGCCAGCTGAGGTGGACACGTCCACTGGGCAATGGAATGAAACCAGTCATTAGATGCTAATGACTTCTTGTTACTAATGATCTGGTCATGATTTGCCCTAGTGACCTATGGTTGAAAGAGCTCATATCCCATCACCATTATGAATATACTGTGCCTGAGATTAATTTAGAATACCAGAAAGACTTTACAAGAACTAGTGAGCCACTTAGTCATCATGCATTAAAATAACCGTTTTTTTCTTAAAACCAGGAAATTGAGAGTTGTGGTTGAAATTTTCAAATATGGCGGTCTAAAAATAGGCTCCTAAGTCCATATTTAAGCACCTAATTAAGAATGGCCCGAATTTCAAAGATGCTGAGCCCCCACCAATCCTAATGAGTCAAGGGAGCTGCAGATGCTCAGAACCTTTGAAAATTAGGCCATTCTTATTTAGGTGCCTAAATTTGGATTTAGGGGGCTGACTTCAGGCTCCCAGGTTAGGATGTTCAGATGTGCCTAGGTAATTTAAGAGCACAAGGTGCTCTTGAAAATCCCATCCCAGGGGCTGAAAATTGGGGTCCATGTCTCCAGTTTAGGTCCCTATTCAGCACAGGGAGCACTGGATTGAAGGGAAGTTTTGCCTGAGTAAGGAATGATGAATAGGGCCTTGAATCACTAATTTATTCCATTGCACCTCTGTTTTGCTTGTTCTAACAGTGGCTGGAGTTCCTGGGCCCAGTTGCCTAGGGATGGTGACATTTTAATGTGAACTCCATATTTCCCTGCTTTAATTAAGACCATTAATATCTATTTTAGGTTTGTATAGACCCTCCCCCTTATCACATAATCTGAGTGCTTCACAATTTTTGATGTGTGTGTCCTCAGAACACTTTTGTGAGATAGGAAGTACTTACTCCCATTTTATAGATAGGCCCAGAGAACCTAAGGGCTTGTCTACAAGAGATGGGTCTATTAGCTACAGAATACTTAATGCACACTGGCTCCTCCAGAATAACTCTCTGCATGGATATGCTTATTTTACTCAGAGTGCCTTTGTGCAATTTCGCACTCTTCATGCAGAATAAGCTAGGGTGTGAATTTAAAGAGCCCTAGCTACTCTTCACAAAACTTCCCTTCCATGACTTCCCAAGGCTTATCTAGGGAACTGAAGCCTGGTCTCCCAAGTTATGGGTAAGCACCCGACCATCCTTCCCCTCTCATGCTACTTTGAAACAATTTTCTCCTTTAACCAGAATAATAAACTGTAGTGAGACTGTGGCTCAACTATTAGCAAAGCTACATTGTGAAGTTTGCTAATTTAATACAATAGTCAAAGCAATTCTATAATGCTGCCTTTTGCACTACGGGTTGGTCATGATGTTTTACACATTTAATTCCTGTCTTTTAAAAAGCCCCATATTGGCACTTTGATATAGGCAACAAATAAATTAAAGCTTCAGAGATAAAGCATGTACATATCTCTGTGTTTTTAATTTTGTACAAACGCAGACCAAATATTGTGACAGACTGCTAAATTATGGAACCAGGGTTTAATGAGATGTAATTATAGGTCCAAAAATACTGTGTGTGTGTGGAAGAAAAAGCTTACTGTATGCTATTAAAGTGTTTTATGTCCAGATATGCCTGAGACAACACATTATGGGGACTGAATAAGCATAACTGTCCAAGAAGAAATAATTGAAAACAATCCTTTAGATGTCAAAATAAAGCCATATATCCTGTGATTCTGTCAGTAGTTATTAAATATCTTTGCTACTATAGACAAGCTTCCTTAGTCGCTCATAACTTGTTACTAGGCAAACAATACTTATAGTCTGCAAGATAAGACCTTTGTTTCAGTAGGTGTCAGCATGGGCACTGTACAGTCATATTTGCACTAAAGGGCAAAATCTGTTGGCAAGGCCATACCCTTAATCATTTTTGTTGCCTTTCTCTGTACTTTTTCCAAATCTAATATACTTTTATTGAGATGGGGCAATGTAGTAAGTCGAGCACTCACTGGCACAGCGCCTCCTACTAGTCAGTCTCGGGAATTAGCTCCTCAGCCTCGGAGCACCCCCTGCTGGCCAGTGTCTCACCTGCCAAAGGCCCCGTGTCCCTCTCGGACCACGGTACCCTCTGACCCTGGGGTACTGCCCACAGCAGCGCCCCCACACTCTGGGTCTCCCTTCCCAGGGGAGGCCCCCTCCCCCTATGCCCACCTTGCCTCAGTGGCTACCGCCAGTTGTCATCTAGCCCCCATTCTCTGGGACAAACTGCAGTCTGTAGTGGCCACTCATCATTGGCAAGGGAGTTGAACATGCTGCCTTTCCCTGCAGCCCCAGTACCTCCCCTGGCCTTTAGCCAGGCCTCAGCCTGGGGACTCACCTGGCCCGAGCTTCCCAGCTCTGCCTGCCCTTCCCCAGCACTGCTCTACTTCAGGTATCCTGTGCACCCAGGCAGCTAGATCCTTCCCACTCCAAGGCTGGAGTGAGATTCTCTCAGCTCCTCCGTTAACTCTTATATCAGGGCCAGCTGTGGCCTGTGAGTGTGGCCACAGCTGTGGCTGCCTTTCCAATCATCCTACCCTTTTTCCCTAGGCGCGGGGTAACTGCCTCACTACAGGCAACCAGACAGGGAGAGGAGGTTGGCCGATGGAGGTGCCTGTGACTGTAGGGCCTGTTTCCGATCCTCTGTCCGTTCACGTATCCGGGCAGAGTTCCTCTGGGCAGCGTCCACTGGCTCCCTTGACACCTTTGAGGAGCAGTGGGCGCTGTCCGGGGTTCTCTGCTCGGTGTCCCCGTCTGGTTCTCTTCTTTTGACCCTTTGACCACACTCCTGTCCCTGTTTTTACATTAGTTGTCCCCCGTAATTATTTGAGTTCCAGGTCCTGTGGATCCTCCCCTTAGGCTGGGGGGAGATCCTTTAGCAGTGGGCGGGCTTATGCCCGCCCACTTCCCGGAACCCAATGGGTACAGGCAACCAGAACTGCACAGTATTCCAGGTGTGGCTGTACCATGGATTTATAAAGTGGCATAATGTTTTTTTCTATAATATCCCTTTCCTAATGGCTCCTAACATTGTTAGCTTTTGTACTGCTGCTGTACATTGAGCAGATTCTCAGACTGTAAGGCCAAAAGAGACCATTATGATCATTCAGTCTGACCTCCTGCACATCAAAGGCCACAGAACTGCTCCCAACCACTCCTGCAATAGACCCATAACCACTGGCTGAATTACTGAAGTCCTCAAATCATGATTTAGAGACTTCCAGGTACAGAGAATCCACCACTTACTCTAGTTCAGGGGTTCTCAAACTGGGGGTCGGGACCCCTCAGGGGGTCGTGAGGTTATTATATGGGGGGGGTCACTAGCTGTCAGCCTCCACCCAAACCCCGCTTTGCCTCCAGCATTTATAATGGTGTTAAATAAATTAAAAAGTTTTTAATTTATTGGGGGAGGGGGTCACACTCAGAGGCTTGCTCTGTGAAAGGGGTCAGCAGTACAAAAGTTTGAGAACCACTGCTCTAGTTCATACCAGCAAATGATCAATGCCCCATGCTGCAGA
The DNA here is from genome assembly GCF_027887155.1 of Malaclemys terrapin pileata. NCBI lineage: Eukaryota > Metazoa > Chordata > Testudines > Emydidae > Malaclemys > Malaclemys terrapin. The sequence goes on from NC_071505.1 coordinate 323,919,880, forward strand.
GGAAGGCAAAAAACACTCAGAGTCTCTGCCTATTCGACCTGATTGAAAATTCCTTTCTGCCACTAAATATAGTGATCAGTTAGACCCTGAGCATGTGGGCGAGACTCACCAGCCAGAAACCCAGGAAAGAATTCACTGTAGTAATTCAGAGCCCTGTCATATCTCTGTAGGGTGACCAGATGTCCCGATTTTATAGGGACAGTCACAATATTTGGGGCTCTTTTTAGTATGGGCTCCTATTACCCCTCACCCTCTGTCCCGATTTTTCACACTTGCTGTCTGGTCACCCTATATCTCTGGCTGTTGAAGATATTTACTACTCGTTGTCGCAGGTGGGCCATGTAATCATCCCATCTCCTCCTTAAACTTATCAAGCTCAGTCTTGAAACCAGTTAGGTTTTTTGTCCCCACTGCTCCCCTTGGGAGGCTGTTCCAGAACTTCATTCCTCTGATGGTTAGAAACCTTCACTTAATTCCAAGCCTAAACATGTGGATGGCCAGTTTATATCCATTTGTTCTAGTGCCAACATTGTCCCCTAACTTAAATAACTCCTCTCCCTTCCTGGTGTTTATCCCTCTGATGTATTTATAGACAGCAATCATATCTCACCTCTGCCTTGGTTTCATTAAACTAAACAAGCCAAGCTTCTTAAGACACCTCCGTAACCATCCCATTAAACATCATCTCCGTGGAAGATGCAAATAATCATTTCTGTTGTGCCATTTTTAAAGCTGCAGGCGCAACAATTCCACGCGGCTTCCGACCATGTTTGAATGAGGATTGTGCAGACTTGCTGAGGCAGTATGAGCAGTCAGGTGATCCGGAGATGGCAGACCATCTTATAGAATCATTGGATGCCGCTCATTGGGCTCAATGGGAGGAAGTGACAGTTGCGCTTCACTTCACGTGGTCAAGCCAGAAAAGCTGGAGCTTAATTTGTCGACTAGGTGCGGCTCAATGTCTATGTACACAAATCAGGCTGGCAATTACTCCAAATCAGATTGCCAGTCATTTGTTGAAGGTCGCCAAAACTCCTGTTGACAAAGTTGTCAAATGACAGGTATATGTTGGGTGGTGGAGTTTCCTAAGGAGTAATCCCACTGATAGTCAGATGAAGCCATTCACTACTTTGGAACTACATAAAGTACTGAACGATTTAAAACCAGGTGCAGCTCCCAGATATGACAGAATTGCACCTGAATTCATGAAACATCTGGGTCCTCACGCTCAGGAATGGCTTGTTCAGTTTTTCCAACAGAGTTCTGCAGGAATCCAGACTGCCCAGAATCTGGAACCAAGCGAAGGTCATTGCCTTGCTGAAACCTGGGAAAGATCCACACTTGTCTTTGAGCTACAGACCAATTTTACTTCTGAATGTCTGCTTTAAGGTGCTTGAGCAAAGAATTTCACCATCTGTGGAAGGTATGCTGGCACCAGAGCAAGCTGATTTTCGCCGCTGTCGTAGTGCATGTGATCAAGTGCCAGCACTTACAACTTTAGTCAAAAATGGATTCCAACATAAACTGAAGACTGGTTCAGTTTTTCTTGACCTGACCGTGGCATATGATATGGTTTGGCACATGGACCTTTTGGTGAAATTGTCTAGAACAGGGGTGAGCAAACTTTTTGGCCTGAGGGCCACATCTGGGTATGGAAATTGTATGGTGGGCCATGAATGCTCATGAAATTGGGGGTTGGTGTGTGGGAGGGGGTGAGGGCTCTGGGGTGGGGCCAGAGGAGTTTGGGTGCAGGGGGGGGGCTGCAGGCTGGGGGTGGAGCAGAGGGGTTCAGAGTATGGAAGGGGACTCCGGGCTCAGGCAGGGTGTTGGGGTGTGGGAGGGGGTACAGGCTCTGGGCTAGGGGTGCGGGTTCCAGGGTGGGACCAGAAATGAGGGGTTCAGGGTGCAGGAGAGGGCTCTGGGCTGGGGCAGGAGGCTAGGGGGCTCCGGGATGGGGCTGAGGGTTTTTGAGTGCAGGAGGGAGCTCCAGGCTGGGGCAGGGGGTTGGAGTGCAAGTGGGGTTGAGGGCTCCGGCTGAGGCTGCGGGCTCTAGGGTGGGGCTGGGAATGAGGGGTTTGGGGTGCAGGAGGGTGCTCTGGGCTGGGACCAAAGGGTTCGGACGGGGGGAGGGGGAATCAGGGCTGGGACAGGGGGTTGGGGCACAGGCTCCAGGCGGTGCTTATCTCAAGCAGCTCCCAGAAGTAACGGCATGTCCCCCCTCCGGCTCATATGCGGAGGTGCGGCACCAGCCAGGCAGCTCTGCGCGCTGCCCCATCCACAGTTTCCGCCCAATGGGAGCTGCAGAGCCAGTGTTTGGTGCAGGGGCAGCATGCGGATCCCCCTGACTGCCCCTATGTGTAGGATCCAGAAGGGAGACATGCTGCTGCTTCCGGGAGCCACACGGAGCCTGGCACGTATGGAGCGGGGCAACCCCCCAACCCCGCTCCCCAGCTGGAGCGCCAGAGCGGGGCAAGCCCCCGACCCCTGGTGGGAGCTCAAGGGCCAGATTAGAAGGTCTGACAAACCATAGTTTGCCCACCCCAGTCTACAACTAAGCCAAGTTAGTTAATATGTGCAATGGCTTTTTTTTTCTTTTTTTTTTTTTTGAGAAATCATTATTTCCGTGTGCATATTGGTGACCGAACAAGTCGTTGGAGGCACCAGAAGAACAGCCTCCTGCAAGGATCAGTATTATCTCCAATATTATTCAACTTATATTAAAATGACCTACCATATACTGGGTCTCGCAAGTTTGTTTATGCAGACAACATATGCCTCGGCACTCAGTCGCACTCCTTTGACAGACTTCAGCAAGTTTTGAATGTATATATGGTGGCTATGGCCGATTATTGTTATCGCTGGTGCTTGATACCAAATAGAAGTGAGACTGTGTCAAGTGTCTTCCACTTACATCATGCACAAGTGGGCAGAGAGCTGAATATAGTTCACAATGGTCAGCGAATAAAGCATGAAGCACACCCAGTCTATCTATCTAGCATCACGATGGACAGAACTCTTACAAATTGTGACCATCATACAAAGACAATGACTAATGTCAAAATACGCTACAACCTGCTCGGAAAACTGGCCAGAACGACATGGAACTCCACTGCCCAAAGGTTACACACTTAAGTCTTAGCACGCGATTACTCAGCATCAGAGTACTGCACTCCACTATGAGCTAGCTCATCTCAAACAAGGATGATTGACGTACAACTTGATTTCACCATGTGTATTATTTCAGTTCACTTTTCAGCTTGACACATTATAGGCTCCCCTTTAACCAGTTTCTTATCCACCTTTCAAGTCTCATTAATCCCCCTCTTCTCCAATTTAAATGAATAATTTCCCATGTGGAACTATATCAAATGACTTATTGACATCCAGAGACATTAGATCCACTATTTTTCCTTTATCTAAAAAAATCAGTTATCTTCTCAAAGAAAGATCAGATTGGTTTGGCATGCTCTACCTTTTGTAAAATCATGTTGTATTTTATCCTAATTACAATTCACCTCTATGTCCTTAACTACTTTCTCTTTCAAAAGTTGTTCCACATCCTTGCATACAATTGAAGTCAAACTAACGGGCCTGTAGTTTCCTGGATCACTTTTTCCATGATAACTCCAAGATCTCTTTCTTGAGTGGTAACAGCTAATTTAGACTATCATTTTGTATGTATACTTGGGATTATGTTTTCCAACGTGCATTACTTTGCATTTTCAAACACTGAATTTCATCTGCCATTTTGTTGCCCAGTCACCCAGTTTTGTGAAATCCCTTTGGAACTCTTCATATTCAGCTTTGGACTTAGCTATCTTGAGTAATTTTGTATCATCTGTAAGTTTTGCAACCTCACTATTTACCCTTTTTACCAGATCATTTATGAATATGTTGAACGGCATTGGTCCCAGTACAGATCCTTGGAGGATCCCACTATTTACTTCTCTCCACACTGAAAACTGACTATTTATTCTTACCCTTTGTTTCCTATCTTTTAACCAGTTATTGATTCATGAAAGGACCTTCCTTCTCATCCCATGATTGCTTACTTTGCTTAAGAGCCTTTGGCAAGGGACTTTGTCAAAGGCTCCCTCAAAGCCCAAGTACACTATATCAACTGGATCACCCTTGTCCATATGTTTGTTGCCACCTTCAAAGAATTATAATGGATTAGTGAGGCAAAATTTTCCTTTACAAAATCCATGTTGATTCTTCCCCCAACATATTGTGTTCATCTATGTGTCTGATCATTCTGTCTTTACTAAAGTTTCAGCCAATTTATCTTCCAGTCTTCAGAAACTTCCCTACTGCTGCAAGACCTATAGAAAAAAAAATCATCATTAATGGTCCAGACAGCTCATCAGCCATTTCTTTTAAAACTCTTGCATGCAAGTTATCTGGACCTCCTGATTTAAAAATGTCTAAGGGCACGTCTTCACTACCCGCTGGATTGGCGGGTAGCAATCGATCTATTGGGGATCGACTTATTGCGTGTAGTGAAGACGCGATAAAATTGATCCCCGATGGCTCTGCCATCGACTCCAGAAATCCACCGCGGCAAGAGGCGGAAGCGGAGTCGATGGCGGCGCGACAGCGGTCAACTCACCGCCGTCCTCACAGCCAGGTAAGTCGACCTAAAATACGCAACTTCAGCTACGCTATTCACATAGCTAAAGTTGCGTGTCTTAGGTCGACCCCTCCCCCCCGTAGTGTAGACCTAGCCTAACTTTAGTTGCTTCTGTTTAACATCCTCCAGAGACACTAGTGGAAGGGAAAGAAAGTTATCACCACCATAAAATGAGACTCCCTCCCTCCCATACAGAACAAAAATATTTATTGAACACTTCTGCCTTTTCTGTAGTATTACGGATAATAATACCATTTCCATCTAGTAATGGACCAGTACCATTGTCAGAATTATTTTTTTCCTAATATATTTTAAAACCTCCTCCTTATTGTCCTATGCTCTGCTGGTCATAGATTTCTCCTTGTGTCTTTTTGCTCCCTTTATCAATTTTCTACAATTTCTAGCTTCTGATTTATGTTAATTTTTATCAACTTCCCCTTTCTTCTATTTGTTATATATTACAGATGCCTTCTCTTCCTTGCTAAACCTCAATTGTGCAGTTGTGGCTTTGGGGGCATGTATTAAGTTGTTCTTATATTATTATTAATTATCATTCACATTTTTCTGATTAAATTATTCCTCTCAGCTGATCAAAAGTGACTTTTTAAAAAAGCCTTGTGGGGCTCCATATTTTACACCTCTCACTAGTTTTCACATGAAGTTACAAGCCTGAAAGCTTAACCAGGGCTCTGGGAGTCGAGCTCCATCCCCAATGAAAAACATTCTGCTAACCAAATTAAAGTCTCTTGCATCTTCTTGAACCCATCAGGTTATTTCTTCAGGCGACAAAGAGGCCATCTGTTGTCTTCAGTGAGTTGGTGCAACTGGAACACATTGGAACTTACTATACCATTCTGTTGTTTATGCACAAGAAGGAACAGAACACAGCTCAGTCTCCGCTCTCATGGGTCAATAAGAATAAGCAATACAAATGTATTGTATGTAGATTTGACTCACAATGCACACAAGGAACAGTTCTGAGTAAGGAGGTGCTATTTTTGTATTATTGACCTTTGCCGTTCATTAATTTTATTTTTGCCTCTTGTTCAATTATCAGAAGCTCCTGAAGAGTTTTGGGTAACCTCATGGGAATTGTAAATGTGAATTAATGTAAAGACTTTGTTTGGGCGGTACAGAACTCTGAAGTACTTCCGTCACCATGTGTTTATGGTAATTAAACCTTAGTGAAGATTTTATTGCTGAGTAACCCACTTTTGAATGTGCAGCCACAACCTACAGACTGTTCACCTTGTGAATAGTTTGCAATGTTTTCCTCAAGACTCATGCTGCTGAGAAATAAATGAAACTACTGGGAAGCTGTATCTAGTGAACTAATCACTAGAAACCAATATTGCAAATTGTAATCCATACACTTCCCTTTACTACAACAAACAGAGCTTGGCTAGTCACCATGTAAACAGAAAGCAGTTAGCAAACAACTTTTATATTTTAAGTTATTACCAGGTAAACACAGTCACTCAAGGCCCCGATTCTGGCAGATATTTAAGCACACACCTAATGTAGAACATGTGATATGTCCCAATTCAATAGGACTACTCACAGGTTTAAGTACCTGGCTGAACTGGGACCTATATCAGAAAACACACTGATATAACGCAGATTACTCAACCACAGCCCCTGACCCCATGCTGTAATAGAATCATACGGTGCAGGGCAACAAGTGAGAAATATTTGAGTACCAGCCCAATCATGAAAGCCCTCAGCTCGTTCGGTGCCCTTTGATTTCAATGGCAGTGACACAGGCAAAAGGCTTGCAGAGTCATGTCTTACTGTCTGTCTATGGCAAGGTATCCAGGCACGCCAGCACATCAGTGGTTACTAGACTCCTGCCCATCAGATGGCTGCTCTGGCAGAGTTATAAAAGGAAAAGGATGTCCTCTCCTCCCTGCTGGCTGAAGCTGGTCTGAGATGCTGTGTTCTGGTATGAAGTTTTTGTTTTCAGAAATAAAACCAGCCCTGAAGAAAGGGATAGGAAGTGACCTGTAATTGGGACTTCTTCATCCTTCCATAGCTGGTGAGTCTGCCTGCCAGCTTACACCTCCTTTTGGCTATTCAGTTGTTCCTGAGATGTTCACAGAGCTGGCATCAAACCCATTGGGACGGGGTCCCCTGGATGCAACCTGGACTGTGGGACTGCTGAGCCCTCTGTCCCACCAACCTAGGGTATCCCTCTCACACTGTGAGGCTGTGTCAAGACACAAACCTCTGGCAGGTACTGCACTTAGTTGGGTGTATCCCTGCCTGTGGATGGCTGAGTTACACGAATGATCTCCCAGACACTCATGAACCATCAATAGGGAGGCTCCAGCCAATTCTCCCCAGCTCCACAGCCTTGCACCCCAGAACTGTACCATCTTGCACTGATCAGAAGCCTGGCCAGTGTAAGTTTAGTACTCAGTCTGCCCCTCCCTCCATATGGAGAGGACAGACACTAGCCTTTGTAAACTGAGCAGAGATTTCCCAAGCACTTCAACCAAAACACACTGTTTTAGGTAAAATATAAAACAGGAAGTATAGAAAGATAGATTTTAAGTGATTATAAGTAAGAATCATAGAAATCAAAGTTGGTTACTTAAGAAATAAAAATAAATTCGCAGTCTGAGTTCTACAAACTAAACAGGATTTGAATCAAGCAGTGTCTTACCCTGATGGTACAAACAGGTCACAGATCCTTCCTCAATACACAGACTGGGACTCTTTCCCGGACTGGGTCTCCTCTCCCCCAGTTCAAAGTCTTTGTCCTTCAGATGTCCCTCCAGGTGTTGAGTTGGTGGAGGAGGGAAAGGCCAAGTGATGATGTCACTTACCCTCTTTTATACTTTTGTCCAGCGTGCTAGAAATATCTTTGCTGTGAGGTGGGTTAGTCCACCCCCATAGCGTACGTGCCTCCTCCAAGAAATCTCTAGGATAGTAGATTCTCTTCTTGATGGGTGTTGATGAGCCATTAATTCTGTCAGGCTACTCCATTGTTGTATCTGAAAGGCTAGCTGTGGGTGTTCCCAACCTCACAACACATTTCAGTAACATATACAGCAACACTTCATAACCTCACATAAAATGATAGCACATACAATCCAACAGGATATTAATAATGTTCAACAGGTCAAGACTTTTGAAATAATACCTCACAACACCTACTTTGGACAAAACATATCATAATCATATCACCATGGTGAATATGGGGGTTTCAGGGTGCTGCTTTGAGGTACAAAGTGTCACAGCCATCAACAACTTGAACTCCACACATTTTCAGTTCAGCTTCTTCTGTGCTAAGAGCCAGATATGCAAGGCTGGGTGTGTGCTCAGAGCCAGACATAATCCCATTTCTTGCATTCAAGGTGCTAAAAAAGCAGCACCATCCTCCCTACAGAGGGCATGAGAGGAAGTGAACATGACCTTACCCTCAGTTTGCACCAGGAAAGGTATGTTGCACCTTTTCAAAGACTCCACAAGGCTCTGGTCATGTTTCTACAAAGAAGCTGAATTTGCTAGGGTGGTGCTGCTGCTTCTGTACCCCTCCATATGATGAGACTGTGCCTTAAAGGTACAATAAGGCCGTAAATGTGCAATACATTTAAAGGCACAACCTTATTGTGCTGCCAGAAGAAAACCAGATTTACATTTCATTCTCTCACCTACAGCTTTAACCCGGTCACCTTCAAAAATACTATCAGAACTTCCAGGAGTAGGAAGTGCTTACGTCTCTATAATTCATTTTAATCCTGTCTTAGTGACATTTAATCAGTTGTCTCAGCATTCCCTGGGAGCCAGTGGAGATTTCAGCAAGTTACCAGATAGCAGCCCTTAAGGCTGTCACCATGCATCAGTGGGTCACAGCTGAGGATGCCAGATTCAGGATGAACTGCTGAGAAATAGGGCAGACATACCCCAATTGGTTATTCTACCATTAGATATACCAAGCCAGTAAGAAGAGTAAACTTCTGTCTTACCACACTGGTTAACAAGAAGTCAAAAATGTAGTCTCCTTAGGCACCCTGACACTAGACTTTATAATGAGTGGTTACTGAAAACCAGTTTCATCAAACAAAAGGTTCTTCTGATCTCAAGAGACCAGCTACATAGCCAGGTCAATATAGAACTTAGATCTTACCCAATCACACTGTTGCCAATCTTTTAATAAAAACAAACCTTTAGATTTTAGCTAAGAGAAAAGAAATAGAGAGTTAAAATGGTTAATAGATCATATACATACAGTCATTGCAAAGTTCTTATATCAGGTTTGTAGCAGTGATGGAATAAATTGCTAGTTGTCATATGCCCTGAAACACAAGGATTATGAAGAAAGCCTTATGGGCAGATTATTCCATAGTTATCCGCAGTAGGTTTCTTGCCTATTGCTCTGTATCTGGCACTGGCCACTCAGTCACAGGACTTGATGGACTTCTAGCCTGATCTGGGATGACTGTTCTTAAATTCATTGATTACACCAGAGCTACTCCTAATTTACACCAGTGTCAATGAGAAGAAAATCAGGCTTATTGTATTTAAGGTATGTTTGCTGTTCAAAAAATATAAATGTAACGTGTTACATAGTACTTGGGCCTGAATATGTTCTTACACACATGTGTAAATCAGGAGTGGCTCCATTTAGCTCAGTGGAGTTAACTCAGTATAAAACTGGTGTGAAATCAAAATCAAGCCCTTTATATCTAGAGTAATGGTATCAATAGTCCATTTTCTGCATTATCACAGATGGTATGTCTATGCATGGCTTATTAAGTATGAAGCTCTATCATTTTATTTAGGCTCCTATACCTGCTGTATTAGGTTTACCTAAGGTTTTAATTAGAGTTTTATGTATTCCTGATAGCAACAAGAATGCTGGGATTTGTGGGGTGTCATTGAACTTTCTTGATTGTATATTTAATTTGTCCATATGATCACAAAATGAAATGTGATTATGTACTATGCGATCATGTATTAGAAACATTACAATACTAATAATTCTGGGAAAAGAACTACATTAACACAACTTTATGGTTGGTTGAAATTTAAATCCACAAAAAGCCACAGATTTCACAGCTAAGGTTCCTATGGCAACCTTAACTCTACCCTTTAATTCTGCCCTTTCTCATGATGTCTACATGCAAGGGAAGGAGGGGGTGAAGTTGAAGTTGTCATGACAACGTTAACTCTAAATTCTCTAGCTTTCATAGATTTGCAGCTTCAGACTTAATGTTGCATTAGCAAAGTTCTTGTCAGTACATTAGTCTCTTAGAAGTAGTTTTACAGGTTAATAAACTTAGACTTAATTTTGATGAGAAGAGGGTGTATGCAAGTATGCATGTGACCCTCTTGCTCTATTAAGAATTCAGAATAAGATCATAACCCTGAACCAGCCTTCAGCTACATCGGACCATTTAATTCCTGCAATCAATAGGTTTATTCTTGCAAAAAATCTCATTTTACAGACCACCCACCCTCCACATCTCCCCCTCCTCGCGCGCACACACACACACACAGTCGATTTTGTCTGCATTGGCAAAGAGAACATAGTCATCACCATCCAGAGCATGATATTTCCAAGCAACTGTATATGTGTCATTAGAAGCATCTAGCAACAAACACCTGCCTCCTCCAAGACACAACAAGGTACATGTTCAAAGCAGCATGCAAAGATTTAGTTGCAATGGGAGTTGTGCAGCCAAATCTCTTTGCATAATAGTGATTATTATTCCCCCCGCCTACCCCAAAATTTAAACTCTGGGCTTTTACTGCAAAAAGGAAACCTTTTAATATATTTCCATAGCAGAACACTGGTAAATGCCTCATTTTAATAAAAGGAGAGCGTTGAATACAATAACTATCTTTACAAAGGCAAAGACATCTTCAGCAAAGCCTCTGTCTTTCACTTAGTTTTCTAGAAAACCCCGATTCAGAAAAATAACAAATGCCTCATTTAATCTTATGACAGATTTATTACTTTGAAAAGCAATTTCAAAAGTTCTAGCCAGTGATCATTCACAGACTGATTTCTTCTAAGAATATTTTTAAAATCACATCTGTGAGTCAGGTGCAGATCAATACACCCATTGCTTCAGAAAATGGCATCAAAATTAAAATCTGATCAAATCTATACGCAGAACTCAGAAAACCTACAAAGAAAAAAATAAAATGTTTACCAACACACCTTAAACCAAATCTTCATCTATACCCAAAAGGCAGTCTCTGCTGAAACAGGTTTCAGAGCAGCAGCCGTGTTAGTCTGTATCAGCAAAAACAAGGAGTCCTTGTGACACCTTAGAGGTTAACACATTTATTTGGGTGTAAATTTTCGTGGGCTAAAACCCGCCCACGAAAACTTACGCCCAAATAAATTTGTTAGTCTCTAAGGTGCCAAAAGGACTCCTTGTTGTTTTTGCTGAAATAGGATTGTATGTGGATTGTGATGGAACCTCCAACATAATGATGGAGTGACATGAATATAGTGGAACGCTTTTATAGGGTCTGATCCAAAGTCCACTGATGTCAATGGGAATCTTTGAAATTACTTCGATGGGCATAGGATCAATGACCTGCATTGACTTCAGTAGACTTTGGATCAGGTCTGTGGTGAAGTCACCTTTTTTCACTAAACAGCAGTGAGCAGAAATGTACTATTAGCAGAATTGCAATTTTCAGTGAACTAAAACATATGTGGAGTTTCATTACATCTGAGCTGACTATGAGTGGGTTCCACTATATGTCTGGACTAAATTAGGTTAGCAAAGTGTTGCTGAAAGGCAGAGTCAGTAGTGCTGCTGGGATTTAGTACAAAGTAGCAATTAAAAAGGACCTCGTGGATTGAAATTATGGTGCCAAAAGATCAAAATGGGCCCCTTAGGGTACATCTACACTACAGCGAGGAGTCGATTTAAGATACACAAATTCAGCTACGTGAATAGCGTAGCTGAATTCGACGTATTGCAGCCGACTTACCCCGTTGTGAGGACGGCGGCAAAATCGACTTCTGCCGCTTTTTGTTGGCGGCGCTTACTACCACCTCCGCTGGTGGAGTTAGAGCGCCGATTCAGGGATCGATTGTCGCGTCCCGATGGGACGCGATAAATCGATCCCCGAGAGGTCGATTTCTACCCGCCGATTCAGGCGGGTAGTATAGACCAGACCTTAGAGAAGAGAACAAGATAGTCAAAGCATGAAAAAAACCAACAGTACAGACGAAGGAAGGAAGAAACCTGTGAGGAAAGAAAGACAAGACCATGAAAACAGAACAAAGGAGATTAGACAGGAAGAGATGAAAGTCGTGCAGAAAAGTTTGTTTTTTGATTTTGGAGGGGGAGAAAGATGGCTCTTATTTTCTTCATTTCTACTTAGAAAACTCTGCCTTTATCATACAATTAGTAGAGCATTACAAACCTTCATAATGGATTTCATTGAGGCTAGTACATTCAGTATACTCCTGGTGTAATACCACTGATTGCAAAGGAGTTACACTAGCATTGAACAGGGACCAGTGATGCTTTCTCAACCTGCTAGTCTCAGTGAAATCCAGCGTGAAGATTTGCAACTCTAAACTGATGCTGTAGGCCAAAGAGTTTTCTAGACAGAGATGAGGAGATCTGAAATATGAGCTCCTTCTCTGGCTTTCATCATGATAGTTACACATGCCAAACTATAGAACATTTCACATGTGTCTTGCACACGATTCGTGACAGCTCTGTAACAGGGGAAATATATTTTCCTACATGCAATAACAAGGAACACAATGTCCTTCAGAGCAACTTACCAAAAGGAATGATCTGACTCCTAGAAAGCTTTTTCAGACACCACTTTTTCATCTCCAAACCTTCTGCAGTTGTCTGTTTTTGAAAGAATAATCCTCTCATGCTGTCTCAGTGAAAGCTTCCTTCCTTGAGGTAGATAAAAAGTATTTTTAATGACTCAGGACATACTCCCCTCCTCCAATCCTAGATCACCTCAGAAACCATTCAGACTCTCTTGTTTCATCATCCACTTCAGATATTTTATTCAAGTTTCTGCCACCAACACCTGTATAGTGCAATACAACAATTCAAATACCTACAACTCTATTGCTTTCAGCCCCAGTTCATCAGGATTCTGAGAAGAAACAATATCTCCTTTCCTTGGGAGATCTTCAGTCCAGGCTGGTAGGGACAGTCAGATAGCTGTGCAAGCAAAGTAGTTCCTTCCCTACCTTCGAGCCTCATCAATAAAGGGCTCCAAACAGGCTCCCCTCCTGTCCATTGGTTTTTCTAAACCAGTTCTTCTCCATAGTAACGCTAGTGGCCATCCATTGGTAGCACTGCCCCTGGCCCTAAGCTTTCTGGAGGGTGTTGCAGTTTCTGGTCTCCATTTCCTAATGCCCTCTTTTTTTTTCTTTTTTTAACGGTCACCTAATTAAGTTTCAGCTCTTTTTTATGCTATGTCTACCCTTAAAATGCTACACTGGGACAGCTGCGTCCCTGTAGCGCTTCAGTGTTGACACATACTACAGCAATGGGAGGGGCTCTACCATCACTGTAGGTAATCCACCTCCCCACCAGGCAGTAGCTAGGACGAAGCACTGTCTACACTGGGTGTTAAATTGGCTTAACTACGTCTCTCAGGCATGTGGATTTTTCACACCCCTGAGAGAAGCAGCTATGCCGATGTAACTTCTCAGTGCAGACAGACAGCCCAAGGCGTCTGATTTCAAAGGAATGTTATCCCTTATACTTCTACACTCTGAAAGCTGCTACTACTTTTCATTGAAGTAAAATAATGAAGATATCTGGATATCAGTTATACTTTATCTGGTCCTCTGTGCTTATAAATGTCTTTAAAAAAGCACTGAGCCTATGAATAAGAGTGTGTGTGTGTGTGTGTATATATATATATATATATAAAAATGTTAAAGCATTTATCTGTAGCATTTATCACATTGTATTAAATATTCATTTTTCCTTCACTGTAACTAAAATAACCTATTATATATCATATATAATATATAAAATTCCTACTATATAAAAATTCACAGAAGATAAAATATTACAGTCTAGCAGCATTATAACCATAACAAAGAGTTTTTACACACTGCAATACATCTTTTCAAATGTAATCTGTCTAGACCAGGAGGTAGTGCACCTGCAAAATACCAGCTAAAACACATTATTTTTCATCACTTACGGAGATGCAGAGTTTTCTGTTTTGAAGCAGAGACAAAATTATTCTAAATTACACACAGTTTACTTCCCTTTTTAAATCATTGTATTGTTATTGTTTTCCCAGGCTGAAGTGTAATCAACTTCTTTCATAGGATACTATTTCTACTTTCCATTTTAAATAAGTTTCTAACATCAATGCTACCTAAGCAAGATTAATATGACTTTCCTACTTAATATAAATCTTTTGATTTGTTGCTGAATGGACTGTTCTCCAGTATTGCTATCTAACTGCAAGGGACAATGCCGTTTATCATTTTTCCCTGAAAGCTGCCATCCAGATCTGGATACTATAGTACTTTGACTTTAAAAACCATGAACTATAAATGTGCTCCTATCAAGAGTGAGCATGAATTAAATGAATAATATTGACTTTACATCTAAAGTACCTTTTACGTATACTTTACATTTATAAAATCTGGGTTAAAAAAATACAGCAAAGTGTAGAAGGCATTTGTGGAAACAGCATCTTTCTGGAACTAAAGAAGTTCAGACTTAAGTGCAATATAATTACGGTTCTTGTGTAATAGTAGTAATAATTGGAACTGGTTGAAAATTTTCAAATGAAATGTTTTTCTGTCAAGAAACAGCAGTTCATCAAAATTGACATGCTTTGCAGGAATGTGTTGATTTCAAATAAATTTCACTTTGAAAAAAAACCAAAGCAGCCTATTGATATGGTCTAAATGTTTGAAACATTGATTTTTCATTTCAAAATGAATGTTTCAAAATTCATTTTATTTTATAATATAAAGTCAAAAATAAAAAAAACATTGTGATGTTATCAAAACAAGACCTTCCAACTGACCCATATTTTGTTCTGCAAGAAATTTAGCAATCCTTGCATTTTGTTCTGATTTAGAACAAAAACAAGTTGCAAAATCATGGAATTTCCCCCAAAATGGAAATTCCATTTCCCATACAGCTCTAACAATAATATTTACTATTCACACACTTGAGTGTCCTTTATTCAGCACACCATGGCTGGTGTGCTGACAGAATTAACTGGAATGGAATATTAGAACATACAGTATATTCAGCAGTTGTCATCAAGAAGTTGATTATTCATACAATGCACTGTGCTATAGAAAGGAATCATCTCCTCACTAACCCAAGTGTAGCACAGGGATGAGGCACAGGAATATCTTTTGTAAGTTACAAAAAAACTAATAGTATTAGTTTAAGACAGATCCCCATCTGATGTAAACTGTTATAGTTCCCTTGGCTTCAATGGGGTTAAACCCATTTGCACCTGAGAATTTGGCGCTACAGATATATAAATAAAATTTGAACAACAGGTTATATGCCTGTCATCACCCTAACTACCTTGCTTTTAAATTTAGATCTCTTTCTGCTTCCCTTCATATATATTTTGTCTCTTCTGCTGTACATTTTATGGGACAGGAACAATGCCTTCTTTTGTACTCTCTCCTAGCACATTTTGGGCCCCACCTCAATCTAATTAAAAAAAATATTTATTGTTATTAATAGGACTGTCAAACTATTTAAAAAATAATTGCAATTAATCGTGATATTAAAAAATAGTTGTCATTAATCACAGTTTTAATTGCACTGTTGAACAATAACAATTTCAATTCAGCATGGAAGCATGTCCTCTGGAATGGTGGTCAAGGCATGAAGGAGCATACGAATGTTTAGTATATCTGGCACATAAATACCTTGCAATGCCGGCTACAATAATGCCATGCAAACACCTGTTCTCACTTTCAAGTGACATTGTAATAAGAAACAGACAGCATTATCTCCCGTAAATGTAAACAAACTTGTTTTTCTTAGCAATTGGCTGAGCAAGAAGTAGGACTGAGTGGACTTGTAGGCTCTAAAGTCTTACATTGTTTTGTTTTTGAGCGCCATTATGTAATAAAAATAATAATTCTATATTTTAAGTTGCACTTTCACAATAAAGAGATTGCACTACAGTACTTGTATAAGGTGAATTGAAAAATACTATTTCTTTTATCTTTTTTACAGTACAAATATTTGTAATCAAAAATACTATAGAGTACTATATATTTTATATTCTGTGTTGTAACTGAAATCAATATATTTGAAAATGTAGACAAAATCCAAAAATATTTATAATAAATGTAAATTAGTATTCTATTATTGTTTAATGGTGTGATTAAAATTGTGATTAATCATGATTTTTGTAATCTAGTTAATTTGTTTTGCGTTAATCGCATGAGCTAACTGTGATTAATTGACAGCCCTTCACTTCAGAATTAGGCAATTAATCAATTTATATACCTTGTGGGGACTGTTCCTCTTCCAACTGAGGTCAATAGTAACTTAACTTCAGCGTGAGCATATTGGGACTTGAGGGCTCGATTCTGCAAGATGCTAAGCACCGCAGCCTAATTCAGACAACACCTAAGCACATAATTTTAAGCATGTGATTAGTCCTGTTGAATTCAATGGGATTACTCCCATGTAGGAGACACAACAAAATATCTTTGCCAATAGGGAAAGGCATATAGTGTGCTGGCTAATATATACGCATACCACTGCTGCCTCCTCTCAGGAATATAAGACCTGTTCAAGTGGATTCAGTTATGTCATCTTCTAGTGTCTAGCCTACAAAAAATTTAAGCCCAAATACTACCACTACCAGTAGTAAAGATTCTCCTTCAGCTCATTTGCTAAAGGTTATTATTTTGATGCAGAAACTCCTGAGTTCTGTTCTGTATGTCACACGGATGACGTTTAGCTGGGATGTGTCTGTCTATCACAATCATTACAGGTACCCTTCACATTTTACTTTTGATGTGTCTCAATGAGAAATGGGCACAGTTGAATTCCCTTCTGTTTCAAAGAGAATCTAGCAGAGACTGCCTAGAGCGAAATTAAGAAACAATTTTCTCTTCTCACTTTTCCCATTTTATCTCCTCTCTCCATTTCATCCTGAAGCTGCTGCCCATAGTGCTAGCCGTGGAATTAATGTGTTGCCAAAATGGTGAGAAAAGACTTTTAAAACAGTGAGATCTATTAAATTATGCAGTAGTTTCCCCAAGGGAAGTGATGGACGCCTTATTGCTTAACTGGTTTAAAAAGAACATGAACAAAAGAAAGCACTCTAAACTATATTCTAAAAATAATCCTGTACTAATCCTCAGGGAATGGATAAGACCACAAAAGCGTTCTTTCCCCATCTCTAACTTTTGTAATTGGTGATTCCCATTGCTTCATTCCATTCAATTCCTTAATTAGTACTATCAGTTATGACTGGTTCAGAAGCACAAGGAACCATTTAGGTACCATAAATAGCACTGGGGAAGGAACATGGGGCCATGTGTTTGTGACACGGTACCCCATATTCTTCACAGTGATATTATTAGATATGATTATGGCATATTTCTGAAGTATTTTATGCAAGATAGGTCATATAAGATATCTTTGGAAAGGTTATGATTTATTGAATATTATTATCCTATTTGTATGCAGGTATCATTTTTGTATCTGAAGTTAGGAATATTGACTATGTATCTTTATTACAGATATGTTTGCACTTGGGGAACGCCCTCTAGGCAGAATGCATTCAGTCTAGATGGCTGAAAAGGGCCATTGGAGAAAACAATAGGCCTTAGAAGAAGTTTATCTCTCACCGGGGGGCAGAGGGGCTTTCCTGAGGATGCTACAAACAGCCTCTGATTCATGGCTGCTGTGGCACTACTGGGACATGTAACCAGGTCTCCTGGTACTGCACTCCATCTTGGAATACCAGTGTTTTTCCACTGACAGGAGTAGGAACTAAGCTTTGAGACAAAGGGTTCCTGCCATATGCAAAAGCTATTTAAGGCAGGGAAGTGACATAATCGTGGTTCTTCACTGACTCCCCACCCCAAAGAGATTCTTGGAAACACCCGAGGAACAAGGACTGAAGTGGGGGAAGTGCTGGACCCAGGCTAAAGGGATTTTAGCCTGTGAAAGGAACACCTGGGGCTTTTAAGCTGTAAGCAAGTGCAGCTGCCCCTTAAGAATCTCTGCAGCCTGCTTAAATCATCATTTAGGGTGACAATTTGCTACTCATATCTAATCGCTTTAGTATATTAAGCTTAGTTTGCGGGTTTTGTTTGTTTGCTAGATAATCTGCTTTGATCTGTTTTTAATCACTTAAAATCTATCATTTGTAGTTAATAAATTTATTTTTGCTTTGTCTAAAATCAGCGTTTGGGAGTCATAAATTGGGCAAAAAGCTGTTGCATATCCTTCCCCACATTGAGGGGGGGAGAATTTCATGAGCTCACACTGTACAGATCTCTGTGCAGTATATAATGGTATAATTTTGGGTTTACACTCTGGGGTAGGGGGGTGCATTTGAGTAGCTGGGCTGTTCCTTGGCTGTAGCCTCCCCATGCAGAGCTGATCACGGCGTCTGTATGTTCTGCAGCTGGGTGTGTCCCCACCTGTATGTGTGCCGGAGCCTGGGAGAGGGCTTTCAGGCTGGTCACAGCAGTACAGTGTAAAGGAATCCCAGGCTGGTGGGTCAGAGGGGCTGAGTGGTACTCCAATTCCAGGTGGCACCGCGGGGGGAACCCATTACAGTGTTTTCTAGTGTTTATACTTCTATTAGTAATGTCAAACAAAAAGTAATTACAATCTGTATTTCTCTTCTTTAAAGTTGGAAGCCATGACACAGCAAAGGATTCAAACATGTATTTAACTTTGAACCAATGTTGTAAATCCAACCCCCTTCAGAAAGCAACAGAGTCCTGTGGCACCTTTAAGGCTAACAGATGTATTGGAGCATAAGCTTTCGTGGGTGAATGCCCACTTTGTCAGATGCATGTATGTGAATATGTGAATATGCTTAAGTGCTTTGCAGATTAAGGCCAGAGAGATGACTTGCTCTCCACTATTGTCTCATTGTAGTTAACTTATGGTACTTCGTAACTTTAGAGACATCAGAGCTGAAAAAATAATTTATAATGAATAATTTGCTTGACTAGCTTTGTCTCTTTTTCTTGTGCATAAACACATTGTGATTTTCTCATATGTACTTGAAAGGGCTTGCAAAACACGTTCTGTGACTAAATCTAGACCTATCTGTCTTAGGATTGTATACACCACCCATCACCATAGTATCTGAGCACCTTCCAGGTAAAATCAATAACAATCGCAAAGTCCCTGGTGGACTTCATGAAGTCTCTAGCTCTTCTTCCTTCAACTCCACTTGAAGTAGGGCTTTTTGTTTGTTTGTTTCAGATTCCTTTGGGGATATTGGTTGGAAGGGGTGGCTAGACGGAGTGTCAATGTTATGAATGTCATTCTTGCAATGGCAGAAAGGCTTCTTCAAAGAGCAAGGTTTAGCAGCATTTCCTAGAGACAGTCAGACTCTAGATTTGCTTAATCTCTTCTGGAAATTTGTTCCATACTCAATTTCCTTGACTGAGAATTCTTTCAATGTTGTTCATATTTGACACGGGAGCTGCTCTGAATGGACACAGGTCACATGGTATGTTTCTGCTCTCTGATTGGATGAGCCTAACCCTTAAAACTACTTTCTTGTGTAAATACTCAAAATTGCCAGTATAAAATTTGCTTTCTGTCAATGGTTTGCAATAAAAGTTCTGTTTCAGCAAACTTTCCTGTCTCAACACTCATTTGTGAGAATATCTGTGGAAATGAAACACAAGTGAGGTGTGAACACACACAAAGTGAATTCATTCGGAAGTTCAAAAGAATATTCACAGAAAATATATTTGCAGTACCCAACTAGCTCTGCTTGGCATATTTCCTTCTAAAAAAACAAACTATGGCTGACAGCCGATCGCCTTGACTCTCGTGGATTGTTTTCAACATTCTATTTTATTATTAATGTCTTGCTGTCCTTCTGACAAAAAATCCCTGTGTTAATTTAAATAGCTTTGCAACTCTGGCAAATGTGCGCCAGCATTAGGAGAGAGAGCGGATATTTCCCCAGTACCAAAACTATCCAGTTGACTGCAGCTCTTTCAACTTCCCAATTGGAATGAACACCTAGTGAGTGTGGGGGGAAAATTTTTTTTTTTCCTGAGTCTTTTTTGTCCCGCTTCTTCAGTGTTTTTTAAAGGTGACAAATTGCCACGACCCTGGAGACTGAAGTCTGCCATGGAATAGGTACAGTATAAGCACCAGCAATGGAAACAAAACTGCTCTCCTAAGAATGTTCTTTACACCTCACCTGGAGGGAAGCCTTCTAGGACTGAGACGGTAGTTCAGTATCCATGTACATTCAGCACTTTGCCATTTTGAGACTTTCATGCTCATTAGTGCCCATTCCAGCTGTGTGGTAGTGGGCTTACAATGTGGACCACGTGCCCCACTTAGAATGAGACCAACTCATTTCATGGAGGCCACTGCACACCATCAGATGGCAACTACTTTTCCACAGCTATTGACCTGGGCTGGATTTGGCGACATGTTAGTGAAAGTCACCCCTTTACCAATCTTTTTAGGCCATCTAATCTGCCTGCGAGTTACTGTACACATTTTTATCTCATATACTAGTTTTAAAGCATTTGTACAATAATCTGTTAGGAAGAAATGTGAGAAGAAAGCACTCAGGGAACTCTAACGGAAGGCTAAGTGGGTGTGAAATGCTCAAATATATGGTAATTATAAACTTAATAGAGTGTGTATTTGGTTCTGATTGGTGATGGTGAGCCATTTAACTATTAGAAAGATACCAATTTGTCAGTATGGCAATTCTGAAATTACATTTAAAACATAATACCAGTGCATTGGGAATTATAATTACTAACGAACACACTAGGCACCTCATTTTATTAAAATATCTTCTCATTTTCTGCCCACAAGTAATTGGAGGCACAAATAGCAAATCTGAGGGCTGAGATTTTCAAAAGTGACCAGTGATTTTGTAAGCTTATGTGTGCTCAACTTGAGGCACCTTAAGGATGCTTGATTTTCAGAGTGTGGGCACTCAGCATTTTCTGCTCTTTAACATGTCTCAGATTAGGCAGCCAAAAAAATGAGGCAACCAAAATCACGGGTCACTTTTGAAAATCTGTATATATCTAATTACTTGATTGTATTCACAAATCAGGCAGTTAGACGTGTCAGGGTATGTCTGCATGTGGGCCTGAGGGTGTGATTCCCAGCTTGATGAGACATACCAGGACACACCACCTGGCTTGCATCCAGCTAGCACACTAAAAATAGATGTAGCTTCAGCAGCATGATCAGTAGAGACAGCTAGCTGCCCTGAGTACACATCTATGGTCTCTGATACTTGGGATGGCTAGCCCTTCCTGGCACTTGTGCTGCCATGACTACATTTTGTCTTTAGCACTCTAGATCGATGAGAGCTAGCATGAGTGTCTCCCTTCAAGCTGGGAATCACACACCCAGCTCCAAGTGTACACATAGTTCATTGTAGGCTCGTTTAAGGTGTGTGTCTATTTTTTTTTTTCCCCACAGTATCTTTCAGGGAAAAATTCTTGGTCAGATTGAGGCTCCCTTAAAATTTGGCCCTACATTTTAACTTTAAAACAATGTTGTATTATGACTATTAATTATTAACAGAAAATGGAATTTGCACGGACACGAGTAATAACAGAGCTAATGAACAAGGGCCACATTCTGGAAGGTGCTGATCATTCATTGTTGGAAGCTGAATGCCCTCGGTTTCCATGGAAATAATTGGGAAGCTGAGGCAGTTCCGCCCCTCTCAGGAGGTGAACAGCATCTTGCAAAATCAGGTCCTGATTTATTAGAGATCATACATCATGGCAATGGAATGGTGTATGAACCTGAATAGAAATAGGGCCACTGACAGGATCATACATGGCTGTGCATAGGAGAGGGCTACATAGAGACCAACATCAGTTGCAGTCCCTCTGCTCATGGGAGAAAAGGGACAGTTCCATCCAGGCATTCCATAGGAGGCAAGGAGGAGGTGGCATCATGGCCCAGCTTCCCTCTACACTGGCCCTTGGGTTGGCTGCACTATCCTGGAGGATAGTGCATCAGAGAACATGGAACAGTCCCTCCCTGAGTTCCCCCTACAGCATTGTAGCTCCCCACTGCCCCATCACAAGATTGCCTTAAAAGCACAATCTAGCTCTTCGGGAGAACATGATTATCAGCTTTGTCTCAAGATCAGACAACTGAGCACCTTGCACATTTATGGCTCTATAAACAACAACAATAATGCATTTACTAACTTCTGGTAATGACTTGTTTCCTGGGGATTAGTGATACTGCTACCTCTATGGTAGATAAATCTCTCTGGAACATTTACTCAACTGCTTTCTGAAGACACGAAAGTGCTGATGAAATTCCTAATTGCAAATTAGACTTTTGACAAGGAAGGGAGAGCAGACGGACTGAAATAGCATCAGACTGCCTGTTCTCTTTTTTTCCCCTGATAGCAGAAGAAAAGTTCATAACCCAGACATATTAACCGATTGTAACAAACAGCATGAAGGCAGGACCCAGCAATATTGTGTCCTGGCATCTGGCCGCCAGACACAAGAACAGTTAATGAATGGGCAAAGTCCCCAGTGTGGTGGCAAAATGTACATCAAGAGCAGCTGAGATGCAATACGGGACATTCTATGGTCCACAGAAAGCAACTTTACCACTTGGACCAAAATGGGGAGACTCTCTGTGGATGAGTCAATAGGGACTGTAATAAACTTGAGTCAGCTGGAAGTCACCCTTTGCATTCCTTATTGGCTAAACTGCTATCATTTTAGCTGAGCTCTTTCAGGTGGGTTTAGAACGACACTATCATTACACTTCTGTGGCATTTTGAGATTATTTTAGATAGGTGTGTTTTAGTACTGTAAAAAGTGCAAAAAGTGATTCTTTTCCTACCCAGACACCATAATAGTGCCACTTGATGAAGTAATAATTCTGCGTGTCTCTACAGTGCCTGGCCTCCCAGGTTTTCAGAGCAAGTTACAAACATTAATGAACTAAGGACTCAATTTTCACACTGACTTCAAATGACTCAAAAGCTCTGAAAATCAGGCCACTTATTCATGTACCCTCAACGTGGTTTAGATACTATCGCAGTTTTAGTCAAATCCCCCTTCCTGGGCACTCACTAGACTGATGTGAGGGATCCAACTGCCTCCTGAGTCCAGGATCCCCTAGCACACTCTTGGGATGCAGATCCTTTGTTTAGCACCCCTCCTGAGAACTAACATCTGATCGTCCAACTTTCCAGCCCCACAACTAGAACTGACCCTCCTTCTCCACCTTCCTAGGCTCCTCCATATCAAACTCCCTCTCCCCAGGGCCAGCTCCAGGCACCAGTGCAGCAAGCAGGTGCTTGGGGTGGCATGTCCGGGTCTTCGGCGGTGGGTCCCTCAGTCCCTCTCGGAGGGAAGGACCTGCCGCCAAAGTGCCGCCGATCGCACCTTTTTTTTTTCTGTTTCTGCCGCTTGGGGCTGCAAAAACGCTGGAGCCAGCCCTGCCTCTCCCAGAACTCCAGCCATGTGGGCAATCTGGATCCAGAGGTCAACTCTTCAGGGGTGTGCAATAGGTAGGGCACATAACACACAGAAACTTTCCACAGGACTCTAAAACACCATTAACCTTTACTTACCAGCCCAAGAGAGTACAAGTCATAGAGAGCAAACATCATGTTCCCCTTTCTCTTGGGGGATTGTGTGTTTGGAGGCAGGGTTCCCCCTGACTTACGCAGCATCTTCCTCATCTTGAGGTGGTGAAAGTGATCCAAGACCCCAAAGAGAACAGCTGCAGCCCTTTGATAACCTTCCAGTTTCCTCTGTCAGGAAATTGCCTAGGATGCACGTATTTGAATAGAGAACTATCCCAATGTAATGACTCTCTATTGTCAGTCCTCTATCATTACCCATTGGAATTTCAGTCCAACACAGAGGTAAAACACAGAAAGCAAAAGGCTGCACCACTGGATATGGTTTGGAGCTTGGAAAAGATGCATACAGAGAGTTCATAATCTCACCCAGAATTCATAAACTGTACAGACAAATTCTCCAAATCATCGCCAGTACCGAGGCACCCATGTCTGAAAACTTTAGTAAGGGCTTGCCTCTTGCAATACAGAGGTCAGAACAGAACCCAAGTCTCCTAGTTCTGTGCCTCTCTGGGCACAACACTGACCTTTCAAACTCCCCAGTAATAAAACACACCCCTCTTCCAAAACTCCACCCCAAAGGTGTGAAGATTCTGGTTTAAAGTTTAAGTCTCTCAGGGGCACACAGCAGTTGTGGAACAGTTAACATACAGAGAGACACTTTGCTCAGAGTTTACCACATGTGTGTTCTTTTATACTTAACCATACAAAGCACAGGAGAGCACAGATCCAAACCCATAAACACTAACTGCATGCCTCTGCCTCAGTTTCCTCACTACTCCAGGGCATTCTTTGGGCTGGGGTCTGAGTCCCTTGGCTTTTCCAGAATCCTTGGGGCTCTCTGGGCTCAGGAAAGCAGGCAGGGATCCCCTGCCCCATGAGGCTGCTACATGCTGGGTGACCTCTCCCTCTTGGAGCCCCTTATCCAGCTTCTGTGACCTTGCTCTCTCTTGCCCCCCACTTCCTTTCCCTGTCTGGCCCCTGTTGCTGTGTTTTTCTTTATTTAACCCCCTTCTGATCACCTGGTCTCTTTTGTTCTTCTCCTGGTAAGTTTTCGCTGCTTCTACCTTCCTCCCTCCCTTCAGCTAAACTGGATTTCCAAGGCCTGAGTTGCTTTTTACAATAACCTTTTGTGAGGTTTAAGCACATTGCTAACCTTAAGTATTTCCCATTGTATCTGGCTGGGGTGTACACACTACAGGACCTGTCAGCGATGGTGGATTCACATATATATTGCATAATTGCTGACTCCGTAGGTGCTCCGGAGCTGGAGCACCCACTGAAAAAAAATGGTGGGTGCTGAGCACCCACCATCAGCCACCCACTGATCAGCTGTTTGGTGGGCCTTGCCCATTAGCTCCTCCCCCTCTCCCCAGAACCTCCCGCACACCACCGATCATCTGTTCGGTGGTGAGCAGGCAGTGCTGAGGGGAGGGAGAGGAGCGGGGGCAAGAAGAGGCGGCATGAGGGCAGGGCGCACTCAGGGAAGGAGGAGAGCGGGGGCAGGAAGAGGTGAGGTGAAGCCTTGAGGGAGGGGGTGGAGCAGGGGCAGGAAGAGATAGATGAGGGTGAGGCCTTGGGGGAAGGGGCAGAATGGTGGCGGGGCCTCGGGGTGGAATCCCCCCGCCCCTCCCCGGGACACCTGAAAGTCGGCACCTGTGCCCTATAGGCATAGAAGATTTTCTAATACAACTTCACAATACCAATCAGAATTTGTACGTTGTACAGATATAGCCCCATTCCATCACAGCCACTGAGCATGGTGGTTTTTGACAATCCCATTCTGAAGTGCCTAGCTCTCCCCATTCATTGTATAGGGAGCCTACATGCCTGACTCCTGGCTTTGTGAATCCCAGTGATTTTCTAGGCACCTACAAGGTAGGCCTGGTGATACTCAGCATTGCCACGCCTAGTTCCTTTGTGAAGCTAGCCCTTAGTGACTTGCCCAAGGTCACCCAAGCAGTCTGTGGTGGAGCAGTGAATTAAAGCCAGGTTTCCTAAGGCCTAGGCTAGTATTCTAACCACTAAACTATCCTTCATCATTATTGGATTTTATCCTGACTACGCCCCTGTGCGGTAGTATCACAGGAGTGGCCTTGTTAGAAATCAAAGAAAAACCAAAATACTGAAATAGTAATTTCTGTGACTGGAAGATGGTTATAATGACTTCAGTATTTCTATTTTATCTTTTCATAGTGCCTTCAACTTTGGGGTCCCAAATCACTTTACCAAGTATTCTGTTCAGCTTCATACCCCGTGCAAGGCTGAAGTAAAAGAATCTGGCCCGAAACACAAAGGAATCCCTTCACACATCACTGAAATGACTTTGCTGCAGTAGAAAAGAGTCGCTGTTCAACAGAGCATAGCATGACATGAGAATAAAAGAGGAAGTGATGTGGTGAAAGTTTTTAAATCAAAATGTCTGGATGAAAGTGGGGAGAAGGAGAGTTTATATAACTGTCACAGATTGTATACACTGCAAAAGTGAGGTTAGACAATAGAGCGCCTGTAAATGCCTCGGGAGCTGGTTTTAGACAGTGAGGCTTTTGCTATTCTATTGAGTTGTTTCATATGCAGGGTCAATACTTCTTTAGAGATTAGCCTTGCAAACCAGTGTTGATTGACTTATACTCAAATCAGCTTACACAAAAGTGTTATGGTAATTGAAACTGCAGGGGGAACCTGTAGCCATGTAACCCCAACTACAATTAGGCCACAACTTTAGAGCCACACTTTAGCAAACAACTCTAACGGCTCTTTCGTGACCACATGTGGTCAAGAAAGACCTTGGTATTACAACATACGGAGAAGATAGTGCTACTAGCAAAAAAAAAAAAAAAGCCTGTTAACCTCCTACTGGAACATTCATGTACTACTGATTCAGGCTCTGATCTCCTGCATTAAGATCCTCTATCACCAATCCCTGTGCCCAGTAGGACTCCACACAGCACCGGGGTCTGTGCCAGCAGATCACAATGCAGAATTAGAGTTTCAGATGAGGGTGTATTGACTCACATTTACCAACAGCAGTGGCTGGAGTTCTCTGGAAGTCTAAATAATGACTAAAGCCCCAATCCCACCAAAGCATTTAAGCACGCATTTGACTTTAAGAATTTGAATAATCCCTTTAATTTGAATGGGATTATAGCACATGCTTACCTTTAAGCACATGAAAAGTGCTTTGCGGAACCAGGGCATAATTATGCTCCAGTTGTATGCTTTCACAAGCACACAGCCAAAGGTACATGATACACTCATGGAAATAGTTTAGGATGCATATCCTGGAGCAATAAAAAACTTAGTTTTCTAGGTGTTCTGTTAAAAATATATTTCTTTTCTGCAACATTCAGCTAAGCAAATATTTGACTGTTATAAAATAAAAAGATTCAACACACAAAAGAGAAACAATTAGCAAGTTATTAAGAGTTAGGTGATTTCTTACACAATAACTGAAATTATGCCTTAAACTCACACAAATAGTGGGAATATGGAGGTGCTGAAAACCATGTAAGAAAAAAACCCCGTCATGGTTCAACTTCTTCCTTCATTGTATATAATATAGAAAATTGGATTACCTAGAAGAGAGTACGTCTCCAAGCACATTTCTATAATTCTTCCCCCAGCGAGAACAAGGACTGAGTGGACCTTGTTCTCATAGACAGATGCATAATGGAGGGAGTATGCTGTCCCAGACTATAGGGTCTGACATTATTATTCCTCCACCGCCTTTTTTCATAAGCTCATCAAACATTAAATAAAATACTTGGGCCCGGATTCTCTGCTGGTCTAAATTGGCAATAGAACTGCATCACTGTTCAACAGCAGAGAATTTAGTCCTATTTCTACAGTACTGGAGGTGCTGGTCTGAACAGGTCATGTAGAAGATGGCACAGTAAGCACTGCACTCTGCAGGCCAGCCAGGGCCATTGCACTGTACGAGATGACTTCTCAGCCTAGACCTCACTTTCTGAACATTTGAACTGAGAAAGTGAAAAGTCTACAAACGTGCTTGGGAACCTGCTAAAGCCCAGAGTACTCTACTGAAAGGCATTCGATTAATGCCATGTTTTGTGGCAGCAATAATTTTCAGTATTTTTACATTACTTATTCTCCTTGAAAAGTAACAAAGGGCAAATTTGGCTTATTGTCTCATATCTGTAATGACATTTGCAAATCATTTTCAGAAAGTGTAAAACACACAAAAAAAATTTCAAACGTGCATTGGAATGGAGCCTGCATGATTTGCCATTTAGTTTTCGTTTTATTGATTACAGAAAAAAAAAAGAAAAGAAAACCACCACTTGGCAGGTCTCTGACATCAAATATTTCCAAAATGATTACACATTTTATTAATCAAGGTCAAAGTGACCTCATTTGACCAGTGCTGATGAAAACACAGAGGTAGGTATTAATTAACAATCACTTCAGCAATGAAAACTAAGATACATTAAAATTACATTGATAGTGGTTTACAGTGTGGGGTTCAGGCGCCATCTACTGGGCAAATCAGGCTATGCAAATACCAAATATATATATATTGTTTTTCCTCTGGTTTCCCAATTATGGCCCCAGTTTAGGGTGACCAGATAGCAAGTGTGAAAAATCGGGGTTTTTTTTTGGGGGGGGGGGGGGAGGAAAGTATAGTTTCATATATAAAACAAAGCCCCTAATATCGGGATGGTGATGGTCCCAATAATATCAGGACGTCTGGTCACCCTACCCCAAAGCACTTGACAAAGCACTTAACGACAGGCTTACCTTTTAGCGTATGCTTGTGAAATCAATAGGCACTATTTAAGGGTTTTGCTGGATTGGCGAGTTGTTGCCGAGAATAAGTACTAAAATTTTAATGTATAATTGTCATATAAATCTTTTCTTTGTTGGTAAAATATTTGAAGGGTGTAATAACCAAGGAGTGAAAAGAATTATTTAGTCTGATATAATTCAGAGTAAATGGATAAAATTAAGGAAAGGAAAATTTAGGATGGATATCAGGAAAGAAATCCTGACACTGAAATATTAAATACCTTGCAAGTTATTAAATACCCCCGGAAGACTTGTGTGTACCCCTGGGTGAGAACCACTGATTCGTGTGCAGAATCAAAATGTAGCATTAGATGGAAGGAAGAGAAAGGTCTAGACACTTAGGGTACATGCTGTCTCCTCAATGTCTTGTGAAATTTGATCCATTTTGTTTTATTTTAAAATCTTAGGCCATGGACCTGTCATGAGTTTTCTGGGGTGGAATCTTGAGCTGGTGCAGTGCTCCAATGACTTCATTGAGAATCCAGTGGGTGGTAGTGTAACTGTTGAGTGTTACAGGTCCCCCTTTGTGACAATCTAGAGTATATGAGATGGTAGAGTCCTACCCCCAAAGCTTTAGCTTAAGTCATGGTAACTTATGTTGTTAGCTCAAGAGGGCCGTGGTTCAATCCTAGTATAATCAGCCAGGCAGGTGGCTGTCACATAAGTGCGGCTTGTCTGGATTTGAACCACTGTGAGCCTCAGAGGCTCTGGATAAGCTTCCTTTGAGCAGAGGACGTATGTAATCCACTAGTGAGGGCTTCTCTTCACTACCAGGGTAAATTGACCTAAGCTACGTCGACTCCAGCTACATGATTCACGTAGCTGGAGTCAACATAGCTTAGGTCGACTTACCCTGGTGTCTTCACTGCGCTGCATCGATGGAAGACGCTCTCCCATTGACTTACCTTCATCTTCTTGGGGAGCTGGACTACTGGGGTCAACTGGAGAGTGCGCTGCCGTTGATTTAGCAGGACCTGCTAAATTGATCTCTGCTGCATCAATTGCAGCAGCGTAGATCTCCCTGCAGTGAAGACCAGTCTGTGTTACTGGTGCCCCGCTATACCAATCCACACAGAAGGAGGAGGTATTATATTCCCCAGCCATATAGCCTCGCTTTTTCGCTCAAGTGGTAGCAGCTTATGCTTTTAGCTCTAGAAGTCCCTGGGTTCAATCCCTAGCAAGTCAACTATGAGGGTGGCCATCACAGAAGGATCTGTCCCACTGAAGCCAAAGGGTCTCTATTTAGACACTAGGGTCAACCCATGCAGATCCAACTGGGACCTTAGATTGTATCAAAAATAGAAAATGCCAAAGTTAGAATGCAAATTAAGCTACTGGTTTGAGCACAGGCTGACCTCAGGCTCCTCAGTTCTTCAGTGATTTACTTGTACTGTAATTAATATTCCCTTCCACATTCTCATATTTTTCTGCTACTTCCTTTCTCTCTCATTAGGACATCTGAGCCACACGCAGCCAGCCTTATGCAGGACCATCCCAAAAACCTGGCAAACTTGGGTCAGCAAATCATATTTCAGAAGTCTGCATCACACACATCTGTACACCACATGTCAACCCTAGGTTTTAGGGAAAAGGAAAGGGATGGTTACTTTCATGCCACCAGCTCATGCTCTGATCCTGAAGCACAGGCAGAAGGAGTAGATCTCCATGCTCCATGTCACAGGCACTGCTGTCATTAAGTTTCTCCCTTGCATTTGCCTGGCTGCAGCACTTTGCAACACAACATCTAAAAAAAGAAACCTCTGTCAGAGTCCTTATTAACAGAGCCCTTGGAGAAGGAATTAGGCTCCAGAGACCTGTACCCTTCATTACCTCATATTAGAGGATGACGTGTTAACTTCTCTTTGAGGCAACCTGCAGGAAATGACCCAAGCAGCAGTGAAAGACACATTATCTTATTAAAAACAAATCAAGATATATTTAAAAATAGAGAGAACATGGGAGTAAAACAAACCTCACTGAATGCTTTGAGAGCTTGGAAAGGCAGGTTCGTCTAAACCTAATGACACTGAAAAAGGAAACTTGTCTCTGAAAACTAATGTCCATTCTTCCTCTCACTCCTCCATGCTTAGAGACCAATTGTCTGCAAACCAGCTTCTTTCAGACAACCCATGTCCAAAAACATTAGGGCAGATCCTCGGCTAGTGTTGATGGAGTTATGCTGATTTACCCCAGTTGAGGATCTAGCCCATTAACTCTCAGGACAAATTTTTGATATTGACCTCAACAGAAAGCTAGTGAGTGCTTAATATTAAACTGTACAACAGTCTCACAAGGGAATTGGTGGAAACTCCATCCATTTGAGTCATTTAAAATGAAAAGCAAGCAAGATTGTCCAATCTGCTATTGCTGGGATTCAAATTGGAAGATCTGCAAGATCAATTACAAGCAAGCTACTCACTTCTTGATAATCTCCATATGCACAACCAGTTTTTAACCCTCACATCCATTTGGTTAAATCTGTGTTCAGAATGGCAACGGAAATGTTACAGGGATTCAGCTATAATAATAATAAGCTCTTATATAGCACGTATGCATCAATAGATCTCAAAGTGCTTTACGAAGGAGGTGGGATGGGGTGTACAAACCCCACACTGGAAAGGAAGAGGTTAAACAGCTGCTTTAAGCCCAGACAGCCTCTCCCCACTGCACCTGAAAAGCCTGCACAGGCTGGAGGAGGAGCCTAACAAGGGGAACAGAGGAGTTGCCCAGGGTAGCTCAGTGGCAGGCAGGCTGGCTGTAGAGGTGAGCTGCCCTATGGTCTGAGTTTCTGAGAGAGAGTCCCATGAGAATTCCCGCTGCCTAAGGCCTGGTTATAGTGACCTAAGCCTTCAAAGAAGGGACCTGTGACTCTATGAAGGGAAGAGACTTTATCTTTGTCTTTTAGTTCTTTACCTGGTGGGAAGAGAAGAGGCTGGCAGGAAGTGATTCTACAATGTAGCTGCATAACACCCAGGGTGTAGGACTTCACTGCTGACCAGTGGACACTGAATTGGAACTTGGTGGAAAGTGTGGGTCTGGGCTCCCCTGCCAACCTCTACAGTGGGACAACTACAGAGACCCATCTTTAACATGGGGATCCTAGCTGGAGAGAGGAGACCCTGAAGGTGAAAGGTTTTGGGCTGTGAGATCTTGACCCTAGGGGGGGGAGTCCTGAGGCCTCCTACTTAATCCCAAAGGTTCTCTCACTGTTGGACTCCTTGTACAGATCCTGAAAGGGGCGGCCTTGAATATAAGATGCAGCTGGAGGGCGGAGTCACTGGAAGGACCAACCACCAAGGGTGGAGCAGTAGAAAAACGGGAAGTCTGGAAAGACAACCTGCTTCACCCCTTCCTGACCACTAGGTGGTGTGCATTCTCTTTCACAACAGGTCTGTAGCATTATCTCCATTTGTATACTATATTGATTTCTGCAAGAAGCTTGTGGTTTAATATTTATTTACTATACCTGCTTGAGCAGGAAAAAGTCAGTGTGAGATATGTGCCTACATTTCATCTATTAAGGCTCGCCACCATGCCTCCAGCTTTGTTCTGAGATCCTGAATTAAAGAAGCAAAAAGCAATCCCCACTTTTTCAGCTCTTTTTTCAATAGAGCTGGTCAAACCCCGCCCCGCCCCCCGAAACAAATAAAAACAACCTGTTTTCCTGCCCTAAACTTTTGAGATTTTGAAAAGTATTCCCATTCCAAATCAGCACAAAAAGGTAAAGTCTTGAAAATTTTTATGAACCATTCAAAAAATACAGATTGAGTCCCCCCAAACACTTTGTTTCAGTAATTGAAAATTGTTTCAATTTTGATCCTTTTAAAATTCTAATTAGTTTGTTTCTAAATGAAAAGCTGTTTCACACTTGGCAAGTTCAAAAATTTAAAGTCAAGAAATTCATCAAGACTGATTCTGGATTGTTTTATAC
The DNA here is from genome assembly GCF_027887155.1 of Malaclemys terrapin pileata. Taxonomy (NCBI): domain Eukaryota; kingdom Metazoa; phylum Chordata; order Testudines; family Emydidae; genus Malaclemys; species Malaclemys terrapin. The sequence goes on from NC_071505.1 coordinate 323,952,036, forward strand.
TAAAAGGGCTAGTTTTAACAAATGGGCATTTTTTTATAAAAAAAAGCTTTCATTGAAACATTCCCAACTAGTTCTATTTCTTTTAATGGCACACCAACCTGAACTAGTATAGCTCAGAACTTCTTTTCAGTGCCCCAACAAAATCAAAAATGAAAACAAACCCCGCAGAGTTTCTTGAGATCAGGAAAGCACGTTATCTACCAAATCTACAAACCCCACTCCTTCCCACAATAAGAATAGCGTTAAATCATCTACAGAAGTAATATTTTTAAAATGCTAAATTAGCACCTCCCCAACTAACAAAGGCATCGTTATCATTAAGTTATCCAGTAGTCACTGTTCTCTTCCTGTCCTCTAAAAGACACTTTGGAAAGTCTATTTTAAAGTATTATGGTTAAAATATAACTTTCTACGCAAAATATGTTTAGAATTCTTTTTCTCAAATTCTGTGACCACAGAAAACCAATGTGGCAGCAGACATTTATTTAAAATAGAGATGAAGATATCTTATATATAAAGTGAATGCTAGTACACCTCTACCCCGATATAATGCGACCCAATATAACACGAATACGGATACAACGCGGTAAAGCAGTGCTCCGGGGGGGGGGGGCTGCGCACTCCAGCGGATCAAAGCAAGTTCGATATAATGCGGTTTCACCTATAACGCGGTAAGATTTTTTTGGCTCCCAAGGACAGCGTTATATTGAGGTAGAGGTGTACTTATGAAGGTTGCTGAACTGACAGTCCTCTGACTATTTAAAGAAGAGAGACAGCCTGGGCAATGACCAGGCAACCTTTTCCACACTGTCCTGCCAATGTGCCTCAATCCTGACCACGATTACTAACAGAGGTGACAGGTCCTAGTCCTGGTCAGTGAAATCCATGGGAGTTTTGGATTCAATGGGTCCTATGTTTACTCAATCCTGGGATTCTTAACTTGCTTCATAGCACTTAATTCATTCTCTAGGTTCATCTCAAGTTTTTGTCCCCTTTCTAATAGGAGAAATATACACAGTGGATCAAACTTTACCTTCACTTAATCACTGAACCTAGTGTGAATGACCTAGTTTTTTCCCCTGTCCTTCTCCATTCTATTTGTGCACTGCACCCAGTGAGCTCTTCACTGTACCCTTTTCAAGACAGTGACTTATGATCAAGACCTTATGTTCTCCGCAGCATGACGGTACCAAATTCTGAAACAAGCAAACCTGCATTCTGTGGCAATGTTAGTTTATTGTATCTTCATGAAATACTCTTCATTCCTATCACTCCAACTGGAATACATGGGGGGCCATACTGATGAGTGTCTGTTCCCTTATCTTCCTGTTCTCCTTGACACGTGCAGATCCCTGACTGACCCATCAGACTAATTTGGGATAGCTTCCTGAGATGTGGTTTCTACCATTTGGTTTTGCTTCCTCTCACACACAAGCAGAGATTTCCAGCCTAGTGGAAATTCCACTAGCAAATTCTCAGTTGGTTGTAGCTGACCATTTAGGTTTTGAGAAAGAGCATATGCAGAGAGGTCAGTAGGAGAGACCAGTCAAACCGACAGTCCCTAGCTGAATCTAACTGAATTTCCACTAGGGTATTACAGCTACCCTTTAGATTTAGCTGGTTTCAAAATGGATTCCTGAGAGTCATCTCTTCTTAAATTGTTTTAAAAAATAAGCTATGCTGGCAGTTCCTGGTTAACAGTGTCAGTCTGTGTCTTATTTAAGAAAAACACTTTCTTCCTGGTGGCAGCTCCATAACTAATGACTAGATTTTAGCAAGGATGTGTATTGGCAAGATAAGATGTTACCTTGTGACTCAACTTGAGAATCACTTTTAAAAAATCTGAACAGCATAATGATCATCCTAAAGGCTGCTTGTGACTATCTAATAGAGACAAGTAGAGAAATAGAGCAGGAGTAGAGGAAGATGTCTTGCTTTTATATAGTTTGCATCACCACAGCAGTACTTAAGATATTGCTTAAATAGAGTGGAAGGTTAATATAACATTCAGGTATGGTATTGACACCAGCTTCATGGAGGGTACTTTTCTAGGGAGGGTCAGTCTATTGAATTTTGCTGGGGTTTTTTTATCCCATAAGATTATGGTATTGATTAGAACTAGTTTAATTGGTCCTACGATAGCAATAAATATATTGTATATCATCATTCTTCAGAGTTTGACCTTCTCAGAAACTTTCTAAGCAGGAGAATTGCATAAATATTTCAGAATCCTCATTAATCAGATAGAAAAGCATTGGACTTTAGGAGAACTATTTTTTCCCCTTACCTTTATTTTTCTAGCCTGCAGGGGTCTTTGTCAACCAAGCACTGTTATCTCTCACTATGCTGAATTCTGATATCCTAGCTGCCCAAGCATGGGCAGGGATTGTGGTCAATTTAGAGGATAAATCTCTCCAGCTGCAGGAAATATCAATGCTAATTATTTAATCATGTTCAAGTAGAGTAAGCAATTGGGTGTGAATTTGCCTGAAAAGCCTGCTGAATGTATATATGGAGCAAGTTTGGTCTGGACAAATCTTCCCCCTCTTACAGAGCCCCCAGCTTCTAGCTCTTGCATTGTAAGGGGTACGTAGAGAGGAATTAGTAAAGATACTACAGAAGATTTTTTTTTTTTTTTTTTGGCCAGACTAGCACTCAAATTCCAAACTCTCCTTAGATTTGACCTACAACATTTACAGGTATGGAGTCTAAAACACTAATTCATAGTTTCTAAGGCCAGATGAGACTACTGTGACATTTAATCCAGGGTCCTCACCCTTGCCGGACTACTGTACCCCATTTGGGAGTCTGATTTGTCTTGTGTACCCCCAAGTTTCACCCCAATTAAAAACCTACTTGCTTACAAAGTCAGACATAAAAAGACAAAAGTGTCACAGCACACTGTTACTGAAAAATTACTTACTTTCTCATTTCTACTGTGTAATTATAATATAAAGCCATTGGAATATAATTATTGTAGTTACATTTCAGTGGGATACTTGAGCCTGTTTTTTTCACTTATGAGCCTTGCCTAAAGTTCAAGCCCTGCCCTCTGGGGCTGAAGCATGTAACTTAGTTTTGTGTGCCCCCTCCCCACCCCCACCCCCTGTGGTGTGGAGCCCTGGGCAACTGCCCTCCTTGTAACCCCCTAATGCCAGCCCTGCACTTGCAACCCTCCTAAACACATCCCATGACTCCCCTCCCCTGGGAGCTGCAACCCCCAGGTTAAGAAACATGATCCAGACGAGTACTTCTTGGAAGACCTCTGAGTACCCCCAGGGGTAGATGTACCCCTGGTTGAGCGCCCCTGATTGAGAATCCCTGATCTAGTTTGACCTCTTGTGTAACACGTGCCACAGAACTTCCCTGGATTAATTTGTCTGAACTAGAGCAGATCTTTTCGGGGGTGAGGGAGGGGGAACCATCCAATCTTGGTTTAAAAATTGCCAGTGATGGAGAGTCCATCACAACCCTTAGTAAATTGTTCCAATGGCTAATTTCTGCCACTGTTAAAAGCTTCTGCCTTATTTCTAGTCTGAACTTGTCTCGCTTCAAATTCCAGCCATTGCCTCTTGTGATAGCTTTGTCCACTAGACTGAAGAGCCCACTATCAAAGTTTTGTTCCCCAAGCCAAGTAGGTACTTGTAGACGGTCTCACTGTTTCCTTGCTTCCCCCATCTGTTGTATCTACACATAATCTCTGCCCCAAAGAGTTTACAATTTAAGAATGAGATAAGAGAGAATATTTTTGTTATACATGTCTGTACAGTGCCTAGCACCACTAGGCTTTGACTGGGTCTCTAGGCATTACCAGAATAAAATAATCATAACAGTGAGCTGAAACTGAAATAGAATCATAGCACCATATGGTTAGAAGGGACTGGAAGCGTCTTCTAATCCAGTGGTTCCAACCAGGAATACACGTATTTGGGGGGTACACAGAGATCTTCCAGGGGGTACATCAACTAATCTAGATATTTGCCTAGTTTTACAACAGGCTACATAAAAAGCACTAGTGAAATCAGTACAAACTAAAATTTCTGACTTGTTTATACTGCTCTATATGCTATACACTGAAATGTAAGTACAACATTTATATACTAATTGATTTATTTTATAATTATATGGTAAAAATGAGAAAGTATGCAATTTCAGTAATGGTGTGCTGTGACACTTGCATTTTCGTCTGATTTTTGTAAGCAAGTAATTTTGAAGTGAGATGAAACTTGGGGTACGCAAGACAAATCAGACTCCTGAAAGGGGTACAGTAGTCAGGAAGATTGAGAACCACTGATCTAGTCTAACCCCCACCAAAATGCAGGATTTGTTGTATCTAAACCATCCAAGACCGATGGCTATCCAGCTTCCTTTTGAAAACCTCCAAAGGAGCTTCCACAATGCCTTACTTCCTTATATTGCAGTAGAGCTCCTCAGAACCCCAGTTAAAATTAGGTCACCATTGTGCTGTATAAAAACATGGGAAAGCATGGACACTACCTGTGTTACAATCCAGCTAGTGTTGTTCTGTCCATGTTCCTTAGCTACTACATTACACATAAGTTCCAAGAATCTTATTACTTATCAACAGTAACTTGCACCATCGCTTATGTCACATCTGAATTTAGCCTGTCAACTTTTATGGATGAAATTATTGATAATGTAATTTAAGCATTATCACAATACTTTGTACACCAATCTGAAGCTGGCACCTTATGTGCGTGCAAGAATCAATGCTATTGCATGATATTCACATGGAAGAAACTGGAATTCGTTAACTTTAAGTTACCAGTAATTTGTTATGTGCAATCATAAAAGTTGGTAGCAAATTTTGTATTGTGGCCGGCTTGATTACGTTAGTTGAAAATGCAACTGCATATGTAACAACTTTCTTTTAATTTGCCACGTATTTTTGTGGCATCTGACTTAAGTAGAAATTGGATTAAATTAAGTTCAATTGAAAGTTTTCCAAATTTCTTCTGTAAACTTCTGGCGATTCCTGTAGTTAAGTATCTTCAATTTCTGATACATGATCATAGTTCTAAACAACATGTTGGTGTTTTATTCCATGTTTTTGTTTACTGCTAACAATGGGAAAATCATACCAACTTCCAGGAAAAACAGGCAGTACAGGAATTTAACTGATCAAAAGTATAGTCATTGTTTGACTTGGAATCAGGCTGCTGACAAATGCCCATGCCTAATGAAAGCAAAAAAATTCTCCTTATCCCCAAAATACTGGCTACAGCAATTAACAGGCCTGTTGTGTGGCTTATATTAGTAATTAATGAACTATGTACCTCAAGTTTAGAATGGAAAAATACACCATTTGCTTAGATAACATCAGAGATTGAAAAGTCCTGGGAACTGAACTTGGTACTACATTATTAACCTAAGAAATCTGAGATAAAATCTGGTCCAAGCCTCTGAGGGCCTCCTTATCACACAAAAAGCATATTTCATCCTTCACAATGTTATTTGGGCCTCTGTGGAAATTTATATAGAACATGGCTGGCCATTTTTGAGTGGCATCTCTCAAAGCACATTCCACCTCTGCTCCATGGTCTGTGCTAGCTTCCATTTCATTTCTGGGTATGACATAAGACAGTGGTCACCAACCAGTCAATTGTGATCAGCTGGTCGATCGTGGAGACTCTCCCAGTCGATCGCAATCTCTGGCCACTAAAAGTCCGGTGGTGCAGCGGGGCTGCTGCTAAGGCAGGCTTGCTCCCTGCCTGCTCCAGCCCCATGCTGCCCCCAGAAGGGGCCAGCAGGCCCCCATGGCCCAGGGGGTGGGGGTGGAGACAGGACGACAGGGATCATCACATGCTGCTCCTGCAGCTTCCATTGGCCAGGAATGGGGAGCTGCAGCCAATGGGAGCTGCAAGGATGGTGCCTGCAGATAGGGGCAGTGTGCAGAGCCACATGCCCCACCCCAGGGGCCACAGGGGTGCATTGGCCCCTTCCGGGAGCGGCGTGGGGTCGGGGCAGGCAGGGAGTCTGCCGTAGCCCTGCTGCACTGCCAACTGGGAGCCGCCCAAGATAAATGCTGCCCAGCAGGAGACCGCACCCACCCCACCCCCAGCCCTGAGCCCCTCCCGGAGCCAGCACCCCATACCCCCTCTTGCACCCCAATCCCCTGTCCCAGCCTCATCAAGTGGCAAGAAATATGAATTAAAGCAAAATGTTTAGTACACTTTTAGTAATAAAGGAATTAAAACACAGTATATGACTAGCTAAGGGGAGGATGGAGTGAGTGGGGCAAGGCCTCAGGGAAGGGGCAGGGTAGATCCTGGGATGTTATTGTGTGTAAAAAGGTTGGAGACCACTGATGTAAGGTATTGGTGTTAACCTGGACAAAATTAATTTGAAGTTTGATAGGTTATCTCAAAACTGCTTCTCTTCATGCAGTATGTGGCTGTGATCATCAGAGGTCCTCAAACTACTGTCCTCTGCTTTATGAGGAACTTGGAGATAGGAAGTTTCAGTGATGGGATCCCAACTAAGTAATCTGCTTCCCCATTGGCTTATCAGAGCTCAAGCACTGAACTTCAGGGTACACAGAAAGGTCTGTCTGATCTTCCAGGCCTTTTCTGGAAGGATGGAATGAGGGGGTGGAGTTTTTAACTGGGGGCAGAGAAAATTGAAGGGCTGTGCACACTAATTCTGTTCAATCTGGGCAATTTTAAGGACTATACCTATACTGAGAGGGGTGAGTGAGCACAGTGTATTAAGATAACTTCTGTTAATTTACCAGATACTGGCACACACCCTTTTTTGAATACAGTATTGTTCATGGCTTTTGGATTCAGATTGGAGACTGCAACTTTGATAAGAATACAATTATTACATTTAAATAGCCCCTATCATGCAGAATGATCCCTGACATCTTTAAAGCCACATACATTCAGCATCACTGAAGTGCAGCCAGCTTTGGAATGTGAGGACAGCAACCAGCTGGAAGAGAACATAAAAATGAGGTAGGGAGAATCTGAGCCTAAAACATCTGGGGAAACTCCAGAACTAAACGGGGGTGGAGGAATCAACAGGAACTTTAGGGGCAGATCTTGAGCTCTGATCCACCCTTTTTGAACTACTCTGACAATGCAAAAGTAGCTAGGTCTGCCCAGATGGGGATTCCTTCAGCATGGTGGGAGTCTCCACTCAGTATAGAGCAGTCATAGTTGTCTCCTACACGACTCCTCACTACACAGTACCCTGGCATATGAAATGAGAGGCGGGATGACTGAAGTGTACTGGACTCCAGAAATCCCCAGCTGCTGGAAGACCCCTCAGGCACCCTTCCCAACTGGCTTACTTGTCCAGCCCCTCCTCTGCTCTTCTTCTAGCACAGTGGTCTCCAACCTTTTTATGCACAAGATCACTTTTTGAATTGAAATGCAACCCAGGATCTACCCTGTCCCTTCCCCGAGGCTCCGCCCCTTCCCTTCCCGGAAGCCCCACCCCACTCACTCCATCCCTGCCTCCTTCCGTCGCTCGCTCTCCCCCACCCTCACTCACTTTCACTGGGCTGGGGCAGGGGTTTGGGAGGGGGTGTGGAGTCTGGGCTGGGACCCGAGGGGTTTGGAGTGTGGGAGGGGGCTCCAGGCTGAGCCTGGTGCAGGGTATTGAGGTGCAGGAGGAGATGAGGGATGCAAGCTCTGGGAGGGAGATTCGGTGCAGGAGGGGGATCTGGGCTGGGGCAGAGTGTTGGGTTGCAGGAGGAGGTATGGGGTGCTGGCTCTGGGAGGGGGCTAAGGGATAGGGCAGGGGCTTGGGGTGCAGGAGGGAGTTCAGTGTGCAGGAGCAGGTATGGGGTACTGGCTCCAGGAGGGGGTTGGGGTGCAGACTCCCGCCGGGTGGCACTTACCTTGGGCGATTCCTGGTCAGCGGTGCAGCGGGTCTAAGGCAGGCTCTCTGCCTGTCCCAGCCCCACGCTGCTCTCGGAAGGGGCCAACGCGCCCCTGAGGGAGGAGGGGGGGTATGTGGCTCTGCGCGCTGCCCCTCTCTGCAGGCACCGCCCCGCAGCTCCCATTGGCCGCAGTTCCCCATTCCTGGCCAATGGGAGCAGCGGGGGCAGTGCTTGCAGGCAGGAGACAGAGGCCCCTGTCCCCCCCTCGGGCCACAGGGGCATGCTAAGAGTGGCGTGGGGCTGGCAGACAGGGAGCAAGCTGGATTTTTAGCAGCCGGAGATCGCGATCGACTGGGAGAGTCTCCAGGATCGACCAGTCAACCATGATCAACTGGTTGGTGACCGCTGTTCTAGCGTTTGCAGTGCTTGCCGAGCAACCCAACAGCAGCTTCATCAGCACAATGAATGGCCCTAAGGCCACAGTGAAATCTACTCAGTTGACACTTGTTGACAACATGCGCCATTGACTGACGGACGCCACAGTGACAAAGTGGATTGTTGTGCAGATCCTATGTGTAGAGACTGGCTGTGCATGTTTCTTGGTGAGTTCAGAACCTGTTCATCAGAGTCCAAAGGTGAGTGGCAGGTCAAATCCAGGTGGTCGAACGGTCAGATCAGCGACAAGGAAACCATTCCAAAAGTCTTTAGCCAACCACTCATCGTACCATCGGGTTGCTGCTGACCGATTCAGATCTGGCAGTTGAGACCACAACAGATGCTGCAACATGCGCTCTGGGGTGACTGAAAATGTCTGTGTACAATGGGAGACCTGGAAGGGCACATAGCTTTTTCCACCAGTCTGGCTGTAGTCTCTCTGAGACAAATGGGTGGAAGGGCTATGTCAGGGGTGGGCAAACTATGGCCCGCGGGCCACATCCAGCCTGCGGGACCGTCCTGCCTGGCCCCTGAGCTCCTGGCCCGGGAGGCTCGCCCCTGGCACCTCCCCTGCTGTCCCCCCTCCCCTGCAGCCTCAGCTCACTCGCTCCACTGCCAGCACAATGCTCTGGGCGGCGAGGCTGTAAGCTCCTGGGGCAGCACAGCTGCAGAGCCGGGCCTGACTCAGTGTCTGTGCTGCATGGCGGCGGCAGCGGCGGTGTGGCCCGGCTTCAGCCAGGCAGCGCAGCTGTAGCGCCGCCAGCCACTGGTGCTCCAGGCAGCGCAATAAAGGGGCACAGAGCACGGGGGGTTGGATAGAGGGCAAGGGAGTTCGGGGTGGTGGTCAGGGGGTGGGGCAGTCCAGAGGGAAATAGAGGGTTGAATGGGGCGGCAGGGATCCCGGGGGGGACAGTCAGGAAGGAGGGGGGTTGGATGGGGCGGTAGGGGGCAGGCAGGGATTCCAGGGGAAGTCAGGGGACAGGGATAAGGGGTGGTTGGATGGGGCAGGGATCCGTGAGGCCATCAGGAATGAGAGGAGGAGTTAGATGGGGCGGCAGGGATCCGGGGGCTGTCAGGGGACAGGGGGCAGGGGTGTGTGGATGGGGCAAGGGTCCCCGGGGGGCCTCAGGGAATGGGGGAGGTTGGATGGGGCAGGAGTCAGGGGGGACAGATAGGAGGTGGGGGCCAGGCCACGACCTCCTCCCCTAACCAGCCCTCAATACAATTTCCGAAACCTGATGTGGCCCTCAGGCCAAAAAGTTTGCCTGCCCCTGGGCTATGTTGATCTGAATTGTTAGCCATGGGATAGGAGTGGGGCACAAGGTGCCTGTGATGATACACATGGTCGAGTTCAATTTGACACCAACCAATTTAGGGTGAGGCGAATGAACCACACATGGACACAGCATTCCACTGAGGAATAGTGCAGCATCAGAGCCAATGTGCGAAGTGTCTGTAGGCCTGTACCCCATGTCAAACCAGCTAATTTGCTGATTAGATTATTCCTGGTCCTGACTTTAGCAGCCATCTTTTTTAGATGGTCATGGAAAGTCAAAGAGCAGTCCAGAGTGACATCAAGGTAGACCGGTTTTGCCTCATGTTTCAGTCATTTTCCATTGAGGAAGATATCTAAATCACATTTAGCACTTGCATTGTGGAGGTGGAAGATGCTCAAAACTGTCTTAGTCACACTTGGTTGGAGGCGCCAACTGCTGCAGTAGGCTGCCATCTTGGCCAGGTCAGCGTTCAAAATGTTCTCCAATTTGGATGTCATCTGCATAAATAAACTTGTGTGACTGAATCAGTGGCAGGTCATCTGTGTACAGATTTAACAAGATGGGCATAAGCCTTGGGGTAAACTGTTAGAACAAGTGCATGGAGAAGACTATCTCCCATATGTATCCAAAAATGCCTGTCACAAAGTAGAAGTTCAACAATGTCCACCACCCATGCTGGGAGAGCTCTTGACAGTTTTACCAGAAGACCAGTGTTCCATACTGTATCACAGGCCACTGTCAGTTCTAGGAAAACAGCTCCTGTTCAAGTTCTGTTGAAACCCGTTTTCCATATATGTTGCAAGGGCTAGAATTTGGTTGTGTGTGCTTCGGCCTTTCTGGAAGCCAGCTTGGTGCATGCTGAGAGTTGTCTCCACCTTTGGAAATATACACTGGAAGATAAGCCACTTCAGGACTTTGAAGTCGACAGATAGCAGGAAAATTGATTGGTAGCATGCCGCATTGTGTGGGTCCTTTCCAGGTTTTAGAAGGGTGATCACATTTGACATCCTCCAGATACTTGGCAGGTTACCCTCATTAACAGCCAGCGTCAGGAATTTAGATAGCCATTTGTGCCAAGGGGTTTCAGGAACTCTAGGCTGCCCTAAAATACAGTGGACCAGGGTCTGTTATAAAAACTGCTTTAGGAACAGGGAGTCACAACCAGTTCCTATCTCAGATGCACCCAGCATCTGCTCCTTAAAGTCCATGGAATGAAGACAAGACCTCAATGTATCAAGTTTCATTCAAAAGACACCTGTACAGCAAATAGATAAGGAAGTCAGCTTATCTATCTCTGAAGGATTAAGGAATCACTCAGCCCTGGTGGAGATCTGGTGAAACTCGATGTTACATACCCGAAGGTTGTCTTTTAGCTGACAGACTAATCACATACTGATATCAACATAGATCATACAACCATCATTAAGTCTGCTGTTCTAACAGAAAACTTAGGGAAATAACCTGAAGAGAATAATTAATTTCTTAATTTGAGTCATAGCCCAATGAGTTGTAAGTAAATTACACTTCATAACTTGCTTGGATTTAGAAATAAAATCTCATCCTTTTCCTTCACTTATATGAAGGCTGTTACTAAATGTTTTTGCTCTTTCCACTACCACACTTTGAAAAGCCCAACTCTTCCTTTCTGTCTTGTGTTAAAATACTTGTGTGTGCTCATGTCACTTCCCATCCCAATTGCTGTAGTCACCTCTCCTCTGATTCCTTTGTACCAAGATTGCTCCCCATCTGCCCAAAATGCTGCAGCTAGAATTATCATTTTTTTACCCATCCATCACAATGTATCACTCCCCTCTTTGGATTATTCCATTGGCTTTCCCTTGTCCACTGTGTCCAGTTTAAAGTTGTTATCCTAGACACAACTCAGCCCAGTCCAACAGCTCAGCTGTCATCTCCTACTGCATTCCAGCCTCACTCCTTTCCCTGCACCAGTAACAGCCTCTACTTCTGTCATTTCCTCCTTCTGCTTCCCACATCGTAAACAGCCTCCCACTGCTACTCTGCTGGGCCATCACCTGCTCCTCATTTAAGTTCCTCCTAAACACCCACTTCCATGAGATCTACAAGTACAAAACTAGACCAGACTAGATTAAAGGATTTTATATATACACATGTGCCTTCCTCCTCTGGATCACCCAGTGAATCTGTTCTATTCATGCTGGGCTTCTAGGCTCAATCCTGCACCATTAAAGTCAATGGGCCAGAGACTGTCATGTCTAGTGTCAGATTGGACTATAAACAGACATGTTGTCCTTGCATATCCAATGCATAAGAATATAACAAAGAATAAAACAGGATAAGCAAATGAATGGATATTGCTACATATTTATTATACTAAATTATTTCTTTACCATTCATAAAATCTTTTCATTGAAATTAATTTTTTTAAATGAAGCAAAGCAAAAAGCTTTTCATGCTTAACAGCTGTTTCCAAACCAGGCCAAAGACTATTAAACTGTGAAGGCCAGGTCTAAACCTGGAAGGTTTTGCTGGCATAGCTATACCAGCATACTGGCAAAGCACTCCTAGCATGGACACAGCTTATATCAAAGCACTCTTGCCAGTAGAGCTTATTCCACCATGGCATGTCCCTCCCCCCACCAGAGTTAAAAGCTCTACTGCCAAAAACGCAGTCTTGCCCATATAACTGCACCTACATAAGTGCTTCTTGCCAGCACAGCTATGCTGGTCACAAATCATATTGTACCCCTGACTGATCAGCTATGACAGCAAAAGTTTGTAGTGTGTAGACTTGGCCGAAGAAATGCTGCCTATCAATTAAACTTGAGTACAAGACCCAGACAAAAGTTTGATGTAAGCCTTCTAACGAATGTCAAAATGCAAGTGAAACACTAAAATTCCAAATAGAACCATTCTGTTGCCTTGCTGATATGGACGTATGTGATTGATGTTAAATGTCAAATCTAACCCGGAAAGGAAACACTCTGCTTTTTTTTTTTTTTTTTTAAATGTGGCAGAGTACACTTCAAACCCTCTAAGCCTAATTCACCATTGTATTACTACAGTTTTATGTGTGTAACCTCAGCAAAATCAAAGCTGATAAACTGTTCTTTAAACAAAGGAGTGCTCAATCTTACCTATAGCAGAGCTGGTTCTCTGTTCTAATCAAGCCCTATATATTTAGGCTTTGAAGATAAAAGATTTTAACTCCCCCACAGAAATGGGTATCAACAATCATGACCAACAAGTTACATGAATAAGAATTCCCATAGGCATGACAGACAACTTTTCTAGTAAGAATGATTTACCTCAAAAGCACACAAAGAGAACTCTTGTCCATGGAATAGGATTCCAAAATCCCAGGAGGACAGAGCCTTTAGAGAGGCTAAATATTAACTCCATAAAGCCACTTAGTTTATGAGTTGCTCTCTGTGAAATTAACTCCTGGGCAGAAAGCAAGAATAAGGATTACGAACCTCATAAATCCCATTTAAAACCTCAAAACAGGCCTTGTACGGAACTGTTGTAGTGTATTTCATTTTCTGTGAAGAGCTGATGTTGTTCTGCGTATTAATGAAGCTATGACAAATTCTTTGCATTGCAGATAAGTATAAACATTTTTAAAGATTTTTTTCTTAGCTAGTCATATACTGTGTTCTAATTCCTTTATTACTAAAAGTGTACTACACATTTTGCTTTATTTCATATTTCTTGCCACTAGATGGGGATGTTATCAGCTGTGTTTTTCTACTTGTGTTTTTGGTTTTTGTTTCCAATAACATCGAGCAAGCAGCATACGGAGAAGTACACATAGAATAGTTCTACTGAAATGTAAAATTAGGGTTACCATATTTCCACAAGCAAAAAAGAGAACACGGAGGGAGCTCCGCTCTAGCCCTGTCCCTGCCCCCATCCACTCCCTCCCACTTCCCACCCCGATTGCCCCCCTCAGAATCCCCAACCCCCCCCCCCGCTCCTTGTCCCCTGACTGCCCCCTCCTGGGACCCCTGCCACTAACTGCCCCCTAGGATCCCACGCCCTATCTAAGCCACCCTGCTTCTTGTCCCCTGACTGCCCCCTTCTGAGACCCCCCTACGACCCTACCTGTCCCCTGACTGCCCCGACCCTTATCCACACCCCCACCCCATATTCACACCCCCGCCCCCAGACCCCTAGGGACTCCCATGCCCTATCCAACTGCTCCCCGCCCCCTGACAGGACCCCCAGAACTCCTGACCCATCCAACCCCCTCTGCTACCTGCCTGCCTTGACCCCTCTCCACACCCCTGCCCCCTGACAGCCCCCCCCCCCCAACTCCCAACCCATCCAACTCTCCCTCCCTGTCCCCTGACCAGGGCCGGCTTTAAAGAGCCCAGGAATCGGGCTGCACTCCGGCCAGGGCTCCGGCCGGGGTTGCGGGGCTTGGGGCCGGGCCGGAGGTGCTCGGCCGGGGCTGGGCGGGCGCGCTCGGCCGGAACCAGGGCCGGCGCTGCTGGGGCCCGAGCCGGGCCGGAGCCGCCGGGGCCGGCACTGCTGGGGCCCGAGCCGGGCCAGGCTGGGGGTGCTCGGCCGGCGCCGGGCTGGCGTGCTCAGCCGGAACCGGGGCCACCACCCTGGGGCCAGAACCAGGGCCAGAGCCGCTGGAGCCCGAGCTGGGCCAGAACTGCTGGGGCCACCGGGTGCCGCTCAGCCCAGGCCGGAGGGAGCCGCTCGGCCAGGGCCACGCCTCCCGGGAGCTCTCCTCCTCGCGCCCCCCCGCGCCCCAGCTTACCTGCTGCTGCCTCCCACCAGCCCTTGCTTCTTTTCAGACTTCCTGCGAAGATCTGATTCGCGAGAAGCAGGGGAGGGGGAGGAGCAGGTGGGCGGAGCATTCAGGGGAGTGGAGGAGGGGGAAGACAGCTGCGGGGCCGGACAGCGTGGTAAGACTGCAGGGGATGGGGGGAGCCGGGAAGGGGCTTTGGGTGCCCAGCGGCGCTTGGCCGCCACTTTTCTGTCTATAAATAGCCGACCGGAGGGAAATCCCGGACATTTTTAGATTTTTAAAAATCCCTCCCGGACAGCTATTTATAGACCGAAAAGCCGGACATGTCTGGGGAAATCCGGACATATGGTAGCCCTAGTAAAATGTCTCACTCTTTGGAGAAAAAAAAATACTAAACTTTGGGTCAATTTCTACCAGGGAGGATAAAAATCAATGATTTAAAAAAAAACAGATTTTTTTTTTATTTAAATCGGATTTTTTTTGATAAAATGCTTTTTGAGGAAAAAACCTATCTAAAGATAGTTTTAATTAAGATACATTATAGCTCAAAGATATCTCATCATGGAATAGGGATTATACATTCTAATTCTATAGTATGAGACAATATATTTATGTCATGTTTAAGAAAAGTTTTGTAAAAGAATTCCAATAGTTCATGGATTAGGGACCCAATCTTATGGGGTTCCAGGGGCTTCTGTATATATTATTTAGGTTAATCTTTCTATCTACCCAATGGGACTCAGTGCTCAGTCTAGAAGATACCATCCGAGATGCTTAGTTTTGCAGTTCTCAAACTGTGGATTTGTGTTTCCAGAGGTAACATGCTTGTTAACAGCAAAAATGTTTTTAAATAAATAAGTAAATAAATAAAATATAGAGGTGAGAAATAACAGACCTCAACCCTGTTGTTCCTCTGCAAATTTGTGTACACAGAGTCAATCCCTTACCTCTCTCTAAAAGTGCAAAGTTTCAAAAAGTTCAATGAATTTCTAGAAGATTGTTGTGGGCGGAATAGATCTGGACAAGGAGAAGAAGTCCAGAGATAAATGTGAGAAGGGAGGGACAGGCAGAAGAAACAAAAGTGAAACTGTTTGAGCAGCATATTCCAGAAGTCTTGAGGTCTCTCTGAGTGTGGCCTTCATTGATTTGAGATCTACCATACCATTCTCTCACTAGAAGGGAAAACCTATAATGGCAGCAGGTTGTAAAAGAGACCCAGTTTAGGAATAAGAACCATTCAAGAACTACATGTTTGCTGATGGTGTTTAAAAGAAAGTCACACCAGTGAACTGGTGGAAGTCACTTAAGCTAGGGTTACCATTCGTCCGGATTTACCCGGACATGTCCTCCTTTTTGTGCTAAAAATAGCGTCCGGGGGGAATTTGTAAAGCACTCACAATGTCCGGGATTTCCCCCCCGCAGAGCAGAGCTAGCGGCTGGGAGGGCTGCAGGGAAGTCCCGGGCTGGACTCAGGAGCAGCTGTAGAGGAGCCGGATCCGCCCTGAATTCTGAGCCGGCAGCTCCCTTGCAGCCCAGTCCGGCAGCACTGTGCAGGGCCAGACCGGGTTTTGTTGTGCAGGGCCAGGGACCGGGTTTTGTTGTGCTGGGGAGCTCAGCCACGTGTCCAGCTCGGCTGCACAGAGCCCAACACTCTGTTCTGAGCAGCAGGGTAAGGAGGTCAGGGGGCAGGAAGGTTCTGGAGGTGGCAGTCAAGAAACGGGGGGGGCTTTTTGGGGGGAGTGGAGAAAGTTTTGGGCAGTCAGGGTACAGGTAGGGGGTAGGGTCCTGGGGGGCAGTTGGGGGGGGTCTTAGGAGGGGGCAGTTAGGGGACAAGGAACAGGGAGTCTTAGGTAGGGGGTGGGGTTCTGGAGGGCAGTTAGGAGCAGGGGTCCCAGGAGGGGGCAGTCAGGGGACAAGGAGCAGGGGGGGAGTGTTTGGGAGTTCTGGGGGGGGCTGTCAGGTGGCAGGGGTGGGGAGATGGATCGGAGCAGTCAGGGGACAGGGAGCAGAGGGGTTTAGATGGGTTGGGAGTTCTGGGGGGGGGCTGTCAGGGGGTGGGGAGTGGTTGGATGGGGCGTGGGAGTCCCAGGGGTCTGTCTGGGGGTGGGGGTGTGGATAAGGGTTGGGGCAGTCAGGGGACAAGAGGCAGGGAGGCTTAGATAGGGAGTGGAGTTCTGGGGGGCAGTTAGGGGCAGGGGTCCCAGGAGGGGGCAGTCAGGGGACAAGGAACGGGGGGAGGGTTGGGGGTTCTGGGGGGGCGGGAAGTGGGAGGGGCAGGGGCGGGGCTAGGGCGGGGCTCCTCCCGTCCTCTTTTTTTCTTGCTGAAATATGGTAACCCTACTTAAGCACTTGGATTCAGAGACTGTTGAAGTGATAATCTCACTTCTAACAGCAGTAGCTTCTTCTGCCGATGTAGAAAGAATATTTTCTTCCTTTGGCCTAATTCATTCCAAATTGAGAAATGGTTAGGGACCTGAAAAAGCAGGAAAGCTTGTTTTTCTTTTCCAGATTATGAACAAACAGGAAAATGAAGGTGAAGACAACTGAGTTAGCTGAAGAAGCCAATCTTTTAAGTTTCTCATGTTGACCTGGCTGACAGTTGATTTAATTTTTGTTTTAAAAATATATATATTTCATTTAACTATTTTAGTTAAAAACAATTTTAACAAAAACAAACCTGATTTTTAAAAAAACTTGAACATTTAACTAAATTCAAAAATTCATATGCTTGTTTTGTTAAAATATTATATGTTTGCTGTTGAAGAAAAAAATCCAGAATACATAACGTTGTTGTTTTAGTTAAATAAAACAGTTTAAATGTCTGTCTGGTGATGTCTGTCTCCTCATAATACAGCATGGCAAGAAAATCCTCCAAATATTAATGATTAACCTGTTGAATTGGAGACAGTTCACCTCTCAGTGACTTCATAAATATCTGATTCAATTACCTTTGGTAAATGAAATAACCAAATAATCTAGGGTTAACATACGTCCGGATTTTCCCGGACATGTCCGGCTTTTTGGGCCTTAAATCCCCATCCGGGAGGAAATCCCCAAAAGCCGGACATGTCCGGGAAAATAGGGAGGGAGGGAGAGCCCGGCGGTGCTTGGCCGGGGGCCGGCACTGCTGGGGCCGGCGGTGCTCGGCCGGGGCCGCTGGGGCCGGGGCCAGCGGTGCGGGGCTGGCGGTGCTCGGCCGGGGGCCGGCGCTGCTGGGGCCGGCGGTGCTCGGCCGGGGGCCAGGCCTGGGCCGGCGGTGCTCGGCCGGGGGCTGGGGCCGGGGGTGCTCGGACGGGGCCGCTCAGCCGGGGGCCAGCGGTGCTCAGCCGGGAGCGCTCGGCCGGGGGCCGGCGCCCCAGGGCCCAAGCCGAGCCGGGCGGGAGACGCCGGGGCCAAAGCCGGCCGGCCGCTGAAGGGAGCCGCTCAGCCGGACTGGGCTGGGCCGTGCCACGCCGCGTGTAGTGTCCTCCTTTTTTAAAGTTAAAATATGGTAACCCTAAAATAATCATTCATTTTCTGATACAGCTGTAAAACTAATCTGAAAAGTTTTCAAAATAAATCACTTTAAACATGTATAGTGTGTACCTTCTAAAAATGAAACCTACATCTAGCTCTGAGTTGTGAAGAATATGTATTAAGGTTATAACAACCAACAAGAATGCACTATTATGTAGAAATCCATCATTAAATCGAGTCTTCCTGACTAGTGATTGAAATCAAATCCACCCTGATTTCTACACAGTGTATTTACACAAGTATTTTATTATGTAATTAGACTTAAAATAATGAAAAATGCCTATCCAAGATAGCTCAATGGTTTGAGCATTGGCCTATTAAACCCAGGGTTGTGAGTTCAATGCTTGAAGGGGCCATTTAGGGATCTGGGGCAAAAATCTGTCTGGGGATTGGTTCTGCTCTGAGCAGGGGGGTTGGACTAGATGACCTCCTGAGGTCCCTTTCAATCCTGATATTCTATGACTCTAGGCACACTCACACACCATTGATAATACAATAAAATTCCAACAGCATTAAAATAATAATTTAAAATAGGAATGCAGCCAACCACCTAAAGCAACTCCTTTCCACCCTTTGATTTCATATGCTTTCCACCATGAACAATGGTATTACTGTGCAAATAAGATGGACAAGGTTTGGCCGTTTAGTTCATATTATTTCCTACCATTGTGATTATTATCACCTATTCTTCCAATAATATACAGAAAGGTCTGCATGTCAATAAGACCTTGCTGCAATAATAATGTCAATAGGAATAGGCTGTTCTGTAGGTCCAGTATCTGTTGTGCTACTGCAGACCAAGCAGAGGGAAAACAATTCTGTGATGAGTAACATTTTTTTAAATAAATGTTGAACCTCAACCAGAATCAATTGCAACTTCCAGATAGTAAAGACAGACATGTTATCCACCACATTGGATAACTTTTTATTTGAACTGTTTATAGCTTTCTCAAAAGAATATATCTGTCCAGGAAAAAAGGATGTCTAATGGATGTTGTCAGGGCTGAATCCCAACTCTGTCACTCCGAGTGCAGAAGTGGGGCTGCAAGGATTTAAAAAATTAATACTTACCACTCCCGTCTTGTATTAAACTCCCAAGGTTACAGCTTTTCTCTGACCTTGGCATGGTAAACGCTGCCCTCACCCAAATGCAAAAACCCCCCTTTGAAACCAGGAAGGAGCATTTGGGAATTCCTCCCTGTGGGGTACCCTCAAGCCCTTTCAACCACCTCCTCCCTCCCCCCCACACACACGGGGAAGAGCTGAGAAAGAAAACAGAGAAAATTAGCTGTGGCTACCAGCTAATCAAACAACATGCACAAACCTCTTAGGACACCAAAAATCCAATTCTGTTCTTAAAAAAGGTAAATTTTATTAAAAACAAAAAGAAAGAAAATACATCTGGAATTCAGGCTTTTGCTAGATTTTAAAAGAGCAATTCCAAAAAACAAGCTCCCAAAATAGCTTTCTTGGGGGTTCAGCTTAAAGGTTACAAGCAAACAAAGGTTTCAGAGAAGCAGCCGTGTTAGTCTGTATCCGCAAAAAGAACAGGAGTACTTGTGGCACCTTAGAGACTAACAAATTTATTAGAGCATAAGCTTTCGTGGGCTACAGCCCACTTCAAACTTCGACTATAGCAAACAAAAGCATCTGGGGTTAGCACAGAGGAGTCCACAAGCCAATAAGAAATAACCCTAATCGTGTTTAGCTAAACATTCTGATTTACTTACACATTTGGAGTTCAGATAAGTAGTTCTAGACATGATCTGATCATTTATGATCAGACCTGGCTTAAGCTGCTTATAGCATGGCTGCTCTGTCCCTCCAGCCCAGAGAACAATAGACAAAGGCAAAGTTTCTTTCCCAATTTTGAAAAGTTCTACCTTTTCACTGGCTCTTTTGGTCAGGGGCCCACTTTTTTTCTTTTTCTTTTTTTAAACCTGGGGGACTTTTTAACCCTTTACAGATAAAGCAAGTAAAGAACAGCAACCAAGAGGGATTTTACAACTAACTGGCTGTCCATCAAAGGGAGCTATCCCCCCTTTTATTTATCACAGATGTCTACATAACAATTACACCTGTAAATAAAATTGAGAACAAGATTCAATATTTATCAACACACCTTAGATCAGTGCAACTGTAATATTTGTTCCAGCTAAAGAACAATAGGTCATGAAGTCTCACTTCCTACCCAACAAACAACTTGATGGTTTCCATACTATAAAATGCTAATCTTGGTCCAAAAATATATATTCTTCTATGTATGTGTGTAAACAGACTATTTATATATATCTAGTGTATATCTAAATACTGCCCTGCTGTATTGACTTTCGGAGTAGGACTAGCATTAAATATAGAGTATGGCATGCATTGAGAATAGCCAAATTACTTACAAGCGGCAAAGCCATGACTTACGGAGATTATCCCAAAAGAAACATTTCTGTGGGAGGTTACAACTGTTTTGAATAAGTCCCAAGGAGGATAGAATACTTAGCAGAGTGCAGCTTAAGTGGTCAAAAGTGCATGAAAAATGCAATTTATCACATGGATATCACCACCAGATGTGCAATATTATGGAGCGGCTATAGCTACTCCACAGTTAGGGCTGCAACTAGCTTCCTCTGTAAAGATTTGATTTCCAACCCAAAATTATATGGGCTGGAAAACTAGAATTGTCAGGGTTGCTCTGAAGGCAAAGGAGAATGTTTTGATTTTGTTTTGTTTGTACAAAGGTTGAATAAAATTCAAATTATATTTAAACTAGACGGAGACAAAAACAATAGAAAAAAAGACCATCTCAAATCAGGACAGTGGTTTTTTTAATGACCTGTAACTCAAACACAGCTTGCTACTCCCCCTTCAAACTCTTCATGTGATTAAATCTACTTAGAAATACATTCACCAATTTAAGTTAATGTATTGTAAAACTAAACAAAATTGTTATTAATAGTTCCTTTCCTAGTGGTTTGGGACCAATCCTGCTAATAGAAGTCAATGAAGGATTTTTGCCATTAGCTGAACAGGAACAGAATTAAGCACTATAGAAGTGACTCTTTTGGGGTACTGAGCATTGACATCAATGAGCACTGTGGATGCTCAGCACTTCTGAACATCAGGCCCCAGAGCTGAGAATGATAACGATTAGAAAAGACATGTGATGGATTTTTCCATCTCTTCATGTTCTCCGATCAAGACTGGATGCCTTCCTGGAAGATATGCTTTAGTCAAACACAGGTTATTGGACTCAGTACTGGCGTAACTTGGTGAAATTTAATGTCTTGTAATATACAGGAGATCAGACTAGGTGACCTAAGGATATATTCTGGCCTTATCACTGTGAATTTATAAATAGTTGAGATATGAAACTGGGTGCAGATCCCCAAAACAAAGCATTGACTTCCATAGGAGTTAGGCTCTTAGAAACAGGTTTCAGAGTAGCAGCCGTGTTAGTCTGTATCCGCGAAAAGAACAGGAGTACTTGTGGCACCTTAGAGACTAACAAATTTATTTGAGCATAAGCTTAAAAACATTTGAGGAGCTGGGCTGTGGTCCTTTTACAAGGCTGATTTTGATCCACCTTGTGACACAAAACTAAATAGTAAAACACAGCATAAGGGAAGGTTTCAAATTTTGACAGCTAAGTATCATTGACAACATGAACTTGTTCTGAAAATATTAATAGGCCTTACTGCGTGATACAGAAAACATCATATCTCTCTTCTGAAATATTTGTTAAATATTTAATGATTCTTTACATCTCTCTGTTATCCACTGATTACACTACACCACAAAATTTGAAACTGCAGTAGATTTTTACAGTGGCAAGGGCAGTAATAGTCAAATCTTTACTATCTGAAAAATAAATGCAATTCTGTCAATAAAGCAGGGGGGTGAGGGGAAGGGGAAGGGCATGACAATAGAGAATACTTGTCAACAGCCTACAAAATAGCCTAAACTACTCTTTAAAGCCAAAATAAAATCCTCAATCAATTGAAAAAAGTTGCTGTATTCCTTTGGCATGGGTAACTGAGCCAAAGGGCTGCATTGCCCTTCCTGTGTGGTGTAAAGTGGGTGTAATACACTTCCAAAAACACAATACTAGCATTTACACCCACTCAGCACTGGTATAAATGATGATATGCAGTTCAGGGAGATGGAGAATCGAGCCTACACTTTCAAAATGACTTGTCAAAGTCCACAGAGGAAGTTTGTGGTACAGCCAGGGAAAGAACCTTGGGTGGATAAATTTAGGCACAGCCCCGGTAAGATGCGGAGCCAGGTCAGGACCCTGGCCTCCAGTGGACTCTGATGCAGGCAGAAGCACACCCACTACTTTACCTTTCCCTCAAGTGAAGCATATTCTGCCTGCAATTCTCATCATAGTCCCTGGGTTGATGTGCATAGAGGGCCAACGGAGGGCGCTGCAGCCCCCTGCCCACTGTCTCCTTTAGAAAAAGAAGAACAGGAGTACTTGTGGCACCTTAGAGACTAACACCTTAGTCTCTAAGGTGCCACAAGTACTCCTGTTCTTCTTTTTGCGGATACAGACTAACACGGCTGTTACTCTGAAACTTGTCTCCTTTAGGTCACCATGCCTCTTCCAGGTCAGGCCTGCACACGCCCAGGTCTTTTTCCACTGCCTTGGCCAGTCAAAGATGTGCTGATTCCCTACCCCCACTGGGCAAGGTTGGCTCCAGCAGCCTGTCCCCCAGCTGGAGCCAAGAGGGTCCTGGCTCTAGTATTGGTCCCCCAGGTACTTGCTCTCTCTCTATCTCTTCTCCCCCGCCCTGCCCAACCCAGTGCCAGTCACACCCAGGCCAAGAGCCCCTTCCATCCAAACCAACACCGGGGGACCTTTCTGCGTAGGAGAGAAACAGCTCCCACCCCGGCAGTGACATCATCCTAAATCTCAACCTCTGGCCCAGGCAGGCAGCATGCCAGGTCACGTGACCCCATTCCAACGGCCTCCCAGCACTTCCGTCAACACCGAGTGGGAGTGAGTGACAGGCGGGACGCGCCAATCACTGCCTGCGAGGCCGCTGCACTTGAAGGTGGGAGGGTCCGGGTGCTGCGCTGGGGGAGCAACGGCACTCGGCGCGGGGATTCCTGGGGTGCGCGCGGCCGGAGCCTTTAAATGTGCGTAACGGGGGAGGGGGGGCCCTGTCTGACCCCCTCCCCTCGGGGAGGCGGGAGGTGCCCTGACTGGGCTGGCGCGAGAAAGCCCCCCCGGAGGGACTGGCCCCGCGGGGGGCGCTGACGGTTACACCTGCCCGCCAGCGCGGTGCGCTCCTTGGGGCGGGCCCCGGGCTGGGCTATTAGCGGGGCCGCTACACCGGCGCTGGCCGTGGCGATGCGCCGCCCCTCCCCTCCCCTCCCCGCACATCGAGCCCGCGGCAACTCCCCGCCGCCTTCCCGCCTTGCTGTCATCCCCGGGCGGTCGGGGAGGGGGTCACGTAAGGCCCGGCCGAGGCGTCCGAGCTGCATTGTCCCCCCCGCACTGCAAAAGCTGCTGCCCCAGTTACCGTGCAGTTCCTTGCAGTCTCGTTTGGCCCCAGGCGGCTA
Organism: Malaclemys terrapin pileata; assembly: GCF_027887155.1. Classification (NCBI taxonomy): domain Eukaryota; kingdom Metazoa; phylum Chordata; order Testudines; family Emydidae; genus Malaclemys; species Malaclemys terrapin. Next base: position 323,975,416 of record NC_071505.1, read on the forward strand.
AGGACTGAAAAGCCCTTGCTCTGTTGCACCCCCAGGCGGGGGTTTGAGGAGCTGAAGAGTTGTGAATTTGGAATAAACTAAGGAAACTCCCAGTCAAACAGTCACTGTGCTGGGTGTAATGCAGAGATCCCAGCATAAGGTTGTCTGAATGAAGGGTCATACAGAAGCCAGAGTTTGCACAGTAAGAGTAAAGCATTCTAGTGTTTTTGTTACCAAGGAAATGAGATGTATGGATACCTGTCTCTTGTAGTATTTTCCTATTCTATTCTTTTTACACATGCCCTTCCTCTGGACATCACTAAGGGGCAGAGTTAAGGTTGATGAAACATCTTAACTGTACATGTAAATGTAAAATTTAAATTAAAACTTTTCAATTATGGGATTTTTTTCTCCATTTTATTTGTGGGTTTCACTTTCCTCTGTTTCTAATGCCTGGTGTTTGTTTGTGTGTGTGTGTGTGTGTGTGTGTGTAATTCTTAATAACAATAACATTATTATAAGGTATGTCGTACCATGAAATTATTGCTGTGCACTCTCAGCCCTTTTGTCTGAGAGCTTCTCTAAGCAATAGACCATTAATCATAGATGTATTAGATTAATAATGCATACTGTTTTGAATATCTTGGTATCATAGCTACTCCGGGTTTTTTGGTAAATACAGTTTGTTTTTTATTATTGCGGTAGCTTTTCAATGGAAACAAAACCAGTTATCAGAAGATATGAAACAAGGAGGAATACAAGAATAGAAGAACCAGCATCCAAATCTCGGGTTGATTGGAGGCGGACTAAAAGAGAGACCATATTGCTTGATAGTGATGAAGAACTCACATCTGCTTCAGAAGATGAACGACTCTCCTCTACATCAGAAGACGAAGTGGCTGAAAAACAAGAAACTGTAGTTAAGAGGTTTAATCTTTCAGATCATGAGGAGAAAGGCCATGATGACACAGTCGTAGAGGATGTGGAGGATGACTGCATCACTCCAGGGAAGCGTAAGAGGTCGAGCACATCTGTAATGTATGACAGTGACAGGAGTGATGATAGTGACATCCCTGTTAGAAAAGTGTTTGCTAAACGTTATTGTATAATGGATGAAGATGAGTGTTCTCAAGAACAGGAGCAATATAAAACCCCTACTACAGAAGAAGACTTGACTAATGGGAAACAGAAGCGGCTAATAAAACTGAAAGAACTCGCAAGACAAAGATCAACTCGGGCATCCAGTAATAGTAAATATTGTGTGGTATGTTTTTACCTTTGAAATTCAATACTTTGTTTTTTCATACATATCACCTCACAGAATTTTACTCTCAAGATAGGTTGGGAGCTCCCCAAAAGTTGCAAGAGCTTCATCCCCTACACTTTCAGCGGATGCATGTTGCAACTATGCAGTAGTACTGTCTCTGATGCCTTTAGTTTGGGGTTATTTTTTTTTATTGCCAAGGGCTGAAGAGCTCCTTGTGTTTGTTCTCATAGTCAGCCAGAAGACTGAACTCCTTAGAACTCATCTGTCCATCTTCTCCAAATAGTTAAGGATACGTTCCCTTTTTTTTTTTTCTCTCCCCATAATTTTTTATTTTCTTTTAAAATTCCTTTTCTTTAAAAGGACTTGACAGAGACATTGGAGGGGGCTGCCAGACCTCCTCAATGGAGGAACATGCTACCTAATTGAGGTAGCTTAGACTTCTAGAGCTAAGAAAACTGCTACAGACAGACGTAAGAACAGAGATCTATATGAATTACATGTGAAAGTAAACTTTCTCTTGTTTGGACTGTTAGTCAATTGAAATCTTTTCTTGTTAATTGAACATGCAATATTCAAAGGCCAAGAGTGTGTGTGTGTGTTATACACAAAATTGCATATTTTACTAAGCAATGCAAATGTTGAAAATTTCATAGGGGAAGTATTCAAATGATGGTTTGTTTTAAGATGTTTTTAATTTACTTAGGATTCTGATGATGATGTGGAAATAATAGAAGAATCATCCTATCCTTTACCCCTCACACCAACAGCAAGCAGTGACATTGATGATGATGATGATAGTATGAAAGACTTTATAGTTGAGGATGAAGAAGAATGTGCAGAACATTCTGAGGATGAAAACCAACCACAAGGGAAAGAACTGGATACATCAAAATTCCAATTACTGGAATATTACATTCCACGCTGTAAGGTTAAAATAAGCCACAAGTTGATATGAGTACTTTGCTTGTAAACCCATGATTTGGTGTTTATCAGAACTTGTCTATATTAGCTCAAAATAGTGCGAAAGTGCATGATAGCTTGAAAGTAGAAAATTAAAATTCAAAAATGCTATAGCTTATTGTGGAGGCATTGTAGCTTCCATAACAATACTCAGTCATTTTATTCCTTTATCTTACTGGGTTTTGTGGGCTTTTGGGGGGGGAAGGGGCGGGGTTGGTAAGGTGCTGTAACTGTATTTTCAGTTAGATGTGAGGTAAATTATTCAGCCCCTGATGTTTGGTATCAAATTCCTATTGAGACACGAAACTTCTTGCTTCTTGTGGTTCCTAAAACTCTTGCTGCATTCCTCAAAATCAGCCATGTTAACCCTAATGTTCTGGCTGTATTCTGTTGTAGGTAATTACTATTCTTGGGTAGCTACCTAAAGTTCCTCCTGCAGTTTCTCTTGGATACAGTATCCTTTGCTTTCTATCATTAACTATTCTGTGTTATTGCCATGTGCTGTTATAGAGAATTTGTGTTACACCCCTGTCTCCAAAGTATAATCAGGTAATGGAAGGGGGGTGGGTGTGTGTGGCTTCTATGGTAAAGTTCTTTGATATTGTTTGGAATGAAAGGCACTGTTTAAATGAAAGATCTTAACTTCAAAAGTCCTCTGTTTTTGTATATCTTGAATTGAAATTTTGAAAATAATAATTGAAAAATTGATTTAAAAAATTGCATTTATAGTATTTGAGATTAGGTACCTCTTTATCAAATTTTGCATGAAACATGTATGGTCTGTATATGAATTTGTTGCTTGTGAGGCTTTTTTACACTGTTAATTGCTTTATCTGGTTGCATTTTTTCCAGTCTCTCGCTGTGACCATTATGTCCACTTCCAAAGAGTTGTAAAAGCTTTCCTCATCAACACAATTGATGACACTTTTTTGAGCTCATTGTATGGTAAGTAACATTACATGGCAGAAAATGTAATGCCTGTGGGGTAAAACATTATGGTATTTATGCATAAGAAAGTCATATTTGGTAGTTGGTGTGGGTCTGGGCGTTAGAATTCCTGGGTTCTTCTTCGAGTGCTTGCTCATATCGATTCCAATTAGGTGTGCACGCACTGCGTGCACGATCGTCGGAAGATTTTTACCCTAGCAACTCTCGGTGGCCCCTGGAGTGGCGCCCTTATGGCACCGGATATATGCCCCTGCCGACCCAGCGCCCCCTCAATTCCTTCTTACCGCCCATGACGGTCATTGGAACTGTTGAGAGCGGCATAGCTGACCTCCACATCCCTAGCTTACTCGTTGTATTATAGATAGTTCTTTAGTGTAGTTTACCAGTTTAGTAAGTTTAGAGTAGTTCTTACTGAATTTTGTAGATATAGTGTATATAAGTTGAGGAAACGGGGTTTATCCCCATTCCTCTGCCCGGTACCAGGGCTCATGCCCAAGTCTCCGGGTTTCAAACCTTGCTCGGCCTGTCTCAAGCTGATGCCTATTGGAGATCCCCACGACTCCTGTTTGAAGTGCCTGGGGGAATCTCATCAGCCTGATAAGTGCCGCATTTGCAAGGCTTTCAAGTCTTGGACAAAAAAGGAGCGGGACTTCCGTCTAAAACAGCTCTTGATGGAGGCGGCACTTAGTCCAGTGCCCTCGGCACCGTGCGCAGACTAGGCACCGTCGGTCCGAAGCGCGACTCTGGCACCGGAGCAACCCAGCACCAGTACAGACGTGGCACCGCTCGCTGTCCCCACGGCCCAAGAAGCAGCACAAACCACCTATGCGGACTCGACAAATTCATGGTAAAATGAATGGTTACCCTGGGTACTATTATCCCATCCCTGGATCCTGGAGACTGGTACGCCGCCCTTGACATTAAGGATGCGTACTTCCACATAGCGATCTACCCACCGCACAGGCGGTTCCTTTGTTTTGTGCTTGGACAGCAGCATTTCCGATTTGCGGTCCTCCCCTTCATCCTCTCCACAGCGCCACGGGTCTTCACGAAATGTATGGCTGTCGTAGCGGCCTGGCTCTGCAGACATCAGATCCAAGTGTTTCTATACCTCGACGACTGGCTCATTCGGAGTCACTCCAAGCTACAGGTGCGGTCTCACGTTCGCTTCATCATGACCTGCTTCAGACAACTGAGCCTGCTGCTCAACGCCGAAAAGTCCACTTTGGAGCCAACCCAAAGAATAGATTTCATCGGGGCAGTCCTGGACTCGAATCTCGCCCGGGCATGCCTACCGCAGACCCGCTTCCATCCACGCCCTCCGAAGCTTCCCAACCTCAACAGCACACACGTGCCTCAGTCTTCTGGGCCATATGGCCTCGTGCACCTTCGTGACCAAACATGCCAGACTACGCCTCCGCCGCTACAGATCTGGCTCTCGTCAGTATACCACCCAGGCCGGGACAGTTTGGACGGTGCCAACGAAGGTCTTGTCCTCTCTGAGTTGGTGGCTAAACCCCAACCTTGTTTGCAGGGGGATGCCATTCCATGCCCCACAGCCCTCTCTAGTCCTCACCACGGATGCGTCCTCTCTGGGCTGGGGCACTCACCTCGCGAACCTTCGCACACAAGGCCTTTGGTCCGCACAAGAAATATCCCTGCACATCAACGTCAGGTAACTGAGAGCAGTACGCCTAGCGTGTCAGGTATTCCCTGAACATCTGAAGGGCCGTTGTGTCATGATCTTCACAGACAACACAACAGCCATGTTTTACATCAACAAGCAAGGCGGAGCGCAGTCGACCCTCCTTTGTCAGGAAGCCATACATCTCTGGGAATTTTGCATAGCGCACTCAATCGACCTGGTGGCGTCATTTCTCCCAGGAGTCCAGAACACCTTGGCAGAACACCTCAGCAGGTCCTTCCTTGCTCACGAGTGGTCAATATGTCTGGACGTTATCCATTCTGTTTTCCGGAGGTGGGGATTTCCCACCTTTTCACCTCTCGCGAGAATCAGAAGTGCCAGGTGTTTTGTTCTCTCCAGGGTCACTCCCTGGGGTCCCTGTTGGATGCCTTCTTGATACCGTGGGAAGACAACCTGCTCTATGCCTTCCCTCTGTTTCCATTGGTCGACAAGGTCCTTCTGAAGTTACGCAGAGACAAGGCCCGCTTAATCTTAATCGCTCCAGCATGGCCCAGACAACACTGGTACATCACACTCCTCGATCTGTCGGTGACCGAACCAATTCCTCTTGTGTGGCTGGACCATTGTGGCCGGACCTGATCACTCAGGAACACGGCAGGTTATGTCATCCAGACCTGCAGTCCCTCCACCTCACAGCATGGATGCTGTATGGCTGACTCAATCTGAGCGGCGGTGCTCCAGTTCCGTGCAGCAAGTGCTCTTGGGGAGCAGAAAGCCCTCCACTAGGTCCACATACCTGGCCCAATGGAAGTGCTTCTCGTGCTGGTGTGCTCTGAGTAATACTATCCCTCTGGAGGTGCCAGTACCTACCATCCTAGGCTATCTGTGGTCCCTGAAACAGCCAGGCCTAGCTGTTTCATCTATCAGAGTACACTTATCAGCGATTTCAGCCTTCCACCCGGGCGACAACCGGCGCTCAGTCTTCTCCAGTCCCATGGTCAGCAGGTTCCTCAAGGGTTTGGAACGCCTGTACCTGCAAATTCGTCATCCGGCCCCTACGTGGGACCTCAACCTAGTCCTATCTAGACTCATGGGTGCCTCCTTCGAACGGATGGCCACCTGCTCGCTTCTGTACCTGTCCTGGAAAACAGCTTTCCTCATCGCTATCACATCGGCGAGACGAGTCTCAGAACTTCAGGCCCTCACATCGGACCCACCGTATATGGTGTTCCATAAGGACAAGGTACAGCTGCAACCACACCCCGCTTTCCACCCTAAGGTGGTGTCTGTCTTTCATGTCAACCAAGACATCTTCCTCCTGGTCTTCTTCCCGAAGCTGCACACTTCGCGATGGGAACAACAGCTACATTCCCTAGACGTCCGCAGGGCTCTTGCCTTTTACATCGAGTGAACGAAGCCATTCAGAAAGACGTCCCAACTGTTCGTAGCAGTGGCAGACCAGATGAAAGGCCTCCCGCTCTCTTCGCAGCAAATCTCGTCTCGGATTACCTCATGCATCCGTGCATGTTATGACTTGGCTAGTGTCCTAGCTACACGATTCGCTGCCCATTCCACTTGGGCTCAAGCTTCGTCCTCCGCCTTTCTGGCTCATGTACCCATACAGGAGATCTGCAGGGCAGCGACTTGGTCATCCATGCACACTTTTGCCTCCCACTATGCCATAGTGCAGCACTCCAGGGATGATGCAGCATTCGGTTCAGCGGTCCTTCATTCCGCGACATCTAACTCCGACCCCACCGCCTTGGTAAGGCTTGTGAGTCACCTAATTGGAATCGATATGAGCAAGCACTCGAAGAAGAAAAGACGGTTACTCACCTTTGTAACTGTTCTTCGAGATGTGTTGCTCATATCCATTCCAAACCTGTCCTCCTTCCCCATTGTCGGAGTAGCCGGCAAGAAGGAACTGAGGGGGCGCTGGGTCGGCAGGGACATATATCCGGCACCATAAGGGCGCCACTCTAGGGAGCGCCTCAGCCGACCCACCGAGTGTTGCTAGGGTAAAAATCTTCCGACGATCGTGCACGTGGCGCACGCACACCTAATTGGAATGGATATAAGCAACACATCTCGAAGAACAACAGTTACAAAGGTGAGACCGTCTTTTCTGGTCCCAGTTCTGCCACTGACTTGCTTGTGTGGCTTTAAGCGAATCACTTAACCTTTGTCTGCTTCAGTTTATTCCATCTGCGAAGTGCGGAGAATAATCTAAGGGTTTGGTTGTGTAGAGATTTAGGCTTTGTCTACACTATGCACCTTTTAGCAACACAGCCGTGCTGCTAAAAGACATGCAGTGTAGCAGCTGTTTGCCGGCAGGAGAGCGCTCCTGCCGACAAAGCGCTGTTCACACTAGCGCTTTTCATACACAAAACTTTTCTTTCGGGTGTGTGTGGGGGGGTTTTTTGTGTTTATTTTTTTTAACACCTTTTTTTAACACTGACACAAGTTTTGTCATTCAGTTGTCAGTATAGACAAAGCCTCTGGGTGGGATCCACGAAGGGACTTAGCCCTGGTCTACACTACAGAATTACTTCAGTATAACTACGTTGCTCGGGGGCTGGTGAGCTTCTCCTGCCAACATAGCTACCACCTCGCACGGAGGTGGATTAACTAAACCGACAGAAGCGCTATCCAGTCGGCTTAAAGTGTCTTCATTACAGCATTACAGTGGCACAGCTATATTGAAGTGTAGACTGCCCTTAGGTGCCATGATGCTCAGCGTTGCAATGCCTAACTTTTAGGGCCCCACATATGACTTAAGTGGACCAATATCTGTCTTTCCCTGTTTGTGAATCGCCCTTGTGCTTACGCTGGGAGATAGATATCTAGAAGCTGAGGGAGGCAGCAGTGCGCATGCTCAGAGGGGGAAACATGGGCATCTAGGGAAAACTTAGACACTGATTGAGTTTAGGTTCCTACAGGATTTGGTGGAGTTTTGTGCATCACAGTGGAGCCAGGGTGTGAGTGTGTGCAGCAGGCTAGTGCGCTGTACAAAGTCACTTTGGACAAACCCTAAAAAGAGTGCTGTAGGGCTTAATTCTTTAAGGTTTGGAAAGTATTTTGAAATCTGGATGAGTTCCTCTCTGTATCAGGGATTTGTCCTTTGATTCGGCTGATATGAGGCTTGATTAATAAAGAATTATATTTAAATATAATTCCACTCAACATGGATTTATGGAAAATAGTTCGTGTCAAACTAACTTGACATCCTCTTTGGATAAGAGTACAAGTTTGGTTGGGCAAAGTAATATTGTTGTTATATACTTCTGTAAGGTGTTTTGACTTGATATTTGACTGCATGACATTTAGATTACAAAGCTAGAACAATATAAAATTAACATGGCATACATTAAATGGATTAAAAACTGCTTCAAAATGTAATTATAAACAGGGAGTCATCATCAAGTAGATGTACTGTAGGGTCCTGTAGGGATTAGTTCTTGGCCTTGTGCTATTTAAGATCTATATCAATGATCTGGAAGAAAACACAAAATCACTGATCAGGTTTGCAGTTGACACAAAAGCTGGAGGAGTGGTAAATAACAGAGGACAGATCACTGATACAGAGCAATCTGGATCGCTTGTTAAGCTAGGTGCAAGCAAACAATATGGACTTTAATATGGCTAACTGTGAATTTATATGTCTAGGAACAAAGACTGTAGGCCATGCTTACAGGATGAAGGAGTCTATCCTGGAAAGCAGTTACTCTGAAAAAGACTTGGGGGTTGTGGTGGATAACCAGCTGAACAGGAGCTCCCTGGGCAATGCTGTGGCCAAAAGAGCTAATGCAGTCCTTGGATGCATAGACAGGAGACTCTTGAGTTAGAATCAGAGAATTTATTTTCTCTCTATATTTGGCATTGGTGCAACTGCTGCTGAAATATTGTGTCCAATTGTGGCATTCACAATTCAAGAAGGATGTTGATAAATTGAAGAGGGTTCAAAGAAGAGCCACAAGAATGATGAAAGGATTAGAAATCATGCCTTACAGTGATGTAGACTCAGGGTAGTCAGTCTGTTTAGTTTAACAGAGAAAAAGTTAAGGGGTAACTTGACTACAATGTGCCTCAGGAACACATATTTAATAATTAGCTCTTCAGTTTAGTAAAGAAAGGTATAACATGATCAAATGCAGACTAGAATTAAGGTGCAAATTTTTAACTGAGAATAATTTAACTATTGGAACATTACATCACTGACCACTTTTAAATCTAAATGGGATGTTTTTGTAAAAGATATGCTCAAGGAATTACTTTGAGAAAGGTCTGTGACCTGTGCTATACAGGAGGTCAGACTGGATGATCACAGTGTATTCCCTTTTGGCCTCGGAATCTATGAATCTTTGAATTACTCTATATTCGTCACACACAACATCTTCCAAAAAGGACTTACAAGTAAATCTATTAATTAGTTTGAGTTAAAAATATTTTTTAAATGAGCCATTTTAGCACAGTGTCACACTTTTTCCTGAACTATCTTAATAATTGATTTAAGAGGCACTATTTCTTCAAACCTTCCACATAGTTAAAATTTACTGAAAGTTTGCACATATGCTACATTTGAGGAAATTAGTTGTAATTAAGATAATTAGGCAAAACAGTCAGTAAAGAGATGATTATATAGACCAGTGTATCCAACTTTAATTTGTTCTGTGATGTTATTGAGCAGGAAAAGTGGTGGGGGAACCTACGTGTTTTAAAAATCCATTGTAATCTAATCTGTGACCAGATAGAATAATGATTAGTGCATTTTAGTATGACATCGCTAAGAATGGAAAGTTGAGATTGTTTATATGTTTAACGTATTTGAACTTCTTTTTTAATATAATATTCTGATTTCCTTTGTTTGTAATAAATGTTTTGGGGATAATTACAATAGTGTAATGTTACTATCATGTACTCCCAACCTTAACTCCCTCTTCACATAACTTTTTGTCTCAGAATTAACTTAACGGGTCTGTATAAATATAGTTCATTAAGCAATTATATTACAAACATTGTAGGGAAAAGGACAGGAGCATCTGTTTTTTCAGACTTTTGATAAGTGTGAGTGGTTATATTTTGAGATTAACTGTTCTCAGATTGAATGATCTTTGTTTGAGCAGTTCATTCATATTTTGAGTTTTTATTTCTATTCTTCTTTTTATTATTTTGCAGCACCTGCTGTGGACAGGTGTCTTTATGAATATATCAAAGTTAATTTTAATGATTTGTGTAGCTTTCCTGGACAACAGATTTTATTGTAAATATCCCTAATAATCATTAAGGTTACCGTTCTTCAATCAGTAAATAATTATATGGATGCTTTTCAGTGTGTAGTCTCCTCATCTCCCTGAAGATTTTGTAGCTGGAAGAAAAACATGCATTCACTGAACATCATATATTGTATTATAGTGACTTTTTTTTGAACAGATGGAACGAGGCGAAAGAGATATGCACAAGAAATGGTAACCTCACTCCATTATTTGGATGATCGCTTTATTCAACCTCGTCTTGAAAACTTAATCTCTAGAAGTCGCTGGAAAGAACGATATAAGGTATCTAGCTTCTGTCTTGGTCAATAAAGTAGCTCCAGGTGTCAAAAAAAAAAAAATTCATAGACTCTACTCCTAAATGAAAATACAAATCCTAATAACTATTTGTCTTTCCATATTTTGGGGCATGATCTTAATTAGCTGTGATTTTTGTATGTGTATCCAGTAGTTAGTTGCACAAACTACATGATAATACACATCCGAGTATTCAGGGGTAGTGTGTAAATACATCATGGCTGCTTTCCTGTATTTCTAGCTAGATTCTGCCCTGAAAGATGTATTAATGATTGTCCCACAGACTTGGTAAATGCCCCACACATGCACTTCAAAGAGCATCTTTTGACAGTTACACTGTCACAATAAATGTTTGCAGATTTCTTTTAAAGAAACCAAGAAATTCACAATGTAATTCATACAACTTAGAATATGAAATCAGTGTGAAATAATTCAGTCTCATGCATATGAATGAGGAGAATAATTGAAATAGGATCAAATACAGTGAAATAAATGGAAATATGAATGGGGTTGGTTAGTGCCCCTAAGACATTGGAGTTGAGGGCACTCAGCACCTCACGTAGTCAAGAGTTTTTGTCTTGGTTTAGGGGCTATCCTGTTGAAGAGTTTTATGTAATATATCTTTGTAGGAGCGAGTGGATTGTTACCCTGAAGTCCGCATAGTAATGAAGACTCCAATAAATAGATCCTGTCAAGCTTGTGAACTGCATCGGTACTGTAAGTTTGCTGTGTTGCTGTCAGGAAAGCTGTACAACTATAGAACTTTGGAAACAGATGACTTTATGTTGCATGACAAACAGGTAATTTTTTTTTTTTTTTTTTTAATTCTGTGTTCTTGGTTGGTGCTTTGTACGTTTCAGATGATGAAACAATGAGAGATGATCCCATCATCATAACTAATCCCCCAAGGTGGTGTGCATGGGGGTGGGTTTTTTTAGTTGCCCTGAATTTAGATGTCTGAATCTTTATTCACCATCATTCTTTACCTTACTGGAGCTACAACCTTGGAAGAACCTTGGGTAGAAGGAAGCAAGTAATTTATTGATTGACCAAAGCCTGGTGAAAACACTATACATATATTTCCACCATAAACTGGAAAATTAATATTAAATTTCATGCATGATCTCAGGTTTATCTACACCTTCTTCTATGAAGTCTACTCCAAAAATACTTTCTACGAATATCAATATTTCTTTTATAAGCATAGTTCGTAATTTCTCTATTAGATTACCTGAATCTGATTTTATAGGGAACTTCTTGAATTTTATTAATCCATATCTTTCACAGTTTCTTGAATAAATTTTCAACACTATTTTAGCATCATTTGTAAATTGCCAAAACTTGATTCTTTTCTTCTAAATTCATATTTGAAATCCTCTATCCTAAAGCTCTAGGCCAGGGGTCGGCAACCTTTCAGAAGTGCTGTGCCGAGTCTTCATTTATTCACTCTAATTTAAGGTTTCGCGTGCCAGAAATACGTTTTAACGTTTTTAGAAGGTCTCTTTCTATAAGTCTGTAATATATAACTAAACTAAAAACCTTATTTACTTTACATACAACAATAAAATGTTTAAGAAGCTTCATTAAAAATTAAATTAAAATGCAGAGCCCCCTGGACCAGTGGCCAGGACCCGGGCAGTGTGAGTGCCACTGAAAATCAGCTTGTGTGCTGCCTTTAGCACGAGTGCCATAGGTTGCCTACCCCTGCTCTAGGCACTTGCATAGATATTTAAAAATAAAGAAATTAATCCCATTCAGCTAGTTAACCTATCCATACTTACTCCAATCCACAACATTTAAATCAAATAATCAGTAAGACCATAACTTGCAGTTCACTGAAAACTTGAGAAAATAGATGAGCCTTGTAGTGTGCCTGACAGTTAACAGATTCGGGCTATTCTATACCAGGGTAATGGGAGCAAGTCCCTGAATCTAGTTTTCTTCTTTTGCTTTATCTGTCATAGGACAGCAATAAATCCTAATGACCTGTGAGGACAAAGTCAGTGTAGAGTGTGTTACGGTCCAATCGTAAATCTTGTATTGTTTCCCGAGGGCAGCAATTGGGTCTCCAAGGGCAGACATCAAAAACCCCCACCTAAACTCAAGGAGGTAATGAATTATCCAGGACAAGGATGTAATCTCTATTCCCTGTTTAAGACCAGAAAAAAGTCAGTAAAAAGTGTCATGGTTCTCCCTTTATCATCTGCTCAAGGGTGCCTATTAATCTTGGTACTCCAGCCATCGCTCCTCAGTGGGTGATGCCCCTTTAGGTCTGGGCCTCCAAACCAGGAATTTTGGCTTTCAGTCCTTCTGCAGTTTACTATGATTGTCCCAGCACATCTGAGCTGAATCCAGCACCTGTAGTTCACGCTCTCAATGACCAGCCAGCTATCACAGACTCAGTACAATTATTTTTAGGACAAAAGCATTACAGAGTTAACATACCAAAAAACAATAAACAGTTTATATGCATAATAAGCTTACAAGGTGTTACCTATCACATGGAAATCCTAGTAAGTTTCCAGTTCTTCAAACCCATCCAGCAGGGTTTTGCCCCCTTGGTTACAATTACATGTCAGTTTGAGGAATACTCAGCCAGTTCAGGCTGACCCTTTGTATTCAAACTCTGTCTGCTGGGCCTCTTGAGCCAAGCCTGAATAAATACATTAACTCCTCGCTTAACGTCCTCTCACTTAACATTGTTTCAAAGTTACGTTGCTGCTCAATTAGGGAACATGCTCGTTTAAAGTTGTGCAATGCTCCCTTATAACGTCGTTCGGCTGCCTGCTCTGTCCACTGCTTGTAAGATTCTGTGGAAGAGCAGCAACTTTACAAGGGAACATTGCACAAGTTCCTCTTCTCCGCCTTCTCCCCCTCCCTCTCACTGCTTCCCTGCCGCCAAACAGCTGTTTGGCGGCACGCTGAGTCTCCACTCTTTCCCCTCCCTCCCAGAAAGTCCTAAGCACAACCAAACAGCTGTTTGGCGGCAGGGAAGCGCTGGGAGGGAGGAGGAGAGCAGGGATGCGGTGTGCACTGGAGAGGAGGTGGAGTGGGGGTGGAAAGAGGTGGGCCTGGAATGGAGCGGGGACGGGAAGAGACGGGCCTGGAGCATCCCCCGGCAAAGTTGGCGCCTGTTCTTCTCCGGGAAAGCTGCCACTGCTGCCGCAAAGGTGCTTCCTAGCGCCCTTGCCTGCAGTGGGCTGTGCCTGTGTGGGGTAAGCCAGGGGCACTTCCCAACCACAGTACAGTACTGTACAGCATATAATACCTTTTGTCTGCCACAAAAAAATTTCCTTGGAACCTAACCCCCCGCATTTACATTAAATCTTATGGGAAAATTGGATTCATTTATCATTTCACTTAAAGTTGCATTTTTCAGGAACATAACTACAACGTTAAGTGAGGAGTTACTGTATATGCAATTTGTTCGTTCTTCTCTAGAGTTGTTTACCTATCGTGGGCTCTTTAATAATCAACTGCTACTAACTTTAGTTCCTGGATGAAGCTCGGTAACCCTCCCCCATGTAGCTAGATTGCAATCTCTAGTTCACAAAGATACAGAAACAAAACTTTGACTAATCCCTGGACCCACAGCATACAGCACATCTTAGTAGAATAATCTTTTGAAGTTTCCACACTTCCCAGGTCTTGCATGTGTCACCAAACAGAATCTTCTTTATTGGGGCACCTCCTGGATGGCCTGTTATCCCAGTTAAGAGCACAGGCCATTTTAAAAATTGGAACAGACGTACAATGCCAGACTGAATTTATAGAGTTACTTTCATTACAGTTCATCTTCTCAGTTTGGTTTGGACTACTCAATATCAAAAGCTTGGAGCTTAGATTTTCTTTTCTTTTTTTTAACACTTAACCATCATAGTGCATCCTGATCTGCAAAAATGCATCCTTTGGGGGAATGAGGAGGAAGTACGGTCTAGTTCAGAGGCCACGAAACAAACCAGGGAATGTTACATGACACTAAATTTGCCCCATTTTGCTACTGTAAACAGCAGTGGCTCCTTGGAAGCTGCCCACACTACCTCCTTGTTCCTATGGTGATCCATAATCCGGCCAGTAATGGGTGCTACTCACTGGTACCGTGCTGGAGGTTTCATCTGCAGCTTGTTGACCCAAATGTCCTGTCTTTGCTCTCGTGTCACTTAGCTCAACTGCAAGAGGACAGCACAATGCTAAACTGGCACATCAGGAAAATAACTGACTGAAAGAAAAGTCAGTGCAGCCTTAGTGGATCAGAATGAATGGTATTCTGTAATTTGGTTGGGTTGGTTTGTTTGTTTGTTTTTTAAACTATATAAAAGCACCCGAGAGAGAGGATGAAAACTTCACTTCAGTCCTTTCTTCTGCACCTCAGTACACCCCCTTTAATTGTAACAAGTACAGTTTTCTTTTTCTCTGATCTCTGGATTTTTTCTTTTCATATCTATTGGCAGTGGGTGTGGTTGCTATTTTATTTACATTTCCAGTGACTATTTTTGTTTTTTGTGCATAGCCTTCTTTTTCTTTCCTACCCCCTCCTTGGTTACGCCAAGATGTCACATCTAGTTTAGCATTATAGATGTTAGTGCTTTGCTTTGCTGCCATGTGCCCTATTATCTGGACCATGTCTTCTGCTTGCCAACTTGGTAGTAAACATGACAGTTGTGGTATGTCTTTTCTCATTCTTCTCTGTGGTCAAGTCACTCTGTGCATTCCACATCAACTGGCATAACAAGTTTGGCTAGTTGAGCCACCCAACACAGATAAATTAAGCATTCGGAAAAAGTCAGTGAGATTTCTGAAATTAACATTAGAATGAATGCACTCTATAGACTTTTTCCAAGGCTGAGTTCTAAAGAAGCTTTTGGTAACTTTAACAAAATCTTTCTTGCTTAAAAAAAGTGAAATGTTTTCAGAGATAAATAAATAAATAGGATATCTCCATTAATTTATTTTATCTCCTAGAACTGGAAGGGACCTTGAAAGGTCATCGAGTCCAGCCCCCTGCCTTCACTAGGAGGACCAAGTACAGATTTTGCCCCAGATCCCTAAGTGGCCCCCTCAAGGATTGAACTCATAACCCTGGGTTTAGCAGGCCAATGCTCAAACCACTGAGCTATTCCCCCCCTTTATTTATAATCAATAAAGTGTAGATTGTAATATTAAAATTGTACCATATTGGGGAAACTTCAAGGTAAAATGAAAAAATTAAAGGACTTTGAATTAGTTAATACAAAAATAATATGCTGAATTCAACAAGGTAGATAGTGAATATAGTGAATACACATGTTATTCTCAAATGCCCCATAAATATCCATAATCCAGCTCTTAATTGTTGGGCATTCTGGGATGGTGCAGCAAGTGAAGCTGGATTCCCCAGGTTTCCAGTGATTTTTACAGCATTCTTTGAGGCATAAAGGTTGAAGCCCTCAAAGGGCTGGTCCACACTAACCCCCCACTTCGAACTAAGATACGCAACTTCAGCTACGTGAATAACGTAGCTGAAGTCGAAGTATCTTAGTTTAAACTTACCGCGGGTCCACACGCGGCAGGCAGGCTCCCCCGTCGACTCCACGTACTCCTCTCACGGAGCAGGAGTACCGGCATCGACGGCGAGCACTTCCGGGATCGATCCCAGAAGATCGATTGCTTACCGCCGGACCCGGAGGTAAGTATAGACGTACCCAAACTTTACAACTGTTTCTGGACTTGAACTCTTGCAGTACCACTGGGACCCAAACACCAGTCCTAATCCTGCAGTTTGTTGTGGGTGGGTGAACAGTGGGTCTCCATGTGGATGCAGCAGTCTGCTCACATGCAGTCAGTTGCAGAATCACAGCTATAGCAAATCCTGGACCTCAAGCCAGTGTACTTGCAATCACTGCATATGGGACAAATCCTAAAATGATGTGTTTCCACTGAAGTTATGCTCATTCACATTACCTGAAGATCTGGCCCTGTATTTTTAATGACGGGAATTACAGAGAATTCCATTGAAAATTAGTCCTAAATTTCTACTATCTATCTAATAATTACCAACAAAATAAATACAGCAAGTACCAACCTTTGCTGTGGAGAATGAGGTCAAGTAGCTGGGACCACTCACGTAGGTAAACATTTAGTGACACATACCGAAATGCTTACAGAAAAGCTAGGATGTAGACTTCGGTTAAAACCTAGCCTGCTTAAGGTTTAAAAGACCGTAAGCTACCACTTAAGCCACACACAAAAATATTCAGAATATTAACAACAACAATGAAATGTATCATCGCTTTATGACTCAGAAGAGAAAATCCTGCAGTTATAATATGGCTAAGCAAAAATACATGCAATCTGAGATCACAAATCCCACAGCTTGAATTAAACACACTACTTTGAGGAGCAGTGGGCCTTAGCCAGTTAGGTACTTGTTGCACACAAGAAACAGAAAAATAACCTCAAGCTAAAACAATACTGTACTGCACTGGAAAGATGTCAATCTCTTATTAGTATACCATAAAGCAGTTGCTGTCAACCTTTCCAGACTACTGTACCCCTTTCAGGATCTGATTTGTCTACACCTCACTTAAAATCTACTTGCTTACAAAATCAGGCATTAAAAATACAAGTGTCACAGCGCACTATTACTGAAAAATTGCTTCCTTTCTCATTGTTACCATATAATTATAAAATAAATCAATTGGAATATAAATATTGTACTTACATTTCAGCGTATAGAGCAGTATAAACAAGTCATTGTATGAAATTTTAGTGTGTACTGACTTAGCTAGTGCTTTTTATGTAGTCTATTTTAAAACTAGGCAAATATCTAGATGAGTTGATGTACCCCTTGGAAGACCTCTGCGTACCCCCAGGGGTACACATACCCCTGGCTGAGAACCACTGCCATAAAGTGAAATCAATTTCTCTTGCATAAAGCGAAATCCATTTCTCTTGCATAAAGCTCGAGTTACCCAAGCTGTGTGCAGGAGAAGTGCAGCTGGGCTGGGAAGGTAAAATCCACAAAAAAACAGAGGCCAGATGCAGCTGTAGGCTTTTTTTTTTTTTTTTTTTGTTCCCAGAGGCTTTACTCCAACCTATAGGCTAAAGTATCGACCCCTACTGGATAAATCCCTCTTCTGATGTGACCCTATAGCCACTCAAAACACCCACCTATGTGGAACTAGCATGAAGCTCCCTTCTGTGGAATCTACGGGAGGCATAAGCACACCTGAACTGCTACTCCACCCATAACTTCCCCTCATGATCTCAACGTGGATTTAAGGATGCAGGGGGTCTCATGGTGAATTTCACTCATTCTTAATAACACCTATGTGTTTACCTGAACATAATCATTCTTCATCAATACCAGCTTTGCATAAAATCTGTTCCAACTACTTAATAGGTATCTGTGCACTTGCCTGTATGTAATATTACTACAGCTAAAACCTGTATAACTGTCTGTGTATATGCATGTATACTTACCATTTGCCTATCTGTAAATATCACTGAGTCACATACTGTTAAATATACAAGGCCATCAAATGCAACATCTATATATTTGCATCACGGAGGCTTCCCAGGTGTAAAATAGTGATGAGTGTGAAATACAAGGGTTTAGGTTCCCACAGTGCTGCTAACTTAGCCACAATACATGCACTGTGTATTTTGTGGTTATATTTAAAGCCAATATTTTGTCAAACTCTTCTATAGGCTTTAGCAAGAGGAGAAAGTTAACATGCATGTAGGTGGATTTGGTGCATCTCTGGAGATTTTTTTTTTAATTTCTTGAATGTTCAAAATGGTTGTGCATCCTTAGTGTGACCCTGATATAGCTTTTGCTTTTTAGGCTTTTGAGCTTTTATTCTTAATAAATCCAGACTTTATTTCATACATTTTAATTCCATGAATGTTGAAGTGGCTACATCTTATGACTCCAGCAGGTAGTAAGTATAAATGAGAAAGGATTTAATCAGTTTTCCTCCAAACATTAGGGGATTTTGTAAGCGTTGCTCAGGTGGATCTACTGGTAGCATTTCACTGTTCCTGCAGAGCTGTGCGTAGTGGTTCTTGAGGAACAGGGTCAGATGGAACTGCAGTTGCGCTGAATCACCAGCCGTTGCCCCTGCATGCTTAGGGTGCAAAGAATGTGGGGGCTACATTGCTTATAAAATAGAGTAAATCATATAGTATCAAAGGCTGTTTAGTTCATTATTTCAAAATACCAAACTGATTTAGCCATGCATTTTATTGTCAAGATGATCATTGCTTCATGTTAATTTATCTTAGATAACCAAGTTTGTTCATTTTTTTTATATAGGTTTTGAAGGTTGGCAGCGTGTGTGCAAATCGTACAAGGGTTTATCATAATCTGAAACATTTTAAATTCAAGTTGTATCAGCGCTGCTGTTCAGTTACAGAGGTGGAGGGCATTCAGGATGAGCCAGTCAAAGACACAGTCGACAGGCTTTTCAGTCAATTGGAAGAGAGTGGCTGGATTCAGGAGGTATGATGGAATCTGTCATTGAGTTAATTCCTTTGTATCAAAGGCGGTAGTGACAGTAATGCTAAATAAAATGTCCATGTTTTAACTAAGCAATAAGTTGTGCGTTTGTGGTCTACTGTAGTTCATTCAAGATGGTAAAGGGTAGACATCAGCCATGCAAGACTTGTAATAACTTTCCATAAAATGCAGTTCTGCTCTGAAAAGTGACTCAAAAATAGTACCTATTTACAGAACAAAGCTGCTCCTTGCAAATAATCAGTCTGATTTTAGTCACAAAAGTAAGCAAGTCCCTTACTGATTTTTACTCTTTTTAGCACTGCTGGACAGGTAAGATGGGGGAGCTGGATTCTATTCCACAGCACCAGCAAAATAATTTATTTGGTTCCAATTACAGTTAAAGATTGAGTTTGCACAGGTGTAATTCAAAGCATAATATGAAGGCAACAGTGTTACACAAGTGTAACTGAGAATGGAATTTGGCCTGTAGAACTTTTATTAATAGTGACAATGTGTGAGTTTGACTATTGGGAAAGGCACAGTAACTTGACCCAAAGGAGTGTAAATCAGAGATAAAGGAGGGCTTTGCTTGGGCCATTTAAAATACTTCCAGCTTATATACTTGTCTGACAGACTTTCCTCCACTGGATTTCAAATTCATACTTCCAAGCAAATTCAGCTTCTTTGGCCATTTATTCTCCTCCATTCAAAAATGTGAGTTTCAGGCCACCTCTCTTTTGGAATGGACCCATTTTTGCTTGTCTGTTTAAATGGACAACTTCCAATGGAAATAGTAGGGCCCTTTTAAAATGAGTTTTTAAAGCATGAATATTTTTGGCAAAATGAACCCATATTAATGTCATAAAAAATGCACAATGTAACATTATTAGTAACACATTAATTTGTTTTTATTCTTGTATTTATTTTATTATGTGCTGCTGCAGTAGTCAGTCCATGTGCTACATCAGTGTTTCTCAAACTGGGGTCGCCGCTTGTGTAGGGAAAGCCCCTGGCGGGCCGGGCCAGTTTGTTTACCTGCCCCGTCCACAGGTCTGGCCGATCGCGGCTCCCACTGGCCGCAGTTCGCCGCTGCAGGCCAATGGGGGCTGCTGGAAGCGGCGGCCAGTAAGTCCCTCGGCCTGCACCGCTTCCAGCAGCTCCCATTGGCCTGAGGCAGCGAACCGTGGCCAGTGGAAGCCGCGATCGGCCGGACCTGCGGACGCGGCAGGTTAACAAACCGACCCAGCCCGCCAGGGGCTTTCCCTACACAAGCGGCGACCCCAGTTTGAGAAACACTGTGCTACGTGATACAATACCAGGGTCTTAGTTAAAAAATAAAAAGTGGCATAATTGATGCAAGTACACTAGATACCCATGAAATACATCGTACTAAGCCTCCACAGTGTTTCTGTATCAGGATCAGTTTTTCTTCATTATTTTGATTTCTTAAGCTTCATGAAACACTATAGGACAAATTACCTGAGTAGAGCAGGGCTTACCAAATTAGGCTTTGGTTCTCTCTGCTTCTGAATCAGTGCTGCTGCTCTTGTTTATGAATTAAGCTTGGCACAACAAGAAATGTATTTGCTTCATTCAGTTGCTGTCCTTGATGAATTGACATGGTTTTTATTTTATATGCAGAGATATGATTATCTGGAAGAATATATGAATGATGCAGATTACTTCCAAGAAGAGAAAATGGACTGAGTGGTCATGCATCTCTTTGAAAGAAGCTTTGTAAAAATCTCTAACTAGCTATGATATCCACCTGTCCACAAAAATATCTCCAAATGCTTTTCAAGATGTTTTCTTATGCTGCATTGTATTTAAATCTTCAGCTGTGCCTGTAAATTGCCATACATATAAAAAGAAAAAGCAGCATATTCTTTTATACCCCTTAATTTTAAATGTCAAAAGAGTGATTTAAAGATGTTTTATGAAGTAAGCAACCTTCTGTTATGCAGAGGTCACTTGAACTTTCCTTTGTGGTTAAAAAGACTAGTGTCCAAGTACCTATGTATTCATGAAATAAAACTTCTGTATATTGATGCCCAGCTCAATGGCAGAGATGTGAGAGAGGGGTAAGCCCCAATTAACCCTTTTGGGGGTAGCAATACTTCAATAGAAAGTATAAATTACATCCCATCACATCCCTGTAAACTTGAAATATGAGCATTAACCAGTTAGCATGGTTATAGTGAGAATGAAACATAACCAGACACATTCATTCATTAATCCAGTATCAAAACCACCTTCACTTCTCATCCCTGGACGCCTAGAATACTGCAATTTGCATATGGCCATAGCGGCTGATGTGAAAGATGTCTATATGTAGTACAGACGGCACAATAGCTACTGCCATGTATTGGAAGATAGGTGGATAATTCCTGCAAAACTAACTAATAACAGTAATCGCCTGGCTGACAGGTGGGAAGGTGTGCAAAACCTTGTTTGTGTTACATGTGGTGGGTGTCATACCTCTCTGGGACAAATAAAGCCCTAACCCAACTTTCTCTCTCCTGGGTCTTCAGAGATGTAGGAGGAGTTTAGTGATGTGTACATTAACCCCTTGGCCCACTTGCTGCACATAAAAGAAAGCAGGCAGTTGGAGTTGGGGAGCAGAGAGCCTAGTGACAAGGGGAAAAGTAAATGCTGCTCTTTTTTGCTTGAGTTGTGGAAGAGTATAACTACTTCAAACTCTTCTTGCCTCCTGGGAAAATGAAGGACAGTTTTTGTTGTTATTAGTTTAAACCCTACAGAGGAACCGATATTAAAGTGAATGTTATTCTTGGGGTGTAGTCTGATCATACCTATGAAGAGAACCTACTGTCTAACAGTGCTGTGTGTTCAGTATTATAATACTCCTGTGGGAATGGTGGTTTTATTGCTGAGCATGTTGCAAGGATAGTCTGAGGTTAAAATTATTTTTTTTAAATCAACATAGTAAAATGAATCCATATTAAATACATGATCTACTCACAGGCAGTATCCCAGCATCCATAGACTTTAATTACATAGATCTTCACGCTACTAACTGCATATTGTCAGAATAAAATGTGTATGCCAAATATGTCAATACATTAATCACCCTCCAGATTACCTCTGGTAGATACCCAGTTGCCTTGCTTCCCATGCTAACACTTATATATGATCCTACAAGGTGTGTGGCAAAGGTATGAGTTAGCTCTGCTTTCTGCAGTGAAGACTTGCTTCCCTCCCACCTTTTTTTTCCCATTGCTATTTGGGGCCTGATGCAAAGCCTGTCAGAGTCAAGGGAGAGACACCTATATTCTTTAATGGATTTTGGATCAGGCTCTTGGGGAAAATCCTACTAGACTTGGCCCTGATCACATCACTTTTTAGGAAGACCAGGCCTCTTGTACAGTGCACCAGAAGAACAAAACCAGTGTACCACATTACACACCACCTTGTCAAATGCACACCGTGCACCAGTTATGATTGTGCCCCAGGCATTCATAGTTAACACTTGAGGGCGAAATTATTACACAATACCATTTTATTGTTACATACTACTTTTCCTTCCATGCAACTTTTTTTTTTTTTGACATTTCGAATACTCTTCATCTTTGCAGATGAATACAGTTCTGCAACAAGAAGTCTATGTTTAACCTCCTTTGCAAAAGTGGGCAATGACTCTGATTTTTCCAGCTCATATTTTGTTAGCGTTCAAGAGGGTTTCTGTATCTCTCTAACATTTATCATGCTTAAGTTTACACTGTTCATGTCTAGAAGCATTGAGCACATAATTGTTAAAAAGTACAACTGAGGAAAGCGGTTTGGAAACGGATGTAATTTTGTACTGCATAATGGAAGATGTCTACTGCCACCTATTCAATTAAGCTGCACTGGCAAAATAGGGGATGCATTTTAATAAAAATGAATGTGCTTTGCACCTTTTCCCATCATTTCTTTCTCATTCATGCAAGAAAAAGAATTATTAATAACCAGTATTTAATGTAGAGTAAGTGAAGAGTCCTCTTTTAGGTATGTGCCTGCTCCTGTGATGGCTAGAAACCATATAACATTAATGATTGCTTTGTACTATTTTTTAATATATATATAATATATTTCATATTTTTCCCACCCAAAATAAAAAGGGGTTAATTAAAAAAATAGTTTATTTCATCCACAATAGAAAAAATATTCACCTCACTGTAGAGGCAGTACAGGAACAAATTGATTATCACTCTGGCAAGAAACCAACCACACAGCAAAGAGAGGCCAAAAATGTACTTGCACCGGGAATCTGCTGCAAGAAGACTGACAGATCAGGTGGCAAAACTGAGACATCTGACTGTAATTACACTTTTTACTGGTTCCTGTGGATTTTACCAGCTTAGGCACATCCCCATTCACTGACTTGTATATTCCAGCTCTTGTGCATCACTTCTGAATTTGGCCCTTTCAGTCTTCCCCCATATGAGCAAAAACAAGGAGCAGAGCAAGGCATTAGGGTGAGGGCAGATCAGTAGCTGCAGTGACGTTAGCCATTACTTGTTACATGTGCACAGAGCAGTGATACGTACTTCGCAACAGAACACTGTTTAAGCAGTTATGGGGGGGTGAGAGGGCTTTCCCCAATTTCCAAAAAGCCTGGCCTTAATTCCTAGGATTTAGACCAGGATATTCTTGTCAAAGGTAAGACAATGCAATTAAGGCTGTGAATGGGTTTTTCCGGTAACATTGTGGTATCTGGAAAGGAAGAAGCTGGTGGGAATTGTGGCCAAAGAGGTATTTCAGAACGCTACATGCATTTGCTCGAAAGGGTTACATGGGGACTTGTAGTGCAGTATTGCCACATAGAATAAACAGCTTCTTCCCAGATCTGCCTCTGTGGCCAGCTAGAATTCCCAGAGAGCCCCAAACACATTTGTCTGAAGTGGGTGAGATGTATGCTGCTTAGCAGCCTTTCCCAACTAGCCCCATCTCCCATTATTACATGTGTTACCTTTTGCACAGTGAAGAGGAACTTATGGTACCTCTTAAAAGAATATGAAATCTTGATTCCACTACATTATTCCATCAAATAAAATTCTAGTTTTCTGATTTAATATTACTTAAATTAAACTGAACACTACAAAATTCAAAACACTACATTAATGTAATGATAAGGGATAGAAGTGAATAGAAGTCAACAAAATTTAAACATGCTTTGTAAAGTAATATTAATTTGCATATATTGAGAATATATATTTTAAATCCTATTCTATTAACCATCTGACTGTGCAGTGTGTGCAATGTGGGAGAGTTAACAGTAAGAGAAGCTTAACTTTTTCATTTCTTAAAATGTTTGCATTTAAATTTGTGACAAATTTTGCATTAATATTGTTTTTATATTTAATTTCCTTGTTATTTAAGAAAATAAAGTAGTGTCTGTACTTAATTGTTATGGCAGGAGTCACCAGATGGGGCTGTCACACACAGTCATCTTACAAGTTACAGTAAACTCCTCACTTAACGTAGATCTATTCCTGAAAAATGCAACTTTAAGTGAAACGATGTTAAACTAATCCAATTTTCCCATAAGATTTAATGTAAATGCGGGGGATTAGGTTCCAAAGAAAGGTTTTTTGGGGCAGACAAAAGGCATTATATACTGTACAGTACTGTACTGTAGTTGGGAAGTGCCCCTGGCTTACCCCACACAGGCACAGCCCACTGCAGGCAAGGGCGCTAGGAAGCACCTTTGCAGCAGCAGTGGCAGCTTTCCTGGAGAAGAACAGGCGCCAACTTTGCCGGGGGATACTCCAGGCCCGTCTCTTCCCGTCCCCGCTCCATTCCAGGCCCACCTCTTTCCACCCCCACTCCACCTCCTCTCCGGAGCACGCCACTCTGCATCCCCGTTCCTCTCCCTCCCTCCCAGCGCTTCGCACTTAGGACTTTCTGGGCGGGAGTGTGAGGAGTGGAGATGCGGTGCTTCCCCGTTTTTTCTCGTCCCTCCCAGAAAGTCCTAAGCATCGGCAAACAGCTGTTTGGCGGTGGGGGAAGTGCTGGGAGGGAGGAGGAGCAGGCGGAGAAGAGGAACCCGTGCAATGCTCCCTTGTAAAGTCGCTGCTTTTCCACAAAATCTTACAAGCAGTGGACAGAGCAGGCAATCAAACGACGTTATAAGGGAGCATTGCACAACTTTAAATGAGCATGTTCCCCAATTGAGCAGCGACATAACTTTGAAACAATGTTAAGCAGGAGGACGTTAAATGAAGAGTTACTGTATTTTCTTAATATGAGCACCTTTGAGTCTTTAAAGAAGTTCTGTGTTAGTTTTGTGATGCAAAATATTTTGGGAGGAGTTGCTGCAAGCAGAACAGTTTGTGCTCTCTGCCTCAGTCTCTCTAACTGGAGTCAGTTCTTGGAGCAGAATAGCTTCTTGGGAACAGGGCATTAGTGTTTGTGCTGAAATTTGTGAAAGGGGGGATTGCGTAGGTGCTCTTTGTGACCACCTCGTTTCAAAGACTGGTGTATATAGTGTCGATAAATTCCTAGATTTTTAAGGCCAGAATGGACAATGAGCATCTGGTGTGAGAAAGTAAATTTCTAGCATATCAGAAGGCAATTACATGTATTCCCATATTTAACTTAGCTAGTTTATTTTTATTTGAATAAATAAAGGCCTTCAGCTCTAACCTTCTTTTAGTCATTGTGGATAAACAGTGTGGGTGCGTTAGATAAATACACGTAAATATGGTAAATATCTTGCAGACAGTAAACACGTTCTATAAATTTGAATTACTGATTACATCTTGTTGATATTTTAAATAAAAAAGAGAAATGTACATTTATAATTTGAGTCCAGAGGTCAGAACCAAAGAGCTTAAGAAAATATATGATGTAGCAAATGTTAGAATGATCATGTTTTCTTTTTACTTCTCTTAAATAGCATTGCAGACAACTGATAGGATACCACACCTTGTTGTTCATTTCCATTAACCTGGATGTTTTATATATATTCAGTGTTACTCTGGGCAATACATGAATGTGATCTAAAATTGAAAATTTGATATTTGTGAAATAATATGTACACAAGACTAACTCTTAAGGACTCTGCTGGGTTTTTATTAGTTTTTTTATATCTCAAAAATGAGTTTTGAGATATAAAAGAGGTCTGTTTTGCAATGTATGCAAAATGTAAGCACATGAACCTGGTCCATAATAAGGGCATTGTAGTTGTCCATAAGAAAAAATGGACACAGGCTGAACATAGCACTCCTTGAACTTGTTAAGTTAAATGATCCCACAAAGGCTACAGAATGTGTTCAAACAGTATATTTAGATGGGAAAAACTAAATGGAAGCCAAAAGGTTTACAAACTGCAGTCATTTTAATTAGAGACAAGAAGCATCACTGAAAAACTAATTGCTGAAATGGCTCAAAATTCAAGGCCCCAATTCAGTAAAGCACTTTAACAGATGGTTAACTTTCAGCATATTCTTCAGTCCCATTGCAGTCAGTGCAACTCTTAAGCAATTTAGGTTTTTCAAAATGTTCGCTTTAGGCATATGAATGCTATTTTCTTTTAAATATATCAAATAAATACCAATAAATTCTTCCACATTCATTCAGCCATTCAGGGCTAAACAAAAATCCCCTCTCCACCTTAGCCACACTTCCCTCTTCTTAACTCAGCTCCTTCAAATGCCTGGGATGCCAGACGGGGCTTGCAGCATGCCTTAAAATCAAAGAACTGGGTTCTATTAGATCAAAAAGAACAGGGCAGTGAGGTTTGGCCCTGCATGTTGACTGTGCTGTGGGACCAGTCCAGCAGTTCTCTCAGGCACAACAACCACTGAGAACCCACTATGAGTGGTTATTTGAATGTGCAGTTTCTTGGCTGATATCACGTGTCCAGGATCACAGTGAAATAAGCATGGCTGGATTTACTTGCATATGTATATATGTATGTTTGTTTTAGGTGATTTTTAGAATCCTTTTGCTTCATTATTTCTAAATTTAAGTAAAAAGGATTTTTGTGTGTGTGGAAAGTGATAAGCACCTGAAAATGAAGGCTCATAAATGAGAGTGCATTTTCACCTTTAATCAAGCATCTCTAGTGTGTCACTATGACACATCCACATTATTACTATTCCAGTCATACCAAATGAGAATGGGGGGCTCCACTGTGCTAGGCGCTGTACAATCACAATCATGAGAAGCAATCCCTGCCCCAAAGATCCTATAGCCTAAATGGAGAAGGCAGACAACAGAAGTATTATTGTGTTCATTTTACAGAGGGGGATTGAAACAGAGATTAGAGCCCAGATCATTAAAGATATTTAGGTATCTGACTCCTATTTATTTGAATGAGAGTTAGGCATGTAAAGACCTGGGCCTACATGAGTTGCCCAAGCACACACAGGAAGTCTGTGTCAGAGCTGGGAACTGAACCCAAAGCTCCCGACGCCCAGCCTTGACCACAAAGACCCTTGGTCTGCTAAGATATGTACACACAGCATTGCACAAGAATGACTACTTTTGTTTTTCCACTTATACTGCAGAGAAATGCAGCTGCTAAGAGAGTTCATAGCTGTGATTTACCTGTGAAACTCCTAGTAATTGCACAAAGGGCTTGATGCTGGGGCAGGAGGGTAAGCAGGGTGCCCTAATATAATTAGTGGATGATTACGCAATACAAAGAGATATATATACAGAAGGAGGGAAATGCATTCCCTAGGAATAAGGGAAGTTATTGAACCTTCAGAGCCAGGGAAGAGGTAGCACATAAACCTGGAGATAGAAAGGGGGATTTCCTTGGCTTCCATCCATGCAACTAAATCACTGGGATCATAGTTCATAATTTGCTGCTCTCTTCATTCATCTCCTTTGCCGCTTGGAGGCTTCGTGTTTCTCTTTTGCCTCTTCTCTGTGGCTATTACTTCTTCCTGCAGTGACACCGTCCTTCCACTAGGGCTTCCCAAGACGCTTTCTCCGCCGCCGCCGCTCTGCCTTATCCGAGCACAATGAAAGCCTGTGTGTCCCCGTAACCCCCGTGCAGTGAGCCCGTATCGGCAAAGCAGCTAACAACAGACAAGAAAGAGAAAGGGATATTACAAGGTACTTTTCACTTATCAAGTGGGGGAATCCAACAGAGTCATCGCCGATAATTGCACCGCAAACACCTAGCCCCACGGTTTGGGGGATGGAATATGCAAAAACACAAAGGAAAATCAGTGGACTACTCTGGGTGCGAAATGCTGGAAGTTTGTAAGTTTCACTATCGTTTGTAATTGCTCTGAAGAGCGATCGCTCTGTGTGTGTGTGTTTTCTCGTGCTTTTCTTGATATTGTAATTGGAACTGAAATATCGGGGGGAGTGAGAAGTGGAGTATAAGGGGAAATAGGCTAAAGGTGATATTTGCCTGCGTTCTTAGTTTGCTTTTATTGCTTGGGGAGGTCGGGGGGGGGGGTATAAACACTTAATACGGATTTTACACAGTGGCTGGATTAATAGAAAGCAAAGCATGGTCTGAACGTCCAGTTACTGACATTGTTACCAACTGGGGATCCATCTCTTTTATTTTTAGAGGAGCTCCAATATTAGCAGCAGACAGTTGGAGACAGTAATAAAACACGAAGACTGGAGAGCAAAGAGAGAGAGAGACGAGAAAACACAAAGACTTAACTCATCTGAACCTCCTCCTCCTCCCGCCCCTTTATCTGCACGTTTATTGAAGGCTTATAAAAAAATCCTCTCGACCAAATTAAAACAAACCAAAATAAGGGAAAGTCTTTGAGTTCCTGCGCCCCATCACTGCAATTTCTTCCTCTGGAGAAATTTCCCCTTAAAGAATCTCTCCCTCCTCCCCAAAATTAAATAAATAAAGCCGCCAAGTTTCACTCATTTGGGAGGGAGAATCCCTCCGTCTAGGGGACTGTTGTTTTTTTTAAGGCAGTGGGTTGGTGGTTTGATTTGTTTTATTATTATTCCGCTTTAGAAAGGTCTCTCCCCCCCACCCCCGGGATTTTTGCTGTGTGCATCCATGAGCCCTTCACCCTCCCCCTTGTGCTAATTTGTTTTTATCTCCCTCCTTCAAATCTTCAAATGGTTATCTGCAGTCTTGGGACGCAAACCGCCCATCATCTTTAATTCTATGTTGGCAAATACCTAGCGATCGCGGGTCAATCCCATCCCGCCCCCACCCCAGCTCCGGCAAACTCCTCCGGAGAGGTCAAGCCCGATTGCTAAGGGGTGGGGGTGGGGGAGGCTGATCGAGATTTGGGGACTGCCTGGCCCGGGCTCGGGATCCCTTCTCCCCCCCCACCCCCCCAGCCAGCCAGACCATCCCTACCTCCCCGTCCCCATCCATGTGGCAGTGAGAACAGAGCTCAGCGTTGTCAGGGGCAGCATCGCAGGCGCTACCCAGCCGGAGCAGCGAGCAGCAGCGTGGCCGGCAGGATGGGGGACACGGCTCCCCCCCAGGCCCCGGATCTCGGGGCCGGTCTCCTGGGAGGGGGCTCGGTGGCCCCCCGGGTGCACAGCGCCATCGTGGAGCGGCTGCGAGCCCGCATCGCCGTCTGCCGCCAGCACCACCAGAGCTGCGAGGGACGCTACGAGCGGGGCCGGGCGGAGAGCTCGGACCGCGAGCGGGAGAGCACCCTGCAGCTGCTGAACCTGGTGCAGCACGGCCAGGGGGCCAGGAAGAGCGGCAAGCACAGCAAGGGGGCTAGCAGCGCCGGCCCGGCTCCCTCTGCCGCGCCGCCGGACTATCACCCGCAGCTGCTCAGCAACGGGGCTGCTGGGGGCAGAAGTGGGATCAACGGGGAGCAGCAGCAGCAGCCGGGCTCAGCGGCCGACGGGGGGCAGAGGAACTCGGCCCTCATTGCGGTAAGTCAGACCCTGTCTCCTTCCAGCTCACAGCGCCGCCTGCAGGTTGTGTGCCTCTGTGTGGGCACCTGGTGCCAGTGGAGCAGAGGCAGAGACACAGGTCCGGTCTCGTCGGTGTGGGGTGTGTGGGCATGGGGTGCCACAGATGCAGAGTGTGTGAGCATCAGGCGCCACTGGTGTCGGGAGTTTGGTGCTTGGAGCCACAAGTATGAGGCACTGGGTGCCACTGGTGTTGGATGTTGGGTACTAGGTACCACTGGTATGGGGCATTGGGTACTGGGTGTCTCTGATATAAGACATTGGGTGCCACCAGTATGGGACATACAGGGTGTCACCAATATGGGATGGGAGTACTGAGTGCCACTGGTGTGGGGCATGAGTACCGGGTGTTATCGATGTAGAATGCATGGATACTGACGGCCATTGGCACAGGTTTGTGAGCATCAGGTGCTGTCAGCCCAGGGGGCATAGGCTCTGGTGCTACTACTGTGGACAGTGTGGATAAATGGGGCATGAGCACGGGATGCCACCAATGCAGGGTGCCTGGGCAGCAGATGCTACTAGTACACTTGTGTGACATGTGGGAACCTGCTGTCTCCTGTGTTTCCTGGCATATATACAAAATGACATGTCTGTCAGTGGCGAAGGCAGGGAAAGCCTCCAGCACGCCCATCACAATTTGTTGTTTCTTGCAAAGGAACTTTATTTGCCACTACGATAATGTATGTTTCTGATGTCCCCAGCGTGCTGTGTGTACTGTACATCTATCCCCCAGCCATTCATGATGGCCTTAAAAATACACCAGCCCAGACACAACGTTTATTCACCCACAATTTAGTTTTATGATTGGGGGTGGGGGAAAATCTGGCATTGGGTGAATGGGCAAATAGGATCTTCCAAAGCTGAGGTGGATGTAATATATATAAATCAATATCTGTAAAAAAAACAAGCCAGCAAAATCTCCCCCATACGTACACGTCTCCATTTCAGTTCAATTGAATGAGGCTTTGTTGGCATGACAAGCTATACCAGTGTTTCTAAAATATAAAAATACAATGTAAAATATTACTGTCTAGATAGAGTTCTGTATATGTGGGTATAACTACATTTTAACCTGCTTCTGAAGCCACGCTTGGAAACAGGATTCCATACTAGATGGATCATCATTTTGTTCCAGTCTGGCAATTCTTATGTTTTTACACATGCCGGGACGCATAGGTTTTGATCCTGCTCTCACTGAAATTAGTGGCAAAACTCCCATTGACTTCACTGCTGCAGGATCAGTCCTGTAGACCTCAATCCTGCAAACACTTCCACAAGTTCTTAACTTTACACAAATAGTCTCTGACATGGGCAAAGTTAAGCAAGTCTTTGCAGGATCGTGGCCATATGCGGTATCTAGATTGAGTTATTAATCTTTTGGCTTTTTGAATTATTGTAATCAGTTTCTATGTATGCATTTGATCCAAATTAGTATGTGGCTTTTCCCTCCAAACTAGCATGACTTGTCATAATTCCACACACAGAAAATACCTCTGGTGTCATTATATGTCTGCTCTGTGATGTCTCTTTAACTGCCATCTCAAGCCAGCTCAAAGAAAAATACATAATCAATAAATGGTTAAAACAACATTTAAAAGGTTAAAATGAATATTTACTGAGTTAGAAGTCAAAAGCAACATTAAAAATATTCCCAGTGGATTAAATGATCCATGGTGTATTTTAACATATTGTCCAGGGCTTCAGACAATTGCAAGAACGATTTTAATTCTGGGCAATAGTTTGTTGCTATTGCTTTTCCACCCAGTGACCCAGTCAATATTTGTACAGTGTACAGATAGTGAAAAAATGTGTGTGTGTGTGTGTGTATAGGTTAGCTTTAAATTCTGAAGATCAGCAAACACTTAAATATGATGAATTCTTAACATTATATAATATTGTGTAGCTAAACAACTGCTTCTCAGACTTGGTGTTTAAAGTATGAACTTGACCCAGAAAGGGATTATTTGCTGTTATCACAGGACACATTTTATGGAGCAAAGTTGCAAGAGTTTTACAGATAATGCCACTTTGTAAATGGCATGATGAATAGACATGTTGAGCTTTTTAAATTGGAAACTGTAGGCCTGAGTGTTTTAGATACAGAAGAGGGAAGTCTCACTACTTTTTTTATGAGGGGTCTACCTTGCTCTTGGAGCACGTACTATGCTGCTTATCCTCTCTACCACAACTCCAGAAAAACACACAAAGAATGACAGTAATGGCTGTTATTTGAATGACTTAAAATAGCTTCATACACACACACACACACACATGTGCGTGCCTGTTTAATACTTAATTTATTCTAAAATGGGACCGGCGTTGTTGTTTTTCTCATGTTCCACTGGTATTCGCTACAATCTGTGGATCTAAATTTGGAGCCACATTATTCGGCATCATACTGAGGGTGATGATGTAAGCATGAATGTGATAACATTGTGTCCAAAGAGAGTTAGACACTCAGACCTGATCCGAGTGTTCAGATTAAATCTCTGTATTTCCCATCACAGTCAAGTAAGCCATTATCTTATTTTTTCAGTGAGTGTTAATTAAATGCTTTGCATTCATCTTTAAAACGATAAAAGGCTTTTGCTTAATCATATACTTTCCAAAAAGCTTCACTTTCTAATTTCAGTGAGCAGGCCGGTGTGGTTTTTAACTAGTGGTGATGATTATTATGAAATTACTGGAGGCAGCTATTTGAAAGTGCTAAGGATACAAACAAAATAAGTCTCAAGAAAATACTTGGATTTTCTTCTTTTGAGTGAAGAAGGCTTTGCCCTTGTTTGTGGAACAGTGTTAAAGGTTGTCAGCATGCTTTCTGCTGTAAAATGCTGTACTTAGCTTCGATTTCTTATGCCCCCAGATCAGCTCAAAGTTAACTGCAGGATGGAACTAAATTTGGGTGCCCCTGAGAAGAGATTTAAAATGGTCACACTAGTTTCTGTATACCTGCATTTCGAGGGGTTTTTAGATCTTACTAATGCAGTGGATGACTTCCCTGATACGTTTGAATACCCAAACCAAATTGTGACTCTGAAGAAGTGCTAGCTCATGAAGCAGCATCGTTTTAGTGGTATCACTGCACATTACTAATTTTCCTACTTTGTGAGGGACACTATACACAGACATTCTTTTCCGTTCATTTGCTTCTTTGGGAGGACTAGTTAATTAAAGAACACAGAAAATCACCAGTTCTAAATCATTGTTATGCATAATAGAAGTGGGTGTTCTCCTTACCAATTGTCCCTTAGAACATTATCTGAGGTATTCAAAAACCTCTGACAGGATATGGGGTTGTAAAATTCAAATAGTCAAATATCACATACCAAGTAGAGGAGAACCTCAGAGTTATGAACACTTCAGGAATAGAGGTTGTTTGTAACTCTGAAATGTTTGTAACTCTGAACAAAACGTTATGGTTGTTCTTTCAAAAGTTTACAACTGAACATTGACTTAATACAGCTTTGAAGCTTTACTATGTAGAAGAAAAATGATGCTTTCCCTTTATTTTTGTAGTAGTTTACGTTTAACACAGTACTGTACAGTATTCGTTTTTTTGTTTTGATCTCTGCTGCTGCCTGGTTGTGTACTTCCGGTTCCAAATGAGGTATGTGGTTGACTGGTTAGTTCATAATTCTGGTGTTTGTAACTCTGAGGTTCTACTGTAGTGTACTGAATTACTCTATTCAATTCTTGTGCTCTCAAAAAACAGGACAAAATTCTGAGCCAGAGAATAAGGCCATGTATACACTAGCACTTAGATTGGCAAAACTTTTGTTACTCAGGGATGTGAAAAAAAATCCCCCCTGAGTGACATAAGTTTTGCCAGTATAAGCGCTTGTGTGCACAGACACTCTCCCACTGACATAGCTACTGTCGCTTATTGAGATGGTTTTATTATGTCAATGGGAGAACTGTGCCGCTCTAAGCTTGTAGTGTAGACATGGCCTAAGGGGGCCCTTCATGGCTTCCAGCCATAGCATGGCTGGGGAGAACAAGCCCTGCTCCCCACTAGTCATTCAGAGTGCGCTCACTGCTTGAAAGGGAGAGGTCCTGGTAGGATTGCCAACTTCCTAATTGCACAAAACCGAACACCCTTGCCCTGCCCCCTGCCCTGCCTCTTCCGCATTCCTTCTCCAAGGCCCCGCCCCCCACTAACTCCATCCCCCCTCCCTCTGTCACTTGCTCTCCCTCACCCTCACTCACTTTCACTGGGCTGGGCAGGCAGAGGGCTGTGGTGTGGGAGGGAGTGCAGGCTCTGGCTGGGGGGTGTGGGCTCTGGGGTTGGTCCGGGGATAAGGGGTTTGGGGTGGAGGAGGGGCTGTGGGGTGCTCCAGGAGGGAGTTTGGGTGTGGGAGGGGCCTCAGGACTGGGACAGGGAGTTGGGGTGCGAGAGGGGGTGTGGGCTCTGGGAGGGAGTTGGGGTGCAGGAGGGGGTTCCGACCAGGGGCATGGAGATGGGGTGTGAGAGGGGGTTCGGGAAGCGGACACCGGCTGGGTGGCGCTTACCTCAGGCGGCTCCCAGAAGCATCTGGCATGTCCAGCTCCTAGGCGGAGGGTCCAGGGGGCTATGCATGTTGCTTGCACCCACAAGCGCTCCCCCACAGCTCCCATTGAACATGGTTCTCGGCTGGCACTCAGGGTGGGGGCAGCACACAGAGCCTCCCTGGCCGCCCCTGAGCCTAGGAACCAGACATGGCGGCCACTTCCAGGAGCCACGCAGAGTCAGGGCAGGCAGGAAACCTGCCTTAGCCACAGACTGGACTTTTAATGGCCCGATCAGCGGTGCTGTCCAGAGCCACCAGGGTCCCTTTTCAACCAGGCAAACCTAGGTCCTGGCCCTCTGACCCCCTCTTCCTCACACATCAGAAAGTGATGGGTTATGCTAGTGAACTTTCTCCTCACCCTCTCCAAGGGCAGCAGAGCTACTGCTCTGGGGTGCATTCCCATGATCTCGCAAAGGAGCTCTAGCTAAGGCGTTAACTGCACAGAGGATTTTTTGCACTGATTCAACCCCCTAACGTGGACATACTGCACCCATATGAACTGTGAAGTTGCACTGGTGCAAATCACAGGGGTTTTGCAAGGGTGCACTTACCCTGGTGTAATTACCAGGGTAATTGTAGACAAGGCCCTGAGCTGGGCATAACAACTTCTGGGGACTCAGGCTGCAGCATAGCCCTTCTGCTTGCATGAGCCAGGTTCGAGGTCTATGGTTTATCTGTTGAAGAAGGCTGGATCATTACATTTGTTACTCCTGGGGGAATTCTATGCCAAAAAAATAAAAATTCTGTGCACAACATTTGAAAATTCTGCAAAATTCTGCATATTTTATTTGTCAAAATAATACAATATAATCATGACAGTTTCAATTATTTTGGTAAATTATTTCAAAATACGTGTCAGCAAGTACATCTGTAACAATATGGACAACAGCAACAACAAAAGATTCAGGGAATGTTTTTTTGACAGATAGGTTCCTAACTTGACATATTAATACAGAACGTTGAGTAATTAATTGAAACTACAATACAGGAACATATTTCCTGCACTCCTCAGAAAAAGTTAAAAGGCTTCGGGGAGTCAGGCATAATGGTGGAGCTGAGGGAGAGGGAAGTAATTGCTGGGGAGGAGCCTGAGAGCGAACTGGAGGATTGCTGGGTATGGGCGGGAGAAGTATGGAACAGTTTTTTTTTGTGAGGGGGAGGTATAGTTAGGGAGCCTCCCCCATGCAGATCCTGGCTAACCCCCTAGCCTCTCCCATTCAGTCAGGCACATCTGCCCCTGTGTGTCCCTGCACCCCCCATCCCCATGTGGCCCTGCAGCCCCCTTCCCCATCCCCATGTGTTCCTAACCTCCTATCCCCTGTTCTCACGTGGCCCTGCAGCCCCCCATCACCTGTCCCCATGTGGCCCTGCAGCCCACCCCACCTTCCATTCAGCCCCGGCTCAATGCTGTCACCCCACTAGCTCCTGAGCCCACACCCCAGTCTGTCCCCCCCACTAGCTCTTCTGAACCCCAGTCTGTGACACCCCCTAAACAGCCCCACGTGTCCCACTCTGTCCGTCCGGTGCCGCCTCACCTGGCCTCACTGCAAGGAATGCAGCCTCTCTGGCTGGCTGCCATCTCTTCTGGTGCCACAGCAGCCTCTATGGGTGAAAGGTGTAACTGCAGCGTCTCTCCAGCAGAATCTGT
Organism: Malaclemys terrapin pileata; assembly: GCF_027887155.1. Lineage (NCBI taxonomy): Eukaryota > Metazoa > Chordata > Testudines > Emydidae > Malaclemys > Malaclemys terrapin. The sequence continues at coordinate 324,011,337 of NC_071505.1, forward strand.
ATTCTTCTGAGAAAAAAAATCAGCAGGGGACATGAATTCTGCACATGCACAGTGCCACAGAATTCCCCCAGGAGTAATTTGTTTTACAGATCCTGGTGCTTCATTAGAAGTTGTTACAAATCCTGGTGCTGTCCAAGTCAGTGGCAACACTCCCCTTGACTTCAGTGGGAGCAGGAGCTGGTCCTTGGTGAAGAAAGATGAATTGAGTCCACATGCTTTAGGTCAGGTTTTCATATATACAGCAAAGGTATGTCTACACTTCAGTGTAAGCTCTGGGTTCAAACTCAGGCTCGAGCCAAACCCCACTTCTGTCTACCCACAAATCACCCAGGGATTGGATCCAGGGTCCCAGGATCCCATGAGGGTGGAGGGTCCAAGCCTGAGTCAAGCTGGGACCCAGGGTTCAAGCCCAAGTACTTTCTACTGTAGATACAGTCCTACTGGAAAATGTGCTTTGGGAGTCCACCAAAAGTATCCCACAGTCCCACAGACTTTGTTCTCTGAACAGTCAAATTTTCCCGCACTGCACCATGAACAAAGGGCCAGAGTGGCCACATTTTGGGAGGGTGCTAGGAAGTCTTGAATATGAGTGGTTGGACTCAGGCTGCATAATGCAGTGTAGATGCTGGAGCCCCAGGTTGGGACCCAGGGTTCAACCACTCCTAACCTGGGGTTACAAATGAGTATAGACCCTCAAGCCCTAGGTTAACAAACCTAGAGTCTGCTAACTCGAGTTCTATTCCTGGGCTTATGTTGCAGTGTAGACATACCCAAGCAGGCTCCAGTGAAAGATTGGATGTGGCCATATACAGTCCTTCACATTATTGAAAAGCTATCGTGTTAGGGGTATCGGGTGGATGGCACACAGAAGTAAATATTTGACACCCCAGGAAGTTTGAAATATTAATTGTTAGCTTGAAAGTATAAAACAGTTCAAACAATTAGTACAACTGTGTTGGGTTTTTGATTTGATACTAATCGGTTTCCAGTTAGCAGTTTAAAACAAATATTTTTTTCCCTAGTAAAGCATTTTTGCCAGCAATATTTTCTGATGGGTGAATAAAGACCAGACTTGTTGGCTGAACCCCTGTGACTGTATCTGACTGAGTGACAAATTTCCTCTCTAGGAGAGTGTTAGGAGACCTTATTATGCAGTTTGTGTCCAGCCATCTTTTCCTAAAGAACTGACCTTTTTTGGTTACTCTTCCCAGCGCAAACTGTAATAGCCAGACTGTTCTGGTTTTCATTACATATCTGTTACAGTTATGTGCTGGAGGCCATTTTCCACTGGTCTGAACAGTAGATTTGTAATACCTAGAGACTCTGAAACTGCAGGTTCTAATCCTAGCAGGGCTGATACATCTCTTTGTTTTTCCAGTGTAGATTGAGTACCTTGCACTGGGACTTGTAGGGATTTCCTCTCAGAGGTATTACTATTCTCTTCAGGTTCTTATAGTACAACCATCACGATGGTATCTGAACTCCTTGCCACAAGTGTGCTAAGTGATGTGGCTGTCACTTGTGATGTATGAATCTTTCCTACGTTCACTCTTCCTCTCGTTGGGGGAAAACTGCCTGTGGATTTTTTTATTGTTATTTTCTTTACTTTGGAAAGCAACTGGGTGGAAATGGCCTCTTGCTCCACATGCCTTCTCCCTGTGTGTGCCCTGTCTGGTTTGCAGCTCAGTAGAGCGGACATAGCTAACAGAGGGGGCTGGATACTAGCCCTTCTAGTTCACAAAGTTCCAATCAGTCACACCTGTGCAGTGGGTTTGCACAGTGTCGCTGAGGGCTCAATTGGAAGGCAGTAGGATTGCACAGCTGAATTTGGCTTGTAGAACTTTTATTACAGGTGGTTATGCTGGAAATCACGGAGAGACAGTAAACACTGAGCCTTCACCATGCCAATGCCAGTTTGAAAGTCACGTTTCAGGGTAGATTCACACTTGAAATACTGAGGTTTGGTCTGCTCATTAAAGACCTTCTGGCACTTTCTGTAAGAGTAGGTGCTTCACCCTAGTATCCTCGGCCCCAAGTTTTCCCCTCCGTCACCCCTGTGCTACTCATTGTGAACGAGAGTTGATTGCCAGTCTCCGCCCCCAGAAGTGGTTGCATTTCACTGAAACCTGGTCTACATTAGAATTTTACACCAGTATGTCTCTGAGGGGTGTGAAAAATCCCCCCCCCCCGAGAGACATAAGAACGGCCAGACTGGGTCAGGCCAAAGGTCCATCTAGTCCATCTGTCTTCTGACAGAGGCCAATGTCTGAAGGAAATGAACAGAACAGGTAATCATCAAGTGATCATCCCCTGTTGCCCATTCCCAGCTTCTGGCAATCAGAGGGTAGGGACACCATCCCTGCCCATCCTGGCTAATAGCCATAGACGTAGCTAGACCAACCCAATCTCTGGTGTAGACAACACTAGGCTGACAGAAGAATTCTTCCACTGACATAGCTACCACCTCATGGGTAGGTGGATTAACGACACCAGTGGGAGAATGGCTCCTGTTGGCATAGGTAGTGTCCACACTGAAGCACTACAGCTGCACCACGGTAGCACTTTAAACATTGACAAGCCCTGATTCTGGATGTTTTAAAGCTTGTTAGGCTGCAGTGTGCTGCAGCTGTGTGCTGATAAGGGAAGTTTATGTATCTGAATCAGATAGAAATGCATCAGCTTGGATCACTTTGTGGATAGAAAGGCTTTGAGTCACTGTTGAGAGCCCTTTGGCCTGCAGGGAACCATTGTTTAGATTGGATCTGGGCCCCTTTTGTCTTAATCTACTTTGGCTGTACAACCATTCTCTGAACAAAAATCTGGGGGAACCCTTGGGAGCCATATAAACTGTATTTTTAATTAAACGTTGAGTAAGTTACACTTGTTAAGTGTCTGCTAGTTGAGAAGCTTGGCCAGGCTTGTTCAGGTCTAGCTTCCCAGCCAAAGCACCTGCTTCCTTTGAAGCCTTTACACCATTGGGTAACTTTCATGGAATTCCCCTCCATTCTTCAGTAGTTTAACTTGCAGTTTTTACCTGCAGGGCTTCTGTAGCTATCAAGCAGCAAAACTTGTCCTAACAGATCATCCAAGCCAAAAGAATTGGTTAGTTAGCCTCCATTGGCCCTTATGCTGTATTTCACAGCATGGTTTACGCATGTGCTGTTACTCATCTTCAGATCCCTGGTGTGTGCTACCCAAGCAGAGGAGAGTGGTAATGCTTCTATTTCCTCTGTGCTGAGAAGTGTGACTCCAGCGAAAATGTAAGTCTCTCTGTGGGGAAGTCTGAACTGTTGAAAGGGTGACTGTGCTCCTGTGAGTCACATGAGCTGCTTCTCCAAAACCTTGACTTAACTTGGTATTATAATTTTTTTAACAACCTTAAGATTTCCCTCCAGCCCCGAAGGAAAGTTGCCTGCCTAAGTGCAAAAGAAGGTGTACGTAGTCTGAAGTTGTAGTAGAGTTTACAAATGATCAGGACTTGAAGAATTTGCTAGACACCAACTAGCCAAAAGACTAAACTAACTAGCCAAAGTCATAGATGGAAGTGGGATCCCCACTAGTTAAGTGCAATAGAATTATAGGATGGTTAAATAAGCCTCTGTTCAATAGTGTAGGTTTTTAACAATAATTCAGTAGAGCACATTAAATTTACACAGAACCCATGAATCTCTATCCATCCCACAGCCTTGTGGCCTCTGTCAAGAGGAGAAGGGAATGAGGTCTTGGATCTTCTGCCCCTCCCCTGTCGCCAAATCTTGGGTCCCACTCCCCAGTGGGTGCCCCTCATAGCTTTGCCAACAGCAGCAGGATGGAGCTGATGTGATTCTCGACAGCACATTGCTTTCCAAAGAGTTCAAATTAAGAGCAGTGAAATGACAGGGCTCTTACCCGTTTTGCTCTGCTGATGCCCAGAAGAGCTCTGAGCAGTGAATGAGGCATCTGTATTAGCTGCAGACTCAGAAAAACCACATTGTACGGGTTGATATTTGGATCACTTTTATATCATAGCAACCATAAAGGCTGGATTTTATTGTAAATGAAAGCATACACTGGTGATTTATGTCCCCACACTTGCCAGAGGAAGGCTTCCCATTTGCCACCAGAGAGTTGGCATGGGGATAATTAATTAATGATAATTAATAATTATTAGTATTATGTAAGTGCCAATACTATGCCAAGCACAAAATGCTGACAGTGCCCCACCATAGGTGCTTGTAGAGGTAGAGCTGGGACTAGAAATCGCTTTGCCTGAGTCCCAATCTAGCGCTCTGTTCAGTAGACCATGCTGGTATAAATCAGATCAGTTCTTTTTGTGTCAGTTTCCCCATCATGAATCCCAAACATTCACCTATCATGAGTCAGGCTCCCAAAAATCATGAGATTGGTTTAAAAATCATGAGGTTTTTTATATAACAAAATTTGGCTTCTTTTTACTTGCCTTCTGTTTTTCTGAGCCATCATGGTGACCTCAGGTCACATTTTCAAGCTTTTCTCTGTGGCCATGAGGGTTATAAAGTTTGTTTAAAAAACAACAATGTGAAAGCTGTGAGTCTCGCATGTTCACATGACTCCAGGAGCTGAGGCTTTTTGTAAGGCATCAAGTATTACAAGACTCACACTAAAATCCTAAGAGTTGACTGTAACTGTCCCTCCTTTTTAGAGAAGAGGGTGGCATTCACATCTGAAAGCCTTTACGTTATTATTGTTTATATTTGCATGTATTTTGTTGCATGTCTGTCATCTTGCCGGCTGTTTTGCCTCTGATTATTTTCTTACTCAAACTGGCTGCCTCCGTGCAGTGCTGCTGCTCAGAACTTGTGCTAACTAGTGACAGACAGTGGGAGTGGAATCACAAGCATATCCAAGGCAGCTGCTGTTCGGATAGGCAGCACAAGCACTCCCCAGCGACAGTGTGTTTTCACGGCTGTTCACATTACCTGCTGTTAAAACCGTGTGATTCCACTCTGGTAGCATCATGGGCAGATTCATGGCTGCTGCCACTGGGAACCACATTTGGAGAAATTCTCTGAAAAGGAAATAAGTAACAATAAAAAAATCAAAACAATAATTATTTCAGAAACACATTTTTTTTCAAATCCACCAAAAGAACTTTGACAGCCTAATGGTTTGATTTCTGTTGAGTTCACCCACTCCTATGCCTGTGCCCTTGGGTCATTTGACTTGCATCATTCTTGTCAGCAGCAGTATATCAAGGAAACTGGCATGGATGTGATATGGGCATGGAAGAGCTCGGACAAATGGAAATGTGCCATTGGAAAGTTCAGTGAGATTACTGGCAAAGCAATCTACCTGCTGTGGAAACAAACAAAAAAAACATGCACTTGCTGCAAATCAGAAACCTAACTGATGTTTGCAAGAAACCAGTAAGATACTGCACCAGCAAATAAATCATTACAGAGGGTTTGTACCGTCTTCTCTCTGTTGTCACAAAACACATTTATATGCTGCATGCCTTAATAGGGTACCCCAGCCAATATTGTTATTGTAATTATTTTATTTATTAAAGTACTGGCTAGATGCCCCAACCAAATTCGAGGCCCTGTTGTGCCAGGCACTGTACAAATACCTAGTAAGAGACATTCCCTGCTCCGAATTCTAAAAAGACAAGATAGACGAGGGGTAGGAGGAGAAACAGAAGCACAAAGGGGGTGAAGTGCCTTGCTCGTGGTCAGACAGTGGATCAGTGGCAAAACTGGGAATAGTGCCTGGATTTCCTGACTCCCAGCCCAGGCCCCATTAATCATTTCTTTGCTTTGTGTGCCATGATTTATAGGGAATGTAGGAAGAACTTTGCAAAAACTTCAGAGTCAATTTTTAGTTTTGGTAACTAAATCACCAGCGTAACATTGAACAAAAGAGGTCATGTACTGCATTGCCATGCGCTGCCATAACTGGCCATAAGGGGGTTATCCCATTATACGTGATCCTTCAGCTGTATAGGGGGCAGGGATTCAAGATCTAACTGATGTTTTGGTGGATTACATGCTAATCTCATTATAGGACACTGGCAAGGTATTCTGCATAATTAAAGAAAATACCATTGCTTATAATCTCTTGAAGTTTCCAAACAGAAATCTTTTCCAGTTTTGTTTCCTTCCATTGTTTGCACACTGGTTTACTGGTATGGGGTTACTCATGACTGTTGAGTATCTAGCACTGATGCTTTTGCTGTAAATTTTTTATTGCGTGGAAGCATGTTACAACAGTTATTTTTCATGGAGTTTACGCAGTGTACTAATAAAACATGCAGAAAGTAAACAATCAACAGTAAGGAGATACTTGAGATATGAATTTCTTTTCATTCCTCACTGTGCGATGCTGTCTCCTTCCGAAGAAGCCTTAAAATTGGATTGTCTTGAACAGAAAGTTAATTGCATCGGTGGTTTCTTTCTTCAGAATGTGACTGGAGGCAAAACTCTGGCCAGAGTGGTAATGACTTATCAAGAGCCTGTAGTAAACAATGGGAGAATCCCTTTCTTATAGTCATGGTGACAGCAGTATAAAGAAGCAGGCTTACTGAACGCAGTGTGCACTGTCTGTTAAGCACATACTGTTAATTTCTGCAGGTCTCCAGAATATTAATTATTCAACAGCAATAACCCTCTTTTGGAAAATCTCTTGGAGACGGGCCTGTTCTGTGCCAGCTGCGGAAGTTCCAATAAAGTTGTGTCTGATTGCTGCATATGGCATTGTGCAGTGTGCTCTCGGGGCCTGATCCGGCACTCATTGAAGTCAAAGAGAGTCTTTCCGTTTGCTTTCATGGGCTCTGGATGAGGACCTTTTCAGAGTAGGGTTACCATATCTCATAAATAAAAAAAGAGGACCCTCCACGGGCCATGGCCCCGCCCATTTCCCCACCCCTAGCCCCGCCCCAACTCCGCCCCTTCCCCCACCCTAACTCCGCCCCCTCCTCCCTCCCACTCCCAGCCAGGGGGAAAGGGCTGCCCCAGTGCTACCAGCTTCACGGTTTGCCGGGCAGCCCCCAGACCCTGCGCCCCCGGCCGGCGCTTCCCCAGCGCAGCTGGAGCCCCAGCGCGCAGGGTCTGGAGGCTGCCCAGCAAACCGTGAAGCTGGTAGCGCTCGGGCTTTGGGCAGCCCCTATGCCTCCGGACCCTGCGCCCCCAGCCGGGCACTTCCCCTCCGGGGCTCCGGCGGCTCTGCGTAACTTACCCTGTATAAGTTACACAGAGCCGAAGAGGAGCAGAGCCCCCGCAGCTGGAGGCTCTGCTCCTCTTAGGCTCTAAGAGCCGGGCTGCCCCAGCGCTACCGGCTTCGGGCAGCCCCCGTGCCTCCGGACCCTGCGCCGCCAGAGCCCGGGAGGGGAAGTGCCTGGCTGGCGGCGCAGGGTCCGGAGGCAAGGGGGCTGCCTGAAGCCGGTAGCTCTCGGGCAGCCCGGTTCTTAAACAGAGCCTCTGTGTCAGTTACACACAGCCCAGGGGGCTGGAGGCTTTGCTCCTCTTTGGCTCTGTGTAACTGACACTGGGTCAGTTACACAGAGCCCCGGGGGCTGGAGGCTCCAGCCGCCCCCGCTCTGTTTAAGAGCCGGGCTGCCCGAGCGCTACCGGCTTCGGGCAGCCCCCGTGCCTCCAGATCCTGCACCCCCAGCCGGGCACTTCCCCTCCCGGGCTCTGGCGGCGCAGGGTCCGGAGGCACGGGGGCTGCCCGAAGCCGGTAGCGCTGGGGCAGCCCGGCTCTTAGAGCCTAAGAGGAGCAGAGCCTCCAGCTGCGGGGGCTCTGCTCCTCTTCGGCTCTGTGTAACTTATACAGGGTAAGTTACGCAGAGCCGCCGGACGGGGGTTTGACTGCCGAAAAGCCGGACATGTCCGGGAAAAAGAGGACGTATGGTAACCCTATTTCAGAGCCAACAAGACCGTGCTGCATATTAGCAAGGCCACAACTGCCTCCATTCCCACGGTTGTGTAGTACTACAGCACAAAAGGGAAGGTAAATATATTGGAAACATTCTTTTATTAGACAGGCTGTGGAAGCAATACCTAGTGTAAGTGAAGAAGGGGTTCCCCCGTCCCTTGCATAGGTGTTGAGTGGATGCATGACAGGTCAAGTGGGGAGAAAGCCTTTGAGAATCCAGGGCTTCATACTAAAGCGCTGAGCTGAACCCCAAACTGGGGAGTTTTCAATGATTTTCCTGCTTATGATAATTTTTTTTCACTTTTTTATTAGAATAATTAGCCCTGGAGGAAAAGACCTTGTTGACAGCAGCAATTGTTTTCTGTGTAGCCAGTCCACCAGATTTCAGACATGTCACTGCAATGGCATTTGGCAAAAGTGCCATAAAGGTTGTTCAGTTTAGGCTTATCACTTTTGAAAATCAGACAACATATTTACGAGCCTAACTATGGCTTTAGAAGGCTAATTTTAGGCACTTGCCTTTCTATTCTAGTCTGTATAGGTTATTAGACTGCCTTCATCCCTGTAGTATCTGAGCATCTGAGCTTTGAGGATCTTGACCCCAATTTTTAATGCACTAAGCAATCAGCAGCTCCAATTGCAATACTTCAGTGGGAGATGTTGGGTACACAGCACCTTAATAATCAGTCACCTATTTAGAATTTAGGACCCTCGTTTTTCTGTCATTACCACTCTATAATAGTTGCAAGAGGTGTTTCAGTGCAATAAATATTCTTGTAAGACCCAGGTCCCTAAGCCTATTTGCTTGCAAGGAAAGGGGAGAGAGTACACAACTGCATAGGGATTGGCAGGTGTCTGAGGCTCAAGATAAAAAACTACTGCTAGAGAGATTTCCACAGGAAAGTGGGGTTTATCTGGATCCCATTCAAGTCCATGGGAAAACTCCCATTAATTTGAATATATGTTAAAAGAGAGATGGTTGCAGAGAAGTGTATTGATTTCCATCCCATGAAAGGATTTGATTCTGTGGCATTCCGAGATAGATTTATTTAGATTGCATGATCTTCAAGACGGGGGAGTCAATCTCTATGGCCCTGATCATGCAAATACTTATGGATGTGCTTAACTTTATATGCCTGGGTAGTCGCACTGAAGTCAATAGGACTACTCTTGCATCAAATGAAAATGTACATAAGTATTTGAGTTTGTTCAATAACTAACACCGCAGGCCCCAATCCTGACAGGGGCCTCTGTGCATTTTAATAAATAAATAATAATAATAATAATAAATTAATAATTAAGTAGCATCTTTATTGGTGTTTGACTTATTTTCCTAACACAGTCAATCACATACTTTTTCTCTTTTAAACTACTTCCTACTTTTACTGACAGTCCAATTGATCTTAACCTCATATCCATGTCTTCACTTTTCCTTCTGATTGTTTAACCCCCCCAGTACACTCCAGCAATTGACCTGGTGATCCATTTTCACAAGTTGAGTTCTTTCTTTAGTTTCTCCCTACTGCCTTTGTATATTCACATAATCAGTTTCTATTATACCTTTTGGCCAGCTTTTGAGGAGAAAGAGGGTCATGGGTTTTTGGCCCTTAACTTCCAAGTAGAATATTAAATATAATCCTTATCATGATAGCAGTTCTGCTTGTGGTTCAGGCTGTGTCAATGTGTCACCGAAAGCTCTCTTTCTCAGGAGCTGGAATACACTTGTGAACATTTGCTGTAGACTGAATTGACATTTGATGGCCAACAGCTGGGAACACTTTTTTTTTTTCTTTTTGCAAGTTGACTTTAAAAGAATCGTTTAACTTTTGCAAAGTTATGAATTTACAAAACAGACTCTGTGCTAAGTCATATTCCACCACCGATTGACTTCAGTGTGGATGCATGGATGTGAGTAACTCAGAGCAAAAATTTTAAAAGATTAAGACACATTTTTTTCCCACCAGTATAGTTGAAAAACAGGTTTGAGTTGCAAAATAAAATTTGGCATCGAATTACTCTGTGACATGATCCAGTCACTTTTGGTAGTTAGAAACCAACAATGTTGTAACCGGAGGTATTTAGCTTTGAAAAGTGTATTTTGTACATACACAGTAACTACTTTTCATAAGGACTTTTAACACACATATTTGCAGGGTAGACCAGAATAGCTCAGAGGAAGTTAACCCAGTCTGTTGGGTAAACAGCATGTACTTTACAAATTTTCTATATATACACACATATATAAATCCTCGAACAGTCGTATTTACTATACCTGAAAAATTCTAGTCACTTCATTAATGCCATGACAGCATGTGAAGTCAATAACATCCCTTCTGAAAACTCTCTATATTGGACATTTATTTATTCTGTTTGGCCCATAGTTCATAAATATGCATTTGGATATTCCATGTATCTAAAGGCCTATTTACAGAAATACTCCATAACGTTGCTGTAATGTATATTACTCCCAGGATGTACTGTATGTACCTGGATCTCGAAAGTCCCCCACCAAAAACTACCCTCAAATCGGTCCCCAGTGGTTGACTGCTCCTCTGCCCCCCGCTCCTTAGCTATCCTTCTTTATCCGCATTCACTCCCCTTTCACCTGGAGTCTCCCCCTGCCTTCCCTCCTTTCATGCTCCTTACACTACCTTGTAATGTTGTTTTTCTTCTGAGCTAGAGGCAGACTAACACAGACTTGCTGAACACATGGTTTCCACATGTTCTCCTCATCTCTCCTAATGTTTCTTCTATAACAATGTCTCCCCATTCTCACCCTGGCCATTTAACATTTCCCTTTCTGTGTCCTATTTCCTCTCTCTCTCTCTCTCTCTCTCCTTCAACTGATCGTTTAATGATAGTATGTGCACTCCTTCCCTTTTGCTAAATGTTTCTGTGGGACTAGTTCAGGAGTGTTATTTTTTCATTGTTATAAGAAATTCAGGGCAAAAAACTATATTAATATACACTAAGATTGTGGATTTTATATGGCTGGAGTTTAACCACATAACATTGAAGCACACACATGACAGTCTTGCATCCAGGAAAGTCTTGCATCCAGGAAAACACTTAAAGCACATGCTTAAATGCTTTTCTCGCAGTTTTTCTCATAGCACATGCTTTGCTGAATCAGGGCCTAATTTCTAAGAATCTGGTTTTATGGTCCTGGTTCATCAAGGTTCTTAAGGATATATCAGACTTTAAGCAAGTGAATAGTCTCATTGCCCCAAACTGTCCAGGGTTTGAAAAAAACCCAACCAACCTGCCATTGTCACAGTTCTGCATCTGAGAAGAAACTGTGTTTCACATTCATGTCGATGTGCGGACTATCTTGGCAAATTAAAAATAAATGAAGACACATTAAGGTTGAGAATTAAAATGTTCTTGCAAATTCAGTGCAATGTCTATGACCCTGTCAGTTTGTGAGATGTAGGCAAATAAAACAGTCAGGAGATGCCTGGCTGAGCATGTCTGATCACAAGTGCCTTTGATTAATATGATGCATCCACTCATTGATCAAGTACCACAGACAATGATGCAGAAGAAAATGCATCAGGCCCTGAGGACTGTCCAACTAAAGAAGCTTTATTTAAGAAAAATTAAATTTCTAGCCTTTATGGTTATGGAGGAAAGCTTGAAAATGAGACCTGAGTGCACCCTAGAGGCTTAGAGACCAGAAGACAAAATGAACCCAAAATGTATTTGAAAAAACCCCAAATTCCTGATTTTTAATCCAATCTCATGATTTTGGGGGGCCCGACTCATGATTTTTGAATGCTGGGGCTTGGCAACACTGCAGTAAGTCGTAAATGCACTGTAGATAACTGCACCGTTAGTTCATTATTCGTTTTACTTTTGTTTTGAAAAGAATCTGTCCAAGGTTTAAGATGCTTATACAAAATATTAAACATATGCAAAGTAAGAATAACAATTACACTGGGAGCAAGAAGTCACGTTAGAGAATACGTTCCAAATGGGACAGCACACTGATCAGAAAAATAATATATAGGATTACTGCCAGAAAAATCATTGATATAATCCAGGCCGGTGCACAGCAGTGATATAATAGGCAATCTAGGTACAAGGTTATATTAGCAGTGGTCTAGAATACAAAACTAAAGAGATTATACTGTTGCTGTAGAAGGCATATGTTAGGCTTCCATTCAAAACTGGTGAAGAGATTCCACTCTGTAATCTATTTTATCTTATCTAAAGTATCAGCATTTCTAATGCATTTATTACCTTGTTATCCAGGAATGACAGGAATGATATTAGTGCCTTGGTAGAAACGTAGCGTAGAGACACAGAAATGAGACCTGAGGTTCATAATCTCAATGACAAGTTAAAAGTCTTGGACCATGACCCTGCAAAGTGTTCCACATGCAAATCCTTGTGGAGTCCCACTGACTTCCCCCAGACTCGGCAGTGGTAAGGGATTGCCTGCACAGATTGGTTGCTGGGATCACAGACTTGCACTTAACTCCATTAAAAAGAAGAGACCGTGAGATGATGTAGCTGATGTGCCAATTGTTGAGTGGTTTCAAATGACTTAATAATATTCCTGCCATTTAGAAAAAAATCACATTGAAAAAAGCAAAAAAAAAAAAGTGCTTTTGCTGTGTTACTTATAATATATCTGATTATTCAAATTAGCATAATATTAATGAGACATTTTTCCCCCATTCATACTGTTTCTGCACTGTCTGGATTTCACTCAGTTTGGGCAATGGAAATGGGCTATAGTCAGGTTCTCTTTTATTTCTAGTCAGTTTCACTTTCTGGTTCTCTGCAGATGTCTGGGTGAAACAACCCTGACATCTTCAAAAAAATAAATAATCCCAAACCTGTTTTCACTTATGTTAATGGTTTTTAAATCATGAAAACCTTCTCATTAATTCCTTTTACAAAGTATAAATATCGAGTCCAAAGGACTTGATGTTATCCCTTTAAGCAGAAGTTTATAAAATTATTAAAATAGTGAGAGATGCACAATATTTATATGGCTGAAGGGTTCAAAAACTAGAGTGTGACAGACTGCTGGACTTTGGGTGCGTGTGCGCATCCCAGAGCACCTGTTCTGGCCCTTTAAAACTGGGAACTGTAGTCTCTGAGCACATGATTAGGAACAAACATGACCTACAGCCAGATACAGGGTTTGTTGCCTGTTAGGCAGGGGCAGGAATGTTGTCGCAGGAGGTATCTTCTACCTTCCCATTTTACAGGTAAGGTCTCTGTCACTGAGGCCACGTCTACAATGTGGACCTTACAGCAGCATAGCTGTACCGCTTCAGCTGCTCTATGCCAGTGGGAGAGAGCTCTCCTGCCGGCATAATTAAACTACACCCAATGAGCAGGGGTAGCTACGTTGGCGGAAGAGTGTCTCCCACCGACATAGTACTGTCCTCACTGGCGTTTTTGTCAGTGAAACTTGTGTCGGTCAGGGTGTGTGTGTGTGTGTGTGTTTTCACACCCCCCGATCAACAAAAGTTTTGCCAACAAAAGTACTATTGTAGACAAAGCCTAAGTTTGAGCCTTTTTCAGCTTCTGTTTATTTAATAAAGCACACCCTGAGGAAAGGAACCTGGAACAAAACTTGGGCATTTAGGTTTTATTGGACTGCCCTGGCTGATGAATCCACCTTTCAATTTATCTAAAGATAATAATCTAACAGTAAATACTGTTAAATACCAACACCCACAAAGTGAGAAGGGCAGAAGATAGAAATACATAAAAGTGAAAAATGGGGCCGAGATCTTCAGTTAATGGGAACTGAGCATCTACGTCCCCAAGGCATCTTGGAAAATGTAAGCCTCGATTTTGTTTCTGGAGTGGGAAGGAGATGGCACCGTAAAGCAGGAAGGTGAGATTAAGAATTCCTAATTTATTTCCCTATCCTGGGTTAAATTGTTCCTCTTCCTGTGTAGCAATGCTGGAAGAATGGTAAGGAGCTCTTCCCCCAGTGCAACCACGGAGTGGGCAGGCATCACCAGCCTCCTCGTACTGGAGTGTGCAAGAGTGCCTGAAATTCTGACCATCTCCAGCAGGGCTGTTTCTGGGTAAGCAGTGGATGCGGATGCAGGGTCTGATTAGCCTCTCCCCAGATTTACACATGTGTAACCCCAATTGACTCTTGATTTACATCAGTGTGAGAGGAGAATCACATTCTACCTGTGCCTATGGAAAGAAGGCTGAAATTCCATCTCAGGTTAATAAACCATTTGATCTTTGCTCTCTCCTGGGTTATGATGTCACTGGAATCCCTTGGTGGAATTACATCCTTATTACGTCCAAGTTGGTGAATGTTATCCCTTATAAGGTAACTCAAAACACAGTTGCGGTGATCGTGTTGGAGGCTGTTAGAGTCAGTGGGAATTTCATCGTGGAGTTAAATGGGAGCCGGGTCACGCCCTAAGTATCTAAATGAAATTTTGTTTTGAATCCTGAAACTGGCTGTATATAATACTAGGAAAGAATTTTCTTGGAGGAGTCAGACTTTTACTTTGCTATTATTACTCAGGCCTGAAGTCAGCACTGAACCACTGTGTAATATATATATATATATATATACACACACACACACTGAAACCCCCCCCCCCCACAACTCTGCTGCCCTTCCTCATGTTCATTTTACCTTAGTATGCAAGTACTTGAAAGGCAACAGGAATCAAATCACAAGCCCCTGCAGCTTGAGCTAAAGAGACAACTTTTTAGAGTAAGAGCTGTAAGAGTCATATCCTCTGGGGCTCAGGCACAGAAGAGCCTGCATGACACACACTGGCCAGTGGGCTCCATTTGTAGTAAGGGTGACAGAATCTGACTCACATGGGTGACTTGATCCCTCTGGTGATTAATAAAGGAGTAAGGGGGATTCTGTCTTTCACTCGAGGTTGCTAGTTAGAATCTAACATAAGGTCCCGGCCACGGGATATTAGCATCTGACAGCTGTTCAGTTGCCTATGTGAAATATATCAGTGGTCTCCCTTCAATTCTTTCTGGACAAAAGTCTGTATTAAAAAAAGACAAAAACCGCTACTTACTGGCATCCTTTCTGGCAGTGTCAGCAGCGAGGCCAGGTGGTGGGTAGACGTGCCTCCTGGCTATTGAATCGTCCCTCCAGGTTGGTGTTGAAGTACATTGGTTGGGCAGTGTGGACGCTTGGATGGCTGCTGCCCAGACTGCACTTGTATTGGAGCTAATGTGAGGGGCTGAATCTCAAAGCTTTGATTTTTAACACCTTTCACCAGCACTATATTAACTTATTTGTTTTTTTTTTAACGTACTTAAGAAATGGTTTCGGGTCAGTGCTGTGATGTGTGTGAATGGTTTGGTGGTAGTACTAGAGGATGAAGCAGGTGGGGATGTGATCCGAATTTGGGGCTTGTCATTATGTTGGAGTAACAGGGCTTTTTTAAAATGCACCTCAAAGTGGGTGTCACTGTAATTTAGCTAATTCATAGAACACTGTTTTCATTTGTGTATAATTTATTTATTCTCAGCTCCTTTTGTCAGCCTTAGCCCAGCAGATATTGGGCCTGTAAAGGCGGCTTGAAGTGGGTATAAAACAACTTTACATCTACTTTAAGGCCCCATTACGGTGCTGGAATGGTGTCAAGCAGCCTTAATGGGAATGAGAATTAGGTCCATTGTTTAAGAAAACCAGACCTGATTCTCACTAAGACCCCTTTAACGCTGTTCTGGTACGAGTAATGTACACCCACTCCAATGCCTCCTATGGAGCCAGAACAGTGTAAAGGAACCATGTAAATAAGAATCAGACCCACCAAGTTTAACACCAGATCGGAGCCAGAGCTTGAACTTGTAACAATGAAGCCATTTTTCAAACACAATGAAAGAAGTGAGACAGTTTTGTGAAGCATGAAATCCACCCACTTGCACAGGGAGATGACTCCAAAGGAGTCCAATGGAATTTTACCAAACTTAGCCCCCAAAAATTCATTTGGGGGTATGAGAAACTTCAGCCTGATTCTCATGTACAATAAGCGTGCTTTACTCAGCTGTTGGGCTGTAATGCCCCTTAATATGGGGGTCAGTGTAATTTCCTACTTTAAGGCCCCTTTACATGGCCAGAGAAATGCAAAGTGGTCTTGGTGTAAGACTAAGAGCCCAAAGGTACTTCTTTCTGGAAAAGTGTTTACCTGATTATAGTGGTTTAGAAAAAACGACGGGGCTGATTCTCATTTACACGAAGGGCTTGTCTATTCTAGAAAGTTGAGCTGCTTTAACTATGCCAGGATAGTGAAACTAGCAAACCCCTCCGAGATCACACTCTCACTGTAAAAGTGCTTATCCTGGTATAAGTGCATGCACTTTAGGGTTTATACTGGTCTGGCTATATCTACAAAAAAATCACTCCCTAAATCACATAGCTAAAATGGTATAACATTGCTAATGTGGACCAGATCTAAGGCCCTTTGGTACGGCTCTGACAGTGGCCTGGAAGTGAGGGCATGTCTACACTATAAACTTAAGTCGACATACAGCCACCTCAGTAATTACTGCGTTTTTTCATGTCCACACTACCCTCCTTCTGTTGGTGGAGTGTGTTCTCACCGGAAGTGCTTGCACAGACTTAGGAAGCTCCAAGCCAGGCTGCCGCTGGGGCTCCCAGCTCCTGGATCCCCGCTCCAAGTCAGACTGTCACCCGAGTTCCCAGCTCCACTCCCAGACAGCAGCTGGGCTTAGAGCTGGGAGCCCGGGCAGTAGCCCAGCTTGAAGTGGGGAACATGGAGCCGAGAGCATGGGTGGCAGCAGGGCTCCCAGTGGGGAGCAGAGAGCCCGGGTGGCAGCCAGGCTACAGCTGGAGGCCCACACCTGCCCCGGGGTGACAGACAAAGCTGTGAGCCAGGCAGGAGGTTCACTGCAGGGAGACTACCTGCCTTTCTTGTCAATTTCACAGCTCCAGTACAGAGCTGTGACATTAACAAGAAGGACAGCCAACAGTAAGGCCATGCCTACACCGGACAGTTTACGGCAGCACAGCTGTACCAATGCAGCGGTGATGATGTAAAATCTCCCATGTAGCTGCTCATAATTAAACTACCCCAAACGAGCGGCGGTAGCTCTGTGGGCGGGAGACGTTCTCCCGTTGACATAGCGCTGTCCACACCGGCGCTTCTGTATGCGTAACTCATGTTGCTCAGGATCGGCTTTTTTCACCCCCCTGAGCGACGTAAGTTATACAGACAGAAGCGCTAGTGTAGACGTAGCCTTAGTAACGCAGTGTCTGCATAACTGTGTCGCCCTAACTACACCGACATAAGGCCTACACCTCTCATGGGGGTGGAGTTATTATGTCGGTGTAGTAAGGCACTGACATCGGCGGGAGCAAGGCTGTAGTGTAGCAATAAGCGGCCTTACATCGACCTAACTCTGTAGTGTAGACAGGCCTGAATGTAAAGGGAATCCAGCAGTATAAAGGAGCTATAGTGGAAATGAGATTTGGAGCTCCCTTTAGGCCTTATTTGCCATGGCCTTGCAGCTTGTGTAGTCATTTGTACCTGTGCAAAGTGGATGTAGAATGCGACCAGTGGGGTTTTAACCCCACTTTGCACAGGTGTAAATGACCACGTCAGGTGCAAGGCAGCGGCAAGCCAGGCTCTTTGGTTCTGCTTAAGCTCTCACACCTGTGTAAATCAGGAGTAGTAGTACTGAAATCAGGCGGTCAGACGCAGATATCAGTTGCACTGTCAAGGTCTGGAGTAAATCCATTGAAGTCAGAATCTGGCCCAGTGGAGCCACATGTAGGTAAGTGAGAGAAGAATCAGGCCTTCAGACACCATAGACTGTAGCAGGGTTCTGGTGCCATAAATAAATCACTCAACCTTGAGGAACACAGTTGTGCATACATTTTTTCAGCAGTTATACACTGGGCATACAGCACTGGTCTTGTCTGTTTAAGAAAAAGTACATCTAAAAGTGTTCAGTATTTCTATGCCTGTTCCTTCCTTTGATCTCTTTTAAAGCTGGGAGCAGAGGGTAACTTGATCTCAGACTCTCTCTCCTTTCATGGATGATAATTAGTACAGGTCCAGGAGCTGGGTGCAATGATACCCTTCTCTGTGCTACAAGGGGAGAAGCAGAATGGACTGGAGTGATTGTTTGCTGTGTTGATGACTGTGATGTTGCCATGGAAAAGCTGGAGACTTCAGGGGAGTTTGTGTTTTGTTGGGCAGCAAGCCAAGCTGCTTTGACTTATTACAACTGTGTGAGTGAGCAAGCCCTGCCGAACTATATCCCTGTGTAGCAATTCAAAGGAGGAGGGGGAAAGCACAGGATTGCTTTAATGAGGGAGCAAGAGAGAGTGCACTTTACTAAGTCTGCCTTTCAATAGGTATGTGAGATGCAAACAAAAATTCTGTTATCTTCTTTGGAAAACTGTTCTTCTTACTCGTAAGTACTGGATTCTGAGCAGTAAAAACAATATGATCTCAAGTAATCCCCCCTAGAAGCCAACAGAACTGTTTAATTGCCTGTATCTGCACAGAAAGGAGCTCTTAAAGTTCTGCCGAGCCTGAGTCCATTAAAGCCTTTGATCTATTCCAGAAACAAAAGTGGAAAGAGACTAGACTGTTTTCATTATTTCAGCTGAATGAAGTGCAAAAAGTAAATAAGAAGGGTAAATAGTGCAATGTAAATGAATGTTCTGATCCTGCAAAGGCCTATGCACATGCTTAACTTTACACGCTGTGAGTAGTCCTATTACTCATGGTGTGTAAAGTTCATAATCCCTAGTTCTGATATGATGCTTTTTCATCAGCATATCTCAAAGTGCTTTACAAAGGAGGTCAGTATCATTATCCCCTTTGTACATAAGGGGAAACTGCGGCAAAAAGCAGCAAAGTGATTTGCCCAAGGTCACCCAGCACATCCGTGGAATAGAACCTAAGACTCCAGAGTGTCAGGCCAGTGGATTATCCACTTAGAACACTGCCTCCTAAGTTAAGTGCCTACATAAGTCTCTGCAGGATCTGGGCCTAGGTTTTAAAAAATCTATCCAAGAATTATTCACACAGCATTTTTTTAAATACAAGACTTTTATGCTGACTGCATTCCTTTAACGTGATCTGCTGGGTCCTGTTTTCGTGTAGGTGTGTGGGTATTTTGTGAATGCATCTTGGGGCTCTGAAGATCCATTTGATCCAGTTAAATACTGCTTCTTCTTTTTTTCTGTTTTGTTCCAAACAGTGCTGAAAAAGATGCACCTAGGAATTATATTTTAAAATGCACATCTCAGGGGTTGATGATTTAAAAGTACTAATAAAAATATGGGTATTAACTTGCAAAAGTCCATTTTTCTAAAACAAATTCTGATCTAAGCTTTTGAAGGAAACCATTTCTGAGTGGCTTTTGTTTAGAATTTGGTATAAGCATATAGGATGAAAATCTGGTTCTATTGAAGTCAATAGCAAAACTTCCGTTAACTTCAATCAAGCCAGGATTTCACTCATAGAGTGCATCCTGCAAACCCTTCTGTCATGATGTGACCGAACCCATGAGGACCATTGGCTTCAGAGGAGCCTTGGTGATTATCTATCTGACCCATGGTTTTCACCGAAAAGTTTGGGTCCAGGCACTGCAGACACTGAAGGCAATAACGAAACCTGCTGACTTACTGGGAGCTGGACAAGGTCCTAAAACTGTGTGCTTTGCTGTACTTAGCAAGATATATTTGGCTTAGTTAAAAAACAAGTTTCCAAATATTTCAGTGTCTGAGTTTTCCAGAGAAGTATACAGTTGTTGAAATATTTGTGTGTGTGTGTGTGTGTATGTGTGTGTGTGTGTGTGTGTGAGGGAGAGAGAGAGGGAGAAATCAAAGGTAGAGAAACCTTGAAGTGGATAAAAAAACATAAAGCCGCAGACCCTCAACTGATGTAAATGTCATATCTCTATTGACTTCAGAGGAACTATGACTGTTTATGCTAGCTGAGGATCTGCCCCAAAGAATCTGTGAGTTTTGCTTTAAAGTTTATGAGCTGTTGTAACTGTTTTTATATATTCCTTATTTCCCTTTTCTTTAAATATCAGCTCTTTTGTGGTGTTAACATTTTGGAACACATAGTCAAGTCCTCCAGCCAGAGTTGGAGTCGCTGCCCATTCAGGGACTCTCCAACTTAATGAGAACTTCAATATTTGTAATCATACCTCTCAGACTGCCAAGTCTGGGATGCAGTCTGTGACAAAGAGCAAAAATGAGGGTCATAAGAAACGTGTTCACTCAGGAAACTGAAACTGCCCTGTGAGTCATTCTTTTAGGGTAAATCACCCTTTCTATAACCTCAATTTCCTGAGTCTTTATTTCTCATGTAGATGGGCCAAATTGAGGATGCTCCACTGAGTTCAGTGGAGGTGCTCTCATTTATACCAGCAGAAAATTTGGCCTGATAATGTTCAACAATAGACACCAGATATGTATGGAATGTAGATAACTTTGGGATTAAAGGGAATGATGTTCCTTGAAAGGAGGGGATGTTTTTACTAGCTGATAGGCCAAATAGACTACTGGCATTAGGGGGCACAACTCTGCCACTGGCTTCCAAAGAGAATGTTGCTACTGAGTACAGAGTAAAACCATCCAAATACACAGCTTTTAAATCAAAGGCACTAACCTCCAAATCAACCCGGGTATTGTCAGTGCACATTCTCCTGGGTAATGCTTGCACATCTCATTCTTCGTAACCTTCACGTTTCCTTCCCTAGAACCTTTTCATTCTTCATCTTCCTTCCATTACCCTGGTCTGCCAAGAGTTCTGCAGGAAGAGCTGGTATAGGCAGTAAGAGTAGCTTTCTGTAGTAACACAGACTGTGGTGTCAGAGATAGTCAGGACGTCAGCTTCCGGAGCTCCTGGTTTGTTTTTCTTCCCCATGGGAAAATGGTCTTAGCATATACAGAGCAGCTAGTGGATCACGTCCAGCCAAGGAAAGAAACAACATCAGGGCAAACTGCAATGGTTTATATGACTTCCCAGCCCCAAACGATGGTCTCAGAGGCTTACATATTCTTCTATAAGCATCGGGGAATGAAATCCAACAGACCTGTGTTAGGGGTCTGCACTCCATGCTCCCTCCTTCCCTGACTCTGTGGAAACTCACATTGGGCTTGTCTACCCTAGAACAATGGGCTGGGATTGAATTGGGGAATTAACTAACCTCAACCTAACCACAACCTTTTCCCTAGTGTGGATTCATTGTGATGCCTTTTGCCTTGATTGAGTAGGTCAGAGTGTGTAATGGCTCCCTCAAAACACACTTTGGCCTGCCCCGTCGAGGTAGAAGTTACTGTAATGCAGCCATGCTAGGAGAAAAGTCATGGTTTGGAGGAGGTTAGTTAACATACCGAGCCTGGCCTTGATTCTTTTTGCTAGAGTTGACGTTACCCATTGTGGGAGACTGGGCTGTGTGGATTAAGCAGTGGGCATGTAGGCTCTCTAGCATACTCCCTGTTGAGCCTTGTGGTCCGCCAAACTGCTAACCTTAGTTGCTGTAAGCACTGTGAAATCCTACTTCGTTTCTGCACTCCCCGAAGAGGGCGGGAGGTTTCCCTGAGCCCAGGCAGAGTATCCAGTGACAATCTGCACCATAGCAGCAGTACTGCAGCTTCTGTTCTCCCATACGTCTCTAGAAGCTGCAGAGTTTGGAGGCCATATCCCCTGCTGCTCAACGGCATCTTAAACCCACCCCCCACCTTCCCTAAGAAGAGAAACCAAAGGAACCTCTGTAAAATGGACCTTGTGGAGTCTCCTACGTCCTCTGGTGCCCCTCTGTATTATATCCCCAGAGGGTAGGACTTTGTCCTAGCTATTTAGCTATACATGTAGACCAGCATGCCTTAGGGCCTGATGCAACACCAGTGAAGTCAATGCAGAGACCCACACTCCCATTACATTCAATGGACAAGCGATCAGGCCCCTTTTGCCTTATACTGTCTTAATACAGCTCCCAGTTTAGGAAAGCATTTAAGTTCCATTGACTCCAGTGGGATCTAAAAATGTGCTTAAAACCACGCATGTGCTTCCTGAATAGGGGTGCTTTGCCAAATCAGGGCCACAGGGCTTCGTTCAGCTGAGCATTTGTTGTTGCTGTTTTTTTAAATCAAAGAAGAGATTTAAAAGAACAACAAGCTTTGTGGAAACAGCATGAAAATAATTATATTACACTGTGCAGATTACTATCTGAGTGAATCTTCAGTAGTTCGTAACTCCATCCATACATGTTTCAAGGGCCCCGCAGTAGTTCCAACATGTTACAGCTAATAAATCCGTTTATTGCCGGGGTTGTTTGTTTCAGCCACCAAGCAGAAAGTTCACTTGCAGGTGCAGAAGGCCTATGTATAGAAGCAGAATTCAGATTTACAGCTGTTGTGACTTATCCCAGTCTCTATTGCAACAAATCATTTTGTTAGGGGAAGAGAATCTGCTGTTGGCCGACCAAGACACACAGTCAGGAATGTGAAATGTGGCTTTGTTAGTTTAAAAGAGAACATCGCCTCAGATGTTGCACTGGGTTGTTTTATAAAGATTTAGAAAAATCAGTCATAAATTGAATGCTGGTTTAAGCTGCACACAATGTCTTGTTTTCCATCATCAAAGAAGTCATTTACTATCTTCTTTCTCTTTAATCGTAAGTGTGGATCAAGCACAGGATTGTAAAATTTCAGCAATATCCCTCTAAGGCCAGTTATTACTTCCGTCTGTGATCCTGTTTGATTTTCTAAAAATGAGTCAGATACTTTCTTTAAAGCCTTGTAACAGCTTGGTGCATGTAAGCTGCACTCTTAGCTTCACAGGCTAAGCAAGTCTGCACAATAGAAGACTTCCTTACAGCCTGAGTCTGCCAAGTCTGCGCTCAATGCTGCATGGAGGAGTCATGTTACTGTTCAGCAAGGTCATACAGGCCTAAAATAATCCCTGATGTTTATCCTTCCCAGAGGGTAGTAAGCACTCCGCAAACACCGGCACAAGAAAACCCATTAAGAAAAAGAAAGACGTTTCAAAATAAAACATCGCTGGTAGGTTTTGACGTCAGCGATCAATAGAAAAGCATGGGGAGCACCCATTAATAGTTTGTGATCTCAGAAATAATCTGAATGGAGTTACTTTGCTAGGGCGGGGAGGCCACTTGATCATCTCTGTATTGCCAGGTTGTCCCCAAAGATTGCCGGGTATATTTTTAATAATTAATGCTGCACCTTGAGTTTGTACAGGAAAGGAAAGGCATGGTGAGGTGTTGCTATTCTTAGGCTTCCCCCCATGTATAGGGAGAGCTGGCTGACAGGCTAGTTCGACTGATATCTTAGAGGCTAGATAGCTGCCTAGGTACATGGCCCCCAACACTGCAGTATCTCAGCACCTCATAATGGGTAATGTGTTTGTCCTGACCACACCCCTGGGAAGTGCCACCAGCCCCATTTTACAGATGGGGAACTGAAGCACACAGTAGTTTGCCCAGGCTGACATAAGAAGTCTGTGGCCAACCAGGAAATTGATCCGTTGCTTCCTATTCCCAAAGCCAGTCAATTCCACTTGGTAGGTGTGTCGTTTTGCTGCTGACCCAGCCCTGTAGTGACTCTGCTGCAGAGGGGAGAGCTCGTGGAGGAGAAGGAATCGATAGGAGAAAATGGCTTGCTGGGGAGTGGGAGATATGTCCCTAATGCTCCTCCTTCAGCAGGGAGACTTGGCAGGCAGAAACTTCTCTCACACAGGTTCTTTATTTTCCCAAGACTCTGCTAGCTATTTAGGGCGTGATAGCTCTGACTTTAGCCAGCCGTCGTCCTGGCAGATGCTATGTAAGCGTTCCACGCAGCTCTGCAATCCTGACCTGCAACAATCCAGCTATTCCAGTCCGGGGTCTGTCTTGAGCAGAGATTGCTATCTGTGCCAGATTGCGTGGTGGTTTTCTGATGTGAACAGATGGGACTAGGGGGCAGGCTACATCTGCTCATAGAATTCTTCCGCCTTCGCAGTTGTTTTGAATGGGTGAGAGTTCTTGGGGGATTATGGATTTGGGCTCAGATGCTCCTTTTCTGTAATGCTCGTTGTGCTGGCGAGGGAACCCGCACTGCAAATCACAGAATCAGGCTGAGGAGGAAAAGACCTGTTAGTTCATCCAGCCCTTCTCCTTCCCAATGAAGGATTGAACCCTGCAGGACCTTTGCTTGTGCTTCATTCAATTTAGCTTAAAAGTTCCAACCGCAGGAACCTCCCCTTAACCCCTGTTCCACAGCACATGTTTCCTGATATTCAACCTAGCGTTCCCCTCTCTTCATTGCATGCGTGATTCCTGGTTACACCCGCTTGCAGCAGCCTAAGGGCCAGATTTTTAAAAGGGCCCAGCACCCAAAATTGGGACTGGATTTTCAAAAGAGCTCAGCTCCTATTGTGCCACCTCAGGGGCGTGCCCAGATGGAGAGCAGGGGAGTGCTGAGAAACGTTGGAAAATAAGTTGCTTTCCTGCTTGCTTTTTGCACCCTTCAATATTTGCAGCTCGTTATCAGGCAGGCCCTCTTCCCCCCCCCCACCCCCCCGTTTGTTTCAGAGCCAAACTATGCAGAGTTTTCCTCATAAATCAATCCCTCCTGCCCCTGGGCTGAGGCCTCTGTTGTGCCAAGAGGAAGTTGGGAGGGGGTGGAGGGAAGGTGGATCTCAGCCACTTTTCCACTCCCCTAATCCTGGGCCGGACAGGGACAGAAACAGCCCCCAGCATCATTTAAAACCACCTCAGGGCTGCTCTGAGTGATGCTGTCTGCAGTCTGAGGGGCTAAGGATCTGGTGGAGTGCTATGTATTCGGCCCCAGCACGTTCCCTATAGGGAGGAGGGCCGAACGGATGGTGTAGAGCTGGCTACACTGGCCTTGTGCTACCTACGGAAGCCTGTGTCCTTATTCTCCTTTAGGGCAGCCAGACCCAGGGCCAAGGATTGAGCCACCAGGGTGTTTTCGTTGCTCCTCTCAAAAGTCTCTTTGGTTCATCAGCATCTGTCTGGTCCAAAAGTTCCTAGCTCCTATTCTAGGTGCGATCACACAGTATCGATATAGCCAGGGACTAGTGCCTCCTAGCTCCATGACAAGGTGCCTTTGGAGGATGTGTCCCAGAACCAAGTCACATTGCAAACTCATGGTTAATTTGTGGCTCGCTATCATCCCTAGATCTCTGTCAGCATTAGCCCTTCCCAGGTTTCCCCATCTCAATGAGTGAATGTGTGTCAGGTGATTATTCCCCATATGTAGCAGCATGCATTTTTCCATGTTACTTCTCAGGCTGTTATGGTTTCTGCCCATGTTTCTGTGCTCACTAGGTCCCTTTGCATCTGTCCTCGTTGTTTGCCATTTCTCTGTCTTAACGTTGATATGTGCGTCACCCCACCATGACTCGCTACACTGCCATCTATTAGCCGTTGATTATGCTCTTTCAGCCAGTGTTCAGTCCATCTGATAGTGTCCCTTGCCAAGCAAATTTGATTTCACTTCTCATTTAAGATTTTGTCCATTCATAATTTTGTAATTCTAACAAACGAACAAAAAAAGCAATCAGGTTTGTCTGGCAAAACGCATTTTTTTAAACCCATGCTGCCTCTTATTCTTGGTTCCATTATCCTCTAGCTGCTTCGGTATTTTTCTTTCTTAATATTAGCTCCATTATGTTACTCTGGAGAGTGACTGGAATTAAGAGATTATAATTACCAGGACCGCTCTTCAAGTCTTATTTAGAAATTGGTACCTAGAGCTGCTTTTCTTTAATCTTTGGCTTGGGTTTGGTTTACCTTGATGTTTAAGGAGTAATTGTCAGTCGTGTAGTAAGTCCGTTACCTAATTCCTTTAATACCTTATGATGATGATCTGCAGCAAGGCAAGAAGCACTGGGGTCTAGGGGGCTAATCAAGGAGTTTGAGCAATAGACTCCTTCATTCTAATCATGGCTTGGAGATGGTCTCTCTGCATGGGCTTGGTCAAATCCTCTAAAATGGGAGGATTAATACTTATTGTCATGGGAACAATTTGAAAAGTACTGTTCAAGTGCTAAAAATCCACCAGAATTCACATAAATAGGACTTGATTAGCCCACTAGTGTTGGATCTATTTGGCTAAGTTGGACCTATTTGCAAAATCATGTACCGTGTTGGCAACTATGCACAGCACCAAGCGTCTGGATTTTGCTTCTCTTCAAGTATGAACTTGGTACTAGAAAGACCTGAGGTTCACTGTTTAGCTTAAATGAGTCAGTTAAGCTGCTGTACCTCTCTAAGAATCAACTCATTAACCCTCCTCCAGATTTTCAGGCTGTCCCCTGTGCATGCAGTGTGCTCATTGGGGCAGGCTGGGTATGCTGTGAATAATTTTTACATATCCACCCAAAACTACCTCCACCAACCCTGGTTACTCATTTCAATAGATAGCTACTGCCACACAACAAAATACCCAGCGCAGGAAGGAAGAGAGAGGGGGGTCAAAATGTCCCTGCCTTTTTAATGGGAGCAAAATTATACACATTCATCACGCAGCTACAGTCAAACTCTAGCTGGCTCTAGTCAACTCTTGTTAAATGCTGGCTGGAGACGTCGGTTTTTACTGCTGTTCTCAAGCTTCCAAGAAAGGACATGTGACTTTGCTAAATTAAATTTCATTCACAGTGCTGTTTTCTTCTGCATACCTGCCATGACAGTTTTGTTTCTGAGATGGATAGTTTGCAGATATATTTTAGACTGCGAATCAGTTATTGTGAGTTCATGCATGTTAAAAATTAACGTGCAATTTGTGTTTATGGCTTTTAAAACTTTTGGTATGGCTTGTGAAGTATACTTCCTCAGTGGTGCCATCTTTTGCGATTTTTATCACAAGTCTCATGATAGTGTTTTTTCTTCAATCCCCAGCTCCTGGAGTCATGTGATTTCCAATAAGTTTTTAGCCCTTGTGGTTGGTGAAGAACAGTTGAAAGCATGAACCTTGAAAGCACAAAATCCAGAAGGCAAATATAAAGAACCTGACATGTAGCACCTCCCAGGTTTAGGGCATCACTGGGCTCTTACATCCTCTGGTGAAGAGCAGCTTCTAGTTGCCTTGCTCATCTGCAACTTGCTCCCTTCCTGCTGACTTTGCATTTTAGGGGATCTGTATCTTGGTTTATGCCAGCAGAATAGATGTACAGTTCAAAACAGTGTGACTGGAGCATGCTTTGAAGAGCATGGGTTATAGCGTGCGTGTTGTGACTAACAAGAGGTGCCCATGAGGATATTTTGGTGTTTGGGTTGTCTTTTTTGTAGACAGCACAGGCGTATGTGGTATCTTTCAGATAAATAAAGGGCACATTCTCTCCTCGAAAGAGCTAACAATCTGCACTGGCCGTGGTTTAGAAAGAGACAGCCCTGGGCAATAGGCTTTCAATTATAACTGGACCCATTTTCAGCAGTATTATCTCCTCAGTGTGGGAAGAAATAATGCGAGTATCAACCCGAATTTCCTCTGAGTTTTTTTCTTCCCTCTAGTACAGGGAGAATGGTCCCTTAAATCCTCAGAGGCTAATGCTATCCACACAGCAGCCATGTGCCTCCTCATTGATTCCCAGGACAGTTCCCCTATGCTGACCCCTTTGGCCAGTTCCTCAGAATCCCCATCAGGGTGTCAGAGAAGCAGCGTAACAAGGTGATTACAGCGTGTGCATTCTCTTGGTCAGGGAATGCCTATGAGGTTGAATTTGGGGTGATGGCGGCATAGAAATGGGCCATCTCTCTCAGCCCCTGCTTGATGTAACCGCCAAAGCCCAATCCCTGTGATGCGACCTCAGAAAGGGCATGCTGCGAAGCAGGCTTCTGCTCCTTCTGTCCGCCCCACAGCCCAGATATACCTGCTCTGGGTTCCCTGGGCTGCCAGAAGTGGGGAGACAATTGGGCGCATTTAAGGGATAATAGGAGAAAAACAAGCAAACAAAAACAAAAAACCCTCCTTGAAGTTCTGCTTTCAAAAGTAGAGACCCCACATTTCAGAAATCTCCAGGTAAATGCGTAGCTGTCCTGAGAGACAAGTAGCAGGACTTTATTATAAGTAGCAGGGGGGGGAGGGATAGCTCAGTGGTTTGAGCATTGGCCTGCTAAACCCAGGGTTGTGAGTTCAATCCTTGAGGGGGCCACTTGGGAATCTGGGGCAAAATCAGTACTTGGTCCTGCTAGTGAAGGCAGGGGGCTGGACTCGATGACCTTTCAAGGTCCCTTCCAGTTCTAGGAGATGGGATATCTCCATTATTATTGCTCGTTGGCTGCCATCTCACAAGTGCTTCTTCAGAGCCAATGTGAAATCAACAAGTCATCCTGCTGCCTTTAGATTCACCTCCTTGCATCTTGGATTGATCCTGCCAGGTGCTGGGTGCCCTCACCTCCCATTGATGTCAGTGGGAGATGGGGGCATTGAGCACCTTCCAAGAAGCAGACTTCAGTGCAGGTCTTGGGTGCTCTTCTGCCTTCTTTTGTCTGTGTCTGTTAACAGTCCCGGGCAGTGGGGCTAAGACTTTGGCTTCAGCCCTGAGTCCCAGCCCCGAGCCCCAGCAAGTCTAACGCCAGCCCTGTCTAATGCCAGTCCCGATCCACAGTTTGAGAACTGCTGGTGCAGACCATCTGCAAGGTGTGGGTCTAATCCTCTGAGTTTCTGAGTACTTCCTGGACGGTGCTGGGCCCCTCAACTCTAAATGGGAACTGAGGACAAGTCTACACTTAAAACGCTGCATTGGCGCAGTTGCATCAATGCAACTGCACCACTGTAGCGCTTTAATGAAGACACTCTAAGCCGATGGGAGAGAGCTCTCCCGTTAGCTTAGTTAGCTTAGTTGAGAAGCTGTAGCTATGTCAACAGGAGAAGCTCTCCCACCAACATAGCGCTGTCTACATGGGACTTTAGGTTGGTATAACTATGTCGCTCAGGGGTGTGGAATTTTCACACCCCTGAGTGATGTAGTTATTCCAATATAGGTCTGTAATGTAGGCCAGACCTGAGGGTATGTCTACACTTAAAATGCTTCGGTGGCACAGCTGCAATGCTGGGGCTGTACTGCTATCGTGTTTCAGCTTAGACACCAATAGGAGGAGTTCTTCCATCGCTGTAGTTAATACACCTCCCCGAGAGGTAATAGCTAGGGTGACGGAAGAATTATCCCATCGACCTAGCACGGCCTACACCGGGGGTCAGCTCGTATAGCTATGTCTCCCAGGAGTGTGGACTATTCACATCTCCGAGGGATGTAGCTATCCAAATGTAAGCTCCTAGTGTTGGCCACCCCTGAGGCTCTCAGTAGATATTCTGCACCTTCCAGAATTGGGTCATCACTTAAAGACAGCGTATGCTGCAGTTAGGCAGCATAGTGCTCTGTGGATCATCTTAATTAGCTACGGTGGAACTATTTGAGGTAACAGGGTCAGTTTAATTGGTTTCTACAGAGCACGGGGTGCCCAGTGACCAAATGCAATGGTGACATTTGAAAAAGAGAGCATTTACTAACTGTAGCCTCTTCCTTAGGGCCGTGTTTTTCAACTTCTGAGTTAAAATGAAAGTGACCAATGAGAGCAGAGGGACCAAGTAGTAAGGGACCAATCGCCTGCTTCCTTTGCAGGCAATAGGAGTTTTGCCATCGCCTTCAACGGATGCAGAATCGAGCTAGAGGCACCGTGTCAACAGCTGGCAGATGGGGCTGTTCACTGCGATGCAAATATTTTTTCCAGAAAGCCTGGCACGTCTGTTATTTCTGCAGTGCATGCAAGAGTCACCAGAAAGTTGGAGACTCCAGGTGCCATTTGCCTGTTCCTAACAAACCATGCTTCAAAATTACCAGTAAACAAAGGACAGGTGGTCAGGTCTAGGACCCACACTCTGCCCTCACTTACTTGATTGTAATGGGGTTGTGTGAGGGCCAGATTTGGCCCCCTAGTTAAATGTAATTGGCCAGACTCGTCTCTGGTGTCAATTCATTACAGTCCAGAGATGAATAAATCCAAGTGAGTTTGATCCAATATGTTCCACCCCGCCTCCGCTCCTTTGTACTGTTCTTTGTTTTTTTAACCTAGATTTTTATTGAAAAAGTTCCAATACACAATAAGCAGAAAGACACAAAAGAGGAGGTGAGGCCAATGTGCTAAGGCCAGTGTGGTTTAATCCCTCATTGCACTCTTTTGGGATGGATAAATATTATGTGCCGTGTTCTCTGTTCAGACCCCGATTGCTTAGCACAAAGCAGCTGGAAAGCAGTGGCTCTCCAGTGACAGAGGGGAACCCTGAGGTGATGTGGAGGATCTTAAATGGCTCCTCACCATCCACTTCTCCTCTTCCACATGGGGCAGGGGGAGGGAGGGAGGCATGGCAAAGGCGGGAGGGGCAGAGTGTATGCCCCCCCCGCCTGACCTTGACCGATGCGGCAGTGCCTGTCGGGGCCACTTTCCTCCCCTCTCCCCTCAGCTGCGCCAAGTGTAAATTGGCCCTGTGAGTCCATGCAAAACGTCAAGTTAAAACACGCGCCCTCTGAGTAAAAGTGCTGGCGTCCGGGCACAGATTCTGAATGTGAGTTTGGATTGTGTTTGGGGTGCCAAGCTAGCGCGGCCATGCCTGAAGGCCTGATCCTGTGAGGTGCGGAGCATCCTCGACACACCATAATTAGACAGAGCCGACAGCCAGGCCTTGGCTGCACACCTAGTGGGAGGTTCTCCTCTCGTTTACCCCAGGGGCTGCAAGGCCCAAGGAGCAATCCGGCCCAGGGTCAGTAATAGAACTCAGGCCTCCTTGCTCCCAGCGCGTGGTGTATGTAACCTCCAGACCAGGCTCCTCCCCTCAGTGTGCTGCTCTGAATGGTCTGTTTTAGCTTTAAAATCTTTTGTCCATATATCACACCAGACAGCGCCTGTTAATCAAAGTTACATTCTCCAGAGTATCTCTCATCAGATTAATATCCCCAAATGGACTGTTAACTGCCCTCAGCCCTTATAAATTTCTGACTGTGGCTATTATCTGGAGTGAATTCCCCCAGATGTTATTGCTAAAGTACATGAAGCTACTGCTTTTCTTCCTTTGCTGATGGTGTGATGCCCTGTGATTGTTATTTTGTCATAGCGTCTCTTCTCTCTCACCAGCACCAAGAGCTGTACCCTTTCCGCCCCATTGTGAGAGCCAGCTGATAGATTTTTCTTTTGTTGGCTCACCTGACACTGCATTGTTTTCTTGATATAGCTACCTTGTTTAGGGCTTAGAGCAATATTTTCCCCTTTGTAGCTGATGGTTGACTATTTGCTAGTATAATTCTTGTATACCATTGTATTCTTGTCAGCTTTTATTTTGATACCCAAGAGGGTAATTGTGCATAGGCTCATGAGTGCAGGTATCTGCTTTGCAGGCACAGGTACCTGTTGTGTAGTCAGCAATCCTTAATTGCTCGCTTTCTGCCAGCATTTAGGCCCACCCTTTGCAATGACTTACTGCGACCCCAGATGCGTTCCTGAGTCCATAAACTAAAGAACAGGAGTACTTGTGGCACCTTAGAGACTAACAAATTTATTAGAGCATAAGCTTTCGTGGACTACAGCCCACTTCGGATGCATCCGAAGAAGTGGGTTGTAGCCCACGAAAGCTTATGCTCTAATAAATTTGTTAGTCTCTAAGGTGCCACAAGTACTCCTGTTCTTTTTGCGGATACAGACTAACACGGCTGCTACTCTGATACCTGTCATAAACTAAAGAGCATTGTTGCCAGAACCTATGTGTTTTCTACACCTGATTTCTGAATCCTCTATTCTACGAGGAACACAGTAACTGCCTATGTGTACTTGTAAATGGGGATTTTGCAGGAATAATTTAGGCAGTAATTGTAGCAAGGTTGAAACCCTATTTAAGAAAAATATTAAGCACATGCTTAAATCCATCCTTATTCATCAGAATACTTACGCATACACTTAACGTTAAGCACATGCTTAAGTACTTTGCTGAATCGCGTTGGTTTGCTGAATCAGGGCCCTGGCCCTTACTGAAAAT
Source organism: Malaclemys terrapin pileata (assembly GCF_027887155.1). Lineage (NCBI taxonomy): Eukaryota > Metazoa > Chordata > Testudines > Emydidae > Malaclemys > Malaclemys terrapin. The sequence continues at coordinate 324,043,234 of NC_071505.1, forward strand.
TATTCTTTTGTCTCTGTTGACAGATTTTAAAAACTGGCGTGAGAAATATTTTCAGGTGTGTGATTATGGCTTGTTTTTCTTTTCCAAGGGATTCTGTCCCACCCCTCCCCTTTCACTGGTTACCTGACAATTCCCAGCTATTTTATTAATTTTTTTCATAGTTCTCCTTGCATTTTAAATAACTGAGCCAAAGTTAAAGCCGACAGATTACACCCCCTTTGGTTGTCATTGCTCATGGATCAGTTTCTGCCTATAATAGAAATAATTAAATGATAAGAAAGGATCTTGTTTGCTTCTTATTCCCTGGCATCATATATGGAAAAATATTGCAGTTGGTTGAATTGTCTATTAGAAATTAGCCTTTAAAGGAGAACAAACAGAAGGGAGTTATGCAAGTGGGTCCTTTAGGGCTGGATCAAAACAAGGAAGGAGAAAGAAGATGATTGTGTTCATGTACTTGTGGATTAATTTATGTGTCTTTATGGGTACATGAAAAGAAAATTATGGCTACCTATAAAGGTCTAATTAGGGCATCCAGTGTCAGTTCTCTGCAGCTAATCTGTTGCAGATCATAAAAAAACAATAAAAGCATTATCACGTGTTGCACATTAAATGGACTGTTTTCAGCTAATGAGGCCAAATTAAAAAAAGATCTAGCTGGAAAGTACACTCTTTGTAGCTCTTAAATGCAGGATAACTCTTTAAAAACCCCAGTGTGTTTACTGTGTAGCCCAATAATGACTAACATATGCTGCCTCCACATTATTGGTCAAATTCTGCCCTTTGAGAGCATTTGGCCAATTGCATTAATTTTTTAGCGTTTGTTCACGGGACGGAGCTCATGCAATTCTAAGTAAGTCCCACGGATGGGCATTTACTCATGCAAGCAATCCCAATTGCACTACTCCCTTGAGTAAGGGTTTTACACTCAGGCTTTTAGATAGGACAGCTGAGAATTCAGAAAACCTGCAAGTGAAAAATCTTTGGCAAAACCTCAATTCTAGCTGAAAATAGACATTTGCAGAGAATTAGGTGCAATTAGTCAAACTCCTGCTACCTCCAAACATGAAGACAGACCGAAAAATTATAGCCATTCAAAACACTACTGCAAAGATAATTTTCCTAGCTGATCTCTTTGACCATGTCACGCACATTTGGTGTCCCTTCCACGTCATATCAGACGTAAGCTACTTGTCTTCACTTTCAAAGCCCTTCACAGCTTAGCTTTCATACACTATTGAGAAATAACCTCCTGTCTCTGATCAGCCAGTGATGCCAGCTTCCACCTCCCACCTGTTACATTTTCAAATAAACACCTTCGTGCATTCTCCCACGCTGCCCCTCACGATTAGGAGGAGCTCTCCACAGACGTCCACAAAGCTATCTTATTATCCTCCTTCAAACTCTCCTTTGCCATGGTGCTTATGTAATGCCAACAGACCCCAGTGGGCAGGATTGAACCAGGGACCTCTGGAGCGTAGTACATGAGCCTTTACCGCATGAGCTAAAAGCCACCTTGCTGTTAGCTAAGGCTGTAGAGCGAACTCATTTAACTCTCTCTCTCAGTGCCACTAGATGGGACAGAGCACCACACCCAGGAGGTGTGTGGGTTACATATTTCCCCTAGCTGAGGAAGTGCATCCTAAGCTTCAGAGACTTCCCAGTTGAAATCCTGGACAAGCCACCACTTGTAATACCAACAGAGCCCAGTCGTCAGCGGGCAGGATTGAACCGGGGATCTCTAGCACGTAGTGCATGAGCCTCTACCGCGTGAGCTAAAAGCCACCTCGTTGTAGCTAAGGCTGTAGCGCAGACTGATTTTATCTCTCTCTCTTTAAGTGGTTTCGGTGCCACTAGATGGTACAGAACACCACACCCAGGAGGTGTGTGGGTTACACTTACACAAAACTTGATGCCAGTTAGACAGCTGGTATACTCAGTCCAGTGTCTGTCATGCTGACCAGTACTGTCTCACTGCATCATTGTGCTCCTCTGTCGGCCTGTATCTGCCTGTTGACTCTTGTCTTATTCTTAGATTGCAAACTGTTGGGGTCATGGACCATGTTTGTGTCCTGTTGGTACGGCACCTAGCACCTGACTGGAGATCCAAAGTGAGACTGCAATACAAATAATAATAAAGAAGGAGAGGCAGGAGCTTTATACCTTCCAGGGCGACGTTGGGCATTCTGCCTTCTTGCAAATCAGTGGCCAGCTCCACTTTAAGAGTGGTCATTTTCTGGGATGGGAGTATTTTCAGGAGATGAATGAATCATGGACCTGTGCCCCCTCTGCTCCAGCCTGCAGGAAGCACTTTTCAGAACCTTAACTCCACTCCTGTGGTCCCTGCTTTGTTGGCTGGTGTGGAGGGTGCAAAGATAAATATGTCTCAGCCAAAGGACTTTGGGTGTACTACAGGCCAGCCACACCTCCCTCCATGCCAAAGATACTGTGGAGATTGGTATACAAATAGAAGTAAACAGAGATAAAAGGCAGAATCTAGTACATAAATGACATTGATAATGAGATTGGATCCTTTTCTGGATATACAGGAAATGTTCTTGGTAATCCTATTTGTATCCATGTCTTAATGATCCCTTCTAGCCGGAGGTGCCAGACTCTGTGTCATGCGAATGCTGACTCGGAGGATTTTTAGATCCAAATGATTAGGCCAGTTGGTTGGTAGAGGAGGGGAGCCGTTCAAAGACCTGGCATTCTTTAACATTAAGTTGGCTGCCTTTGACAGAACCATTCTGATGTATTTGTTGCTGGAGAAAAATGTTACGGTGCAGAGAATCATAGGACTGGAAGGGACCTCGGGGGGTCATCTAGTCCAGTCCTCTGCGCTCATGGCAGGACTAGGTATTAGCTAGACCATCCCTCACAGGTGTTTGTCTAAACTGCTCTTAAAAATCTCCAATGATGGAGATTCCACAACCTCCCTAGGCAATTTATTCCAGTGCTTAACCACCCTGACAGTTAGGAAGTTTTTCCTAATGTCCAACTAAACCACCCTTGCTGCAATTTAAGCCCATTGCTTCTTGTCCTATCCTCAGAGGTTAAGAAGAACAATTTTTCTCCCTCCTCCTTGTAACAACTTTTTATGTACTTGAAATGTGCGGAGGAAACTTATTTTTAAACTTTAAAATAATATATATTTTTGGTGTGAAAATATTAAAGCTGCAATAGTTCACAATACAGACTAGTGTGCTGTACAATATCATTTTATTGTAGCTGCTTTTTCAGCTACTAAAGCATACGCAGAGGAAAGGGCTGCACAGCAAATTGCGGAGTGAATTTTTGTATCTGATTTATAAGCCCTTCCAAACAGGGGTGTATATCAGGGAAATGCTGACGTGCTGGAATGGCTCTAGCAAAACTCCCAGCGAGCGACTCTCATAGTTCTGTGTCTACGCTGTCAGCAGAGGGTTATCCTGTATTTCAGATATAATACCTGTGAAGTGCTCTGCAGCAGTCTGTATCTGCGCTTGCTTACGCTGGGTTTACACCTGTGTAACTCCATTGACTTCAGTGGAGTTGCTCCCGATTTGAATGGGCAGGAGAGGAGAAACCCGCTATCACGGGGCATGAACTGGTAGGCCATGGGGTGAGGAGAGAGTTTTCTCTTCCCTTATTCCCCTGTGTAGGGGCTGGGTCCAATCATACCCTTTGAACTCAGAGGAACACAAGTCAGATGAGAGTCTAGCGCCTCTGCCACCACTAGACTCCTCTCAGGGGTGGAGAGGGATGGGGCTACGTTGCTACTCTCCTCCCCTTGTGCCATCCACAGAGATGGGAGGGAACCTGGCCAAAGAGCAGTGCAGCGGCCATTATGCCTGCCTGAAGAGCAACGTTTCTAGGAGCCCCGGCTGAGCGGGTGCAGCTCCGTGCTGCTCCATACCATACGCTGTAGCTTACAACTAGACTTGAGCCCTTCGGTTGGGATTTTCAAAGGAGCTGAAGGGGGTTAGGCACCCAAATACCACTGGCATTTATTGAGAGTTGGGTGCCTGTGCAAATCCCAATCTCAGTGCTCAAGAGGACCGATTCCACAGACTGAAGCAAACCCTGAGTGCTTACATAGCACGGTCTGTCTTCAAAGCCCTGGACCAGCATTAGGCCTTTTAACATTAAGCACTTAATGGAAATAGGGTGTAGGAGGACGATTGCACTGCTAATGTGCCCCCTTGTATCAGACACTCCGATCTGAAAGCTGCTCTGTCTTTAGCTGAGTACACTCAGACACGCTCCTACATATCTCCCCATTGGGCATCTTGGTGCATTTTTTTGTTTGTGGGAACCAAAATATGAAAGTGACCTCCTTCGGCTGGGGGTTGCCAGGGACATGTTTGCCTTGGCTGAATTATGCAGCTATATCTGTAAATTTCCTTTCTTTTGTCAGCTTGTGTCACAACCTTCATGTTATTTAAACAAGTGGGAGGGGCAGTTTGTGTCCAACAGTCATTCTTAGGCATTTTTTACTCTCGTCTTATCAATTATTTACAGAAATAAAGCATTTCAAAGTAAGGCCAGTCCTCCCAGGATATTCAGATCCTCTGGCACCATCCCATGGATGAAGTAAACATTTCCATACCTTGTTGATCCAGTGCATCCCAGCTCCCCTGCCTCTACATACTCCCTATGTACATCCCGGGAAAGCATCGCTCAGTATGTAGAGGATGCTTTCCAGGGATGTTTTCCAGCCTGGATTTCAGGGCACATCCTGCCCCTGCAACTGCATAGGCATCCTTGGAAGCAGAGGCATTGCATACCGGGGTGGGATTCTGTGGGGCAATGCATGGGGCTCTGGTCCATGAGCAGTGGCCCCCTGCATGGCAGGTGGTGGGTAGTCCTGAGCAGGGTGAGGAGTGGCCAGGGAATCTCCCACTGCAGTCTCGGGCATGGTGGGGCTTAGCATGATGTCACAGAGTTACACCACAGCCATTCTGCAGGCTTGAGGGAAGATTCCTCCCCCATTTCCTTAGGCATCTGTCCAGTCCCAGCCTGGCTGTTCAGGCCAGGTGCTGCTCAGAGAGTTTGTTAAAACAGCATAAAACGACTCCGAATTCATTCTTGCAAACAGGTATTTTAGCATCCTTCTTTCAGCATCTCTTTATCCTTCCTCGGATCCTGCTCCAATTGAAGTCAATGCAGGTGGGGGCGGGGTTTGCGTTTTATTTCAACAGGAGCAGTATCAGACCCAATCCAGTGGAGGCCTTTAATAATGAGAATGGCAGGCACAAAAATACAGAAGCCGTTCAGCTGTCTTAAAGGAGCTGTTGGAAATTTTCACATGCACTCTCCCACTTTCAGAACTGAAAAAGATTTGGGGGCCGACCAAGTCCCACAAGGATCTGATGTGCAAAAAGCCAGCAGGCTTTTAATCTGTGCTGAGTCATAGCTGGGTTTGTACCAAATGCTCCTTTGCTCTTGCACACAGTTTGTTGTCATCTTCACCAAGCCCATTCCATAAAGTCAGGTTTTATTGTCTCACTCTCATGGTTACACCATTTGTGGACAATTATTCACAGGGAAAATATTTCTCCTGTTTTCCCATCTCATTTCTACACATGTCAAATCTCCTCACCCTTTCCAGCAAGTCCAAATGCCCGTGAAGAGTCCATAACTAACATTTTTGTCCATTTAATGTGCTAAAGAATACATTGGAATGAGCAGATCCACTCTGACTGCCTTGTCTAACCCAGTCTATTATGTATAGTGCATTATTCTAACGTAATATAAGATCTAATTGTCTCCTGGCATCAGTCCCTTGAAGTCAATGAAGTTACACCAATGGCAGATTTCATCTATAGTGGGTGACTCTCTTTTGTGTAAAAACTAATGTGAATTTGCATTTGCAACATGACCAGCTCCTTGCAATATTTGGTGTGTGTTGTAAAGCCCTTGCCTCTGGAAGCATGAGATTAGGTGAGAATCTCAGCTTTATTTGTATTTTTTTCTGTGTGTTTCTAGTCCCCATGGTTACAGAGAAAAGTTTGAAAACAAGCAAATGCACTCAGAGGCTCAGAAACAAGAAGGGGTGCTGGAACTAGGGGTGCTGGAGGTGGTGCTGCACTCCCTGGCTTGAAGTGGTTTCCATCATATACAGGGTTTACAGTTTGATTCAATGGCTTTAAGCACCCCCATGATACAAATTGTTCCAGCGCCCCGGAAACCAGAAGGAAATAAGTATTGGATTCTTTTTATTATTATTTTAAGCCAATCTCATGACTTTTGAAGCCAGTCCTGGTTTCAGAGGGCCCAGCTTATGACTTTTTAAAGCATGGGGTTGGGAGTACTGCATTTTAATGAATTTTATGGCTTATTTTAAAACTTCAGTGTTATAAACGAGGGAGCTTAGGACATCTGCCAGACATTTGAAATATACAATTACTTCCTGATAAAAACCTACTGTCATTCCAGACTATAGTGGATTTATGGCTGAAGCAAGATATGAGACAGATCCATGGTGTGTGTGTGAGGTTTTGAATCTAGCCCCAGTGGTAGGAAACTTTACGTGCAGTTTCCTCTTCTTTCATCGTTTTTTAGAATAAGAGTAAAGTGTATTTGTGCCATTTGGGATCAAATCTTTCTCATGGCAGTAATCTCATCTGAAGGGTCCAGGACTAGTTATGGGCCTCATTCACAGGTTGCCGTTGAATCAGGCTCGAAGGTCTAATCTTTCTACATGGTCCACTACTTATGGGTGCTACAGTTCCTGAGTGTCACAGGACTGGGACATGGGCAGTCTGACCTAGTGGTTGGAGCAGAGGTCAAGCCTAGTGGTCAGAGCCAGACTCAAGAACCAAGCAAGAATCAGATCCAGTGCAGCAGCCAGTCACTTGGATGGTATGGTTGGGCCAATGAGTGGGGCCGGTCAGCATCCCCAGTCAGGATCCTCATAGGCAGTGCCTCGGGGAAGGTCAGAGATCTGCTAGCCCCTCACTTCCAGTAGTCCTGGGTGGGCTGTCTAGTGGCAGGGTGTGAGGGCTGTGTGTGAGTGCAGGGTGTGAGGGCTGCCAGGGAAGCTGTGAGTCCTTACATCATGCCTGATGTGGGGCCTGATGTTCAGAGGTACTGAGCACTCATAGCCCTCCCTTGACATCAGCTGGAGGTGTTCTGTGCTCAGCACAGGAAGGAGACCCAAAAATGCAGTCCCCCAAAATTACAGGACAATTTGCAAAATTAGGCCTAAGTGAGCAGATATGCAAGTGGGAGTTAGCTTATGATATTCAGGGTTTACTTATGGCTTTTAGAACAGGTGGTTCATTGGGCAAGGAAAGGAGGTACAGCAAACACCTGGCAGCGGATGGATGATCTATGCCTGTAGGCGTAAGGACAATGCAGATATAATGCCTCCAGGGGGTGCTGGAACATGGTCAGCAGCCACGGAACCAGCTGGAGTATGGCCCCCATCTCCCACTGCCACCAACAGTGCTGGGTCCAGTGAGTATGAAAATCGAATCAGCAGGCTTTTCAGAAAAGCTCTGCACTCAAATATTATTATTTGTTTGTATTGTGGTAGCAGCCGGTAGGTGCTGTACAAGCAGAACAAAGAGCTCCAAAGAGCTAATAGTCTGTTTAGAATTAGGCTTACATGAAAGCACTTTAAAGTTAGCATAGTGAACCTTGCAAAACAAACTACTCGTTAATTGAGGTAAACACGGTGCAGACTACAGCTCACAACATACTTACTTAGCAGCATCTCTGGGTATTTGATTTTCCTCCAGTTTTCTAGGCAGAACATCCTCAGCTCTGCTCGCTTTTAGGAGAAAAAGCCAAAAGAGCTCCCGAGGGACTCACAGAATTGTCCTTGTCCAGGGATAGCGACACGGGAAGAGCTGGGGACGCTGCCTGCTGAGGCTAGCCCCAGGAACAGATCTTGGTACCATAAAATAAGCAAGGAATGATAAAGGGCAATAAACATATGGAGTAAAGTACCAGGAAAGGCTATTGAAGCAAAGAGTATGTGGGACTACAAGCAAAACCTAGATTTGTTTGTGGAAGAGAGAATTGATGAGTATGGCAAAAAAGCAGGAAGTTGGGATTAAGATAAATCAGAAAAAAAGGGGAAGGCATGTTGGACCAGATGACCTTTCCCTTGTTTCTGAAATATCTTGTCTCCTAAGCAGGGCAGAGGGACAAGAGTCATGAGGAGAAGGAGTTTGAAGCAGGGACAAGGGGCAGGAGTGACGTGGGGAAAAGAGAAAGGAGACAAGGACCTCAATTCTCAAGTGACCCCCAACCTCTGTACAGTGCAGGAGCCAAAGGAGGAAAAGATGGCAAGGTTGACTGCGTATGCTGGTGCTGGCTTGTAGTTATTTTGGCCCCTTCTGCATGTTAGAGCACCCACAGGGCTATTCTGGTAGGAAGAGCTGGAGCCCAGTTGCACTCTGGAACTCCTCCACAGTCTTTAGCCCTATCTATGCTCCCAACTTTCATGCCATTTTGTTGGCTCTGCAGTGGCTTACCAGGAGGATTCCCAGTTGGCCCGTTTTGCCAGCTGTATGGTCCCTTTGTCTAAGGCCATCAGGAAGCCAGAAGGAGAAGAACCGAGGGATTCTGAAGGCCCCAGGCTGGGGTGAGAACAACAGTAGGAAAAAAGAGAAGAGCTGGAGCTTGGAAGATGGGCGACAACCAGGAAAGCGCAGCATCTATGAGGAATATTTTCTCTTTTGTAACATGCTGCTGTCCACATTGGCTCCAAAATATAAAATAAAATAAATAAAATATTGGAAATCTGCAAACTATGTTATAAACACCTCTCAAAGTCCGGGTTATACACACACATAAATGGCTCAGATTTCACTCTTGTGGGTTATTATTGTTTCACCAGAACTTTGAGCTGTATTTATAACTTTCTAAGCTGGAATATTGCAGGACCCATTCCTTGTTTTAGAGGGTTACAGGCACTGTGGCCTGGAGGAGTAATCATAGCACGGACAGTCAGGAGGTCTGGAATCCTGCCACTGATTCACTGTGTGGCTTTGGGGAAGTCACTTCACCTCTGTGCCTCGGTTCCCCCCCATAATAAAGATGTGGGACTAGTCATACCCACAAGAGTATGAGGATCAGTCAATGTGAACACTGTAATAAAAAAATAAAGAACCTAGCACACTTTTGGTGCTAAACAGATAATGGTGCTGCTGATTATCATAATAGCTAGTTACATAATAATTAGTGCAGGGAAATGGAAGCTGCTGGTTGGGTCCCACCAGTTATTCTCAGGACATTCTGAAGGGAGTGGCAGTTGGGACCATGCCTACTTGTGTATTAGTGCCTAGCACAACAGCGACCAAGGCTTAAATTCTCACAGAGTATTTCCTAGGGCCTCCGGGCTTCTGTCCCGCAGGAGACACCAGGGTTTGGGGCTTCTGCCCTGTGGGAGGTGCTGGGGCTCAGGGCTTTAGCCCCTGAGAGGTGTGCTAGGGCTCAGGGCTTCTGCCTTGCGGGTTTGAAAATATTTACCGGAGTGCTGCTCCAGACAGCTCCGGCTGAATTTAAGCCCTGACAGTGGCCTATCCTGACTGGGATCTCTGGCTGCTACTGCGGTACAGAAAGAGAAGAAACAGCCTGGAAGGGAGCTGTCAGCCACAAACAAACAAACAAAACCACTGTTCTTTCACAACGTAATCTTAAATATTAGAAACTGTACTTCCGTAAGTTTTGTTAACACTGAAATTCTCATGGTTTTTAATGTCATGAGGCCCACTCAATAAAAAACACATCTAAGGGTACGTCTACACGGCAACAAAACACCTGTGGCTGGCCCGTGTCGGCTGACTCAGGCTCATGGGGCTCTGGGTGCGGGGCTATAAAATGGCAGTGCAGATGTTCGGGTTTAGGCTGGAGCCCAGGCTGTAGGACCCTGCATGGGGGAAAAGATGGCAAGGTTGACTGCGTATGCTGGTGCTATAGACCACCAGACCAGGGGGATGAGGTGGACGAGGCTTTCTTCTGGCAACTAGCAGAAGTTGCTAGATCGCAGGCCCTGGTTCTCATGGGAGACTTTAATCACCCTGATATCTGCTGGGAGAGCAATACAGCGGTGCACAGGCAATCCAGGAAATTTTTGGAAAGCGTAGGGGACAATTTCCTGGTGCAAGTGCTGGAGGAACCAACTAGGGGCAAAGCTTTTCTTGACCTGCTGCTCACAAACAGGGAAGAACTAGTAGGGGAAGCAAAAGTGGATGGGAACCTGGGAGGCAGTGACCATGAGATGGTCGAGTTCAGGATCCTGACACAAGGAAGAAAGGAGAGCAGCAGAATATGGACCCTGGACTTCAGAAAAGCAGACTTTGACTCCCTCAGGGAACAGATGGGCAGGATCCCCTGGGAGAATAACATGAAGGGCAAAGGGGTCCAGGAGAGCTGGCTGTATTTTAAAGAATCCTTATTGAGGTTGCAGGAACAAACCATCCCGATGTGTAGAAAGAATAGTAAATATGGCAGGCGACCAGCTTGGCTAAACAGTGAAATCCTTGCTGATCTTAAACGCAAAAAAGAGGCTTATAAGAAGTGGAAGATTGGACAAATGACCAGGGAGGAGTATAAAAATATTGCTCAGGCGTGCAGGAGTGAAATCAGGAAGGCCAAATCACACTTGGAGTTCCAGTTAGCAAGAGATGTTAAGAGTAACAAGAAGGGTTTCTTCAGGTATGTTAGCAACAAGAAGAAAATCAAGGAAAGTGTGGGCCCCTTACTGAATGAGGGAGGCAACCTAGTGACCGAGGATGTGGAAAAAGCTAATGTACTCAATGATTTTTTTGCCTCTGTCTTCACGCACAAGGTCAGCTCCCAGATTGCTGCACTGGGCAGTACAGCATGGGGAGAAGGTGACCAGCCCTCTGTGGAGAAAGAAGTGGTTCGGGACTATTTAGAAAAACTGGACGTGCACAAGTCCATGGGGCCGGATGAGCTGCATCCGAGGGTGCTAAAGGAGTTGGCGGGTGAGATTGCAGAGCCATTAGCCATTATTTTTGAAAACTCATGGCGATCGGGGGAGGTCCCAGATGACTGGAAAAAGGCTAATGTAGTGCCCATCTTTAAAAAAGGGAAGAAGGAGGATCCGGGGAACTACAGGCCAGTCAGCCTCACCTCAGTCCCTGGAAAAATTATGGAGCAGGTCCTCAAGGAATCAATTATGAAACATTTAGAGGAAAGGAAAGTGATCAGGAATGAGATAACTGGCTCTGTGGATGAGGGGAAAGCAGTGGATGTGTTATTTCTTGACTTTAGCAAAGCTTTTGATACTGTCTCCCACAGTATTCTTGCCACCAAGTTAAAGAAGTATGGGCTGGATGAATGGACTGTAAGGTGGATAGAAAGCTGGCTAGATCGTCGGGCTCAACGGGTAGTGATCAATGGCTCCATGTCTAGTTGGCAGCCGGTTTCAAGTGGAGTGCCCCAAGGGTCGGTCCTGGGGCCGGTTTTGTTTAATATCTTTATTAATGATCTGGAGGATGGTGTGGACTGCACTCTCAGCAAGTTTGCAGATGATACTAAACTAGGAGGCGTGGTAGATACACTAGAGGGTAGGGATCGGATACAGAGGGACCTAGACAAATTAGAGGATTGGGCAGAAAAAAACCTGATGAGGTTCAACAAAGACAAGTGCAGAGTCCTGCACTTAGGACGGAAGAATCCCATGCACTGCTACAGACTAGGGACCGAATGGCTAGGTAGCAGTTCTGCTGAAAAGGACCTAGGGGTCACAGTGGACAAGAAGCTGGATATGAGTCAACATTGTGCTCTTGTTGCCAAGAAGGCTAACGGCATTTTGGGCTGTATAAGTAGGGGCATTGCCAGCAGATCGAGGAACGTGATCGTTCCCCTTTATTCGACATTGGTGAGGCCTCATCTGGAATACTGTGTCCAGTTTTGGGCCCCACACTACAAGAAGGATGTGGAAAAATTGGAAAGAGTCCAGCGGAGGGCAACAAAAATGATTAGGGGTCTGGAGCACATGACTTATGAGGAGAGGCTGAGAGAACTGGGATTGTTTAGTCTCCAGAAGAGAAGAATGAGGGGGGATTTGATAGCAGCCTTCAACTACCTGAAGGGGGGTTCCAAAGAGGATGGAGCTCGGCTGTTCTCAGTGGTGGCAGATGACAGAACAAAGAGCAATGGTCTCAAGTTGCGCTGGGGGAGGTCCAGGTTGGATATCAGGAAAAACTATTTCACTAGGAGGGTGGTGAAACACTGGAATGCGTTACCTAGGGAGGTGGTGGAGTCTCCTTCCTTGGAGGTTTTTAAGGCCCGGCTTGACAAAGCCCTGGCTGGGATGATTTAGCTGGGAATTGGTCCTGCTTTGAGCAGGGGGTTGGACTAGATGACCTCTTGAGGTCCCTTCCAACTCTGATATTCTGTGATTCTATGATTCTATGAAAAGGTCCTAGAGCCCAGGCTTCAGCCCAAATGTCTATACTGCAGTTTTATAGCCCCACACGGGCCTGCCAGCAGTGTCTTTCTGCTATGTAGACATACCCTAAGGTACCTACGTGTCCTCCCCACCATTCCCACAGTATCTAAGCACTTAATGCTTGTATCCTACAACATCCCTGGGGATGAGGAACTGAGGCCCAGGGTCATACAGGAAGTATGTAGCAGAGTGGGGATATGAACCCAGATCTCTCAAATTGTAGACTGGTGCCCTAATCACTGGAACGTTCTTCCTCTATAACACGCCTTCATTATTTTCCTGGTATCTCCTTTACGTAAATGCCAAGCAAACACAAACAAGCTTCTCACTAATTTGTTGTCCAGGTGATCATTTTACTGGAGTCATGATATGTAGCAGAGTCATATTTTGAAAGTCTCTTATCTCTAGTGAACAAAGTGTTTTGCAAGGTTAATTACCACAAATGGCTCTGATATGTAAAAATTGGTGGCTTATTTTGACAAATTTAAGTTTGTAACTTTAAGAGTTGCTCACAAGTGGTAGGAGTACAAAAAGGCTTTTCTCTTTTTTAGCACATTCCTCTCCTCAACCTGTACAAATCTGTGAGCCAGGAGATGATGATATCTTGGCAGAAGGATTTTTATGTTGAAATTATGCACTGCGCTAAAGCCCTCCCCCACCCAACGCACTCTCTGTGCACTCCATGGCATGATGAAACTGCTGATCTCAACTGGACAACAAATGATAATTCTGATAACACTTCACACTTGAAGTTTTGCCAGTTTTCAGTTTTTTATCATGTCACTTGATAGTTGACATTTTCCTTCATAGGCGTTGACTCTGTGGGTGCTGTGGGGCTCAAGCACCCAGCACCCACCAGCCACAACTGTTGGGCGGGGCTGCTGATCAGCTGTTGGGCAGCTGGCGGGAGGTGCTTGAAGAGCAGCAAGCAGGCGGGTGGTCTCGGGGAGGGGGGCGGAGTGGTGGTGGGAAGAAGTGGAGTGAGGGCAAGGCCTCAGGGCGGGAGGAGGCGGGGCGAGGGCGGAGTCTCGGCGGAGGGGGCAGAGTAGGGGCGGGGCCTCAAGGCAGAGTGGGGATGGAGCACCCACTGGAAAAAATAAAAGTCAGTGCCTGTTCCCGGAGTGTTGTGGCTATTACGAATTTGTATTACCATAGCACCCACGAGCTGTAGTCATGGACCAGGAACCTACTGTACTAGGCAGCATACAAAATTTAAAAACACATTTCTAGCCCTCATGGTTGTGAAGAAAACCTTGAAAACATGAAAGACTCCAACCAAGAAAATGAATATAAATAAAAACCCTATATATATATATATATATATATATATATATATTAAATATCTCATGATTTTTAATTCAATCTCATGGGTTTTTTTTTTTTTTTTTGACCACTTAGGGGGTTGGAATGTGGCACTGCTGTAGAGCCTTGTAATCAGTAATCTTCAAGTGCTTTCTAAACATTAATTCTTTAAAGTTTTACACCATCCCCTTTGCGGTGATAAAGGATAAAGTGAGCCCATTTACAGATGGGGGCAGAGAGACGGTTACGCCAAAGTTTTCATACCTAGTTAACTAAAGTTAGGATCCTAAATCTATATTTAGGCCTGTAAATTTAATATGGATTTAGGGGTCTAATTGTAAGCCAGATTCATCCTTCTGATCCAGTCAAACAATTCCTTTGTTCCTGTGTCTGTAGGTCAAAGGCCCATCTAGTTCAATATGCTACATCTGAGAGTGGCCATCACCAAATGCTTCAGAAGTAGGTGCAAGACACCCCACAGTAGGCAAATTTGGTTATCCCCCTTTTTGTCTCCCCCAAATATGCCAGCACCGGAACACAGAGGAGGCAGTTTGGGCATAGCCTATTCAGGAGTTGGGGGCCTTTCGAAGTCTATGCCAGCCACCTCGCCTCAGGCTCCCATCGGAGTGCTTACTGCTTCCAGAGCGACTGCACAGGAGGTACAGAGATGATGAAGCCAGCATTGCACCTGGTATGGGGAACCAGCCCTCCTGCACCAGGGGTATTTCCCAGAAGTCTGATGCCCACACTAGCCTAGCTGATATAAAGGGGGAGCAGCAAAATGTTGAATCAGGCTCCCCTCCCCCCAAGTTGAACTGGGAACCAATCCCAGGAGTCTTGCCTCCTGGTCCCCTGTGCTACATATTAGCATATATGGCTGTCATGGCTCTGCAAGAATATGAACATTTGTACAAAGAGGAGCAGAAGAGATAGATTGGACAAATTCCAATGTCCCTTACAGTGTGAAACCAGAAGACTGAATTCCACTGATCCTCCTGGAGTTACACTGGGCCAAACCTGCTGTCAGTGAGATCGGAATCAGACTCAGTGCCATCCAGGCAATACACTCTGGTTTTACACTGATGTCACTGAGCGCTGAATATGGCCAAATAACCTGACAGGGCTGTATCCTTTTTTACAAGGAGCCGCTGTGGAATCAATGTTTGTAACAGTGGAATATGGCAAGGCCCTGTTAGTATTTCAGCTCTGATCCTCAGGGCTCTGATTTAAAAGTAATTTTGCCAACAGTTTCGTGACTCTCTGAGCAGAAAGTCTGGTTTGCTTGTAAATGAGACTTTGTAGAAACATGGCAAGAGGCAGAGATACCATGAACCTGGAAATGTTTCCAGATGGGGGGATTGCTGGTGAACTTTTTACTCCTGCATCTAAATGAGGCACTATTAGCATTTTAAAAGACTGCAAAGATTTGAAAATTAGGATGAAGTTAGGATCAGTTCCCACAGCTTCACTTTGAACGAGGCAGCTTCACAGTAGGATGGGGGAGGAAACACTGTCTTATTAAAATATATATCTTAGTTTATTCCCAGAAGCATAGGGCAGAAAGAGAGAGAGAGAGCGCGTGCGCACGCCCAACATCTGACAGTAATAGGAACGAGTCAGGGGAACATCTTGAAAGGAACTGGGCTTGTCTTAGGAAATTAAAGACACATGAGTAGCCATTAAGAAGCCTGAGAAAGAAAAGGGGCTGGGATTCTCGAATAAAGCAGTCCTGCAGGAGTGGTTTACAAGAGCTAGGAGCAGTAGCATGCGTGACTTTAATCTGGTGTTGGACATTATTGGTTCTAAGTAGGCTGGAAGAAATGAAGACCAAACAATGTGTTCCAGTTCTAGAATTGCCGTCTTTGATGCTTTAGGAAAGTAATTTGATTGCAACAAATGGGTCCCAGGGACAGGAACTTAGTCCATAAATATCACCGATCCACATCATTTAAAGAAAAAACAAAAACCTCACTCTGCGCAATTTTTTTTGCAGGGTTAATATTCTTTGACATAAGAGGCCTGCAGCTGAGTCAGCAGAGAGATTGATTTCTCTCTCCCTTTGAGAGAGAGAGAGAAAGAAGGTCCCTTTGGGTCAGGATTAAGGGCTTGGAAGGGGCCTAATGGGAAAGTTCATCTCACAGCCACCAGTACTATCCAGTACTAGGCCCATGGATAACAACAGGATGTGGGTTTTGAGCACTGTCAGCTCCTCCATGATATATTTCTTTTTAATTTTCTTCTTTGAAAATACACCAGCAAAGAACATTCTTTATTATCATAACAAAAGCTCTGCTTGACTGACTTTAAGACATTCCTAATTGTTTTAAATCTGTCAGGAGCGCTTTCAGTTTACATTTCTGCAACCACTCAAGAGATTGCTGTAAAGAAAACAAACAAAAATGGACTGGCTGGCTCAGAAGGTGGGTAATGGGTTATAGTGTTTTCTCCTCTAGCTCACTGCTTCAAATCATTGACCAGAACTGGACTTGTCTACCTGTTGTTTAATGGCCTTTCTGAAATGAACTGGTTGATACCGTTCAGTTCTCAGGGGACAAGTGTTAATTCTGGTGGTGGTTTCTGTGATGTTGACACTAGTTGGCAAACTTGTTTGCAAGTTAAATAACTGAAAGTATGTAATAATCAGCAGATAAAAACTAAGGTCTGGTCTATACTACCCGCCTGAATCGGCGGGTAGAAATCGACCTCTCGGGGATCGATTTATCGCGTCCCGTTGGGACGCGACAATCGATCCCCGAATCGGCGCTCTAACTCCACCAGCGGAGGTGGTAGTAAGCGCCGCCGACAAAAAGCCGCAGAAGTCGATTTTGCCGCCGTCTTCACAACGGGGTAAGTCGGCTGCAATACGTCGAATTCAGCTACGCTATTCACGTAGCTGAATTTGCGTATCTTAAATCGACTCCCCGCTGTAGTGTAGATGTACCCTAGGTCTCATTGCAGTAGGGCACACCTACCCTCCCAAAACCGGAAAAGGATGTACATAAGATGTTAAGGGGAAGACTTGTGCGTTTCTTTCCATCTTCATGATGCCCCCAATTCTAATCGACAAACTGTGATGCTCTGTTGGGTTTCACTTCCATCTCCAACAGTTACGTACCCCAACTCCATCAAACTGACCCTGCAATGAAACCTTAACAATGACCCCAGCAACAGTCTGGTGGAATAGCTTCCCAAGTGCATAGCACACGTATATTCAAATGTCCTGACCTGTTGACAGGATTGATATAAAAACTTATGATAGCAGCAGCTTTATACCATCATAACTACATCCACACTATGAAGTTGTACTGTTTTTGCTGTCTAAGTCAACATAGAGCAGTAAACCAGCTGCATGGAGGGCACCCAGGACCCCTTGTGCCATGGAAATATCTGTGGGGAGAATTTGGGGGCATAGCAACCATGGCAGGGTAACCATGGAATATCTCCAGAATCTCTTCTTGTGTGTGTGTGTTGCCTCCCACCAAACAAAAAGCATTCTGTTATTCGTATTTGTTTTACAGTGGTGCCGCTCACAGGTGCCATCTTTCTGAAATGCTGGGGGGGCAGGGGTGCTTGACCACTGCTCCACCCCAGGCCCTGCCCCCACTCCATCCCTCCCCCCAAGCTCCACCCCTGCCCCACCTCTTCCCATCCCTGCCCAGTTCTGCCCCCTCCCCCGAGCACCCACTATTTTTTTTCTGGGGGTGCTCCAGCCCTGGAGTTAGACACACGTCAAGAGACAGGCCGCCGCACCCTGAAGCATTGCCGCCTAACTAGACAAAGGATGGGGAGAAAGGGCTACAACATACAAACAGAAGATCAGGGACTGAATCGCAGCAAGAGTAATGAATGAATGTTGAAGGCTTCCCAGTGGCTTTGGAGCAAGCCCATCCAGATTCCTTAAGCTCACACAGGCAGCAGATGGAAGAGCTGGGATCTGAACGTGGTTCTTCTGAATCACAGCTTAGGGCTTTAACCACAAGACCATGTAGCTCCATGGAATCGCTGCTGCCCAGGCTTTTTCCAGCTGTCTCTCTATTTCCCAGGCTGGGGCGGGGGGACCGTAGGAGAGGCAATGCAGTCTTTGCCCATGTAAACAGAAAAACAAAAATAAAGCCACATGAACTATCTATCTATCTGTGCATTTAAATAACAGTCATCACCCTGGTATCTGCTGAACCAATGTCAGCTCACAATAATAAAGAAATCTGAAGACACACACACACACACCATTTTTTTTCAGAGACCCAGCCACTCAAGTCATACCCTCAGGAAAAGCCTGAGTAAGTAGTTAGTCCTTGTGACATGCCCTGACAGTCAGCAAAATCTGGCTCTGTCAGAATCAGGAGCACCGTGGGCATCAGGGTTGAGAGCCTGTCATTGAGAAGGGAGGAAGGAGGGACCAGTGGTTGGGGCACTGGCTTGGAGAGCAGGAGATGTGGCCTAAGTTCACTGCCCTGCCACAGACCCCAGTGTGACCTGGGTCAAGTCACCTAGGCCTCATCTCTGCTTTCAGCAGTGTGTAGGGTCCATGTAACTACACACCGCAGTGAAAAGCAGGTTGTGTCCACACTGCAGCCTGTAGCTATACCTGGCAGTGAGAGGCTCTGGCAGGGGGGAAATAGCAGGACTCTACACAGCTAAAAATAGCAGTGTAGACGTGGGAGGCACCGCTCGGGTGTGTAGGAGGCCGTGCGGAGTACACAACCAGTAGTTGTGGTGTGTCTGTACTCTGCTTGTGAAAGCAGTGCCCACCTGTGCTAGCTGGGCATGCAACATCTGTCCTCTACACACTGCTATCAGTGTTGGGCCTACCCTGAGTCACTCTGGGCCTCAGTTCCCCAACTGTAAAATGGGGATAAAACCCCTACCTCATGGATGTTGTGAGGATTAAAGACGGTGAGATGCTCAGATATTACAATCACGGGGGCCTTATAAATACCTTAGATAAACATGCTTTGTGCCCAGGGGAGCAAATTTAAAGGACTGTCATCAAGTGCTCTGGTTTACCTGCATAGTCAGAGTGAAACACATAGAGAGAACCAGGGCCTGATCCTCCCTTGCCTTGCATAGGTCATTGACCTTATGCGAAGTGGGTGTAAAATGCTACTGTTTGGATTGGGTCGTGTTTTGCGCCCACCTTGTACGGGCCTAAATGATTATGCAAGGTGCCAGTTGCTGAAGAATCAGGCCTCTAGTTTCCACCAGAAGTATGGGACACAGGAGATGAGCTCACTTGGAACATAGTGGAAGCTGCCACAAAAGGCAATGGGAAACTCTGAAAAACTGTTTATTCACAAGCAATTTCTGTGTACATGTAATATTTTCTGAATTTCTTACCCTTCCCTGGTCACTACTAAGAGCACTTCCATGGAAAAGAGGGCCAGATCCCCAGCTGGAGATTTATACCAGCTGAGGAGCTGGCCTGGGGGGTCTTTGTTTCTTTTGCGATCTTCTGCTTCGGATCTCCCCTCACCCTACCTCCTCCCAAAGTCCTTCATGCCTCCTTGTGATGACAATTTCTACTGCAACTGGTGGAACAGCATGACTTCAGGTGGAACAGGAGCAGATCGACTTTCTCACCCCATCAGTGATAAAGAATGAGTGAAGAAAAATGCAAAATGTAAATATTTGTCTCTATTATTTGGGTGCCTTCTTCTCTAAATTACAGCTCTGTACACCAGGATTAACTTCACTGAACACGTAGGAGTTATACCAGGGAAAGGAAATTCAGCCCTTTCATCTTTCCAATTGCCCATCTGCACAGTGGAATTCCTAATACTTCACAGGTTGTGAAATTTAACCATTTGGTGTTTGTAAGACAATGGCATCTTGGGATGTCAGCATTGTTTAAAAAAAAAAACAACCCCAACCCCTTGACAAATTACGATTTCTGTCATCTCTTGATTTCAGTAAAACTCTGCATTTTCTTAGAACTCTTCCACTTCCTGGTTGTCTTCGGGGGAGAATTCAAATTTCTGTTAAAATGATACAGAGTTTTTTCCAAGTTCAAGCAAATGCTGGCTTTGTAACACTCAGCAAACAAGTGTTCTTTGGCGACAGTGCTTCCAGCAGTAATTGTGCCTCAGCAGGTAGTTAATTATTTTAGGCTACTGGGCTGTGGGTCAGTACTGAGGCAATTAGATGTTTTGAAGTTGCAATATATACAGCATGTAGGTACAGGTAGAAAGCATTGTATTCCTATGTCCATGAATCTCTGCAACAACCCCAAAGACAATCCCAGGCTTCCAGTCCATGGGTTTTTTCTGTTTTGTGCTAGTCATTAATCTCAGAAATGCATAAAAAATTGATTTCCTTTTCATGACATTGTTTTCAAATGACTCTTCTGTTTTCTTCGGCTCATTTTGGCAGCCTCTGTAGCTTTGGAGCTATATAGAATCTGTTAGATTCATCCGTGTAGCCGTCTTGTAGTGTCTTATGTATTTCAAGGGGGAGTGGGTTCTAGACATGTTACTGGGGTTAAACTAACACTTAAAGCTTTGGAACCCAAATGGTTCTCTTTGGCTGTGCACATCAGCCTCGCATGTGGGGGGGGGGGGGGGGCAGAATAAATGCAGCAACATTCCTTTCACACTCCTACTCGCCTCTGAGGTTCTTCCACTTCCTTCCTATGGCTTTTTTTAGAAGCCAGTGTGTTTTTCTCACGTCCGGCAACAAAGGATGTTTTGTGCTGCTGCTGAGGTTGTTGAGTTGTCTTTTTTTTTTTTTAAACTTCAGTTTGTAGCTAACATGTTTGAAAGGGGAGCTCTTGTTTGCGTGGGAGCCCTGAAGCTTTTCACCCTATAGTACCTTGAGACAGATCAAATGCAAGGGTTTGTTTGGGGGGTTTTTTTTGCCTTCCACTAGTTTACATTTGTATTTTCCTGAAATGGTCTCATTTTCATGTACGACTTGCATTCTCGCAGACTGAAACATAGGGCCAAATTCAGCTCTCATTTTTCCACCCATGGAAGTCTGCAGTGACTCCACTGTGCTTAGTTACACTTGGATTTACATGTGTGGAATTGAGGGCAGAATTGGGCCTGTGAACTTTTTAGTGCTTTGTTAGTTTTTGGCGCAAAAATTCTAGAAAAAGTTGATCCATTTAACATATACCACACCTTAGAAAACCAATTTCCATTCTACCCATGCTGTGGTCCTAATTTACCACTGCTACTCCAATTATATGCTGTGTAACCTCATTTACTCGAGTTTATTTCCACTGATTTCAAACTGGAGTAATGCTGGGATAGATCAAGCCTTTTATTTTGAATATATTTTTAAACATTATTGTCTCCTTCTACCATAGCTGTATCACTGCCATCATAATAAATTAACTGTGGTCACATATGTTGGCATTACATGTTTCAGGGAGAGAAACTCCAAAGGGAAACATGGGGGCAAAACCAGCCACAATGTCAAGGAGCCTGGATATTGGATACTTTGGTATTAGGTGTTTCCAATTGATTATTATTTGTGGGCCATTAGACAAGGTGAGGCAAAAATACCCCTAAACAGCCTGGAATTGTATCATAAATCTCAGACAGCACTAACGTAATCTTTAAGTCTGTTTGTGTATCCTTAGATAGAGAGCATGAGTTATAGCTTGGGCCTGATTTTGATCTCTCCCATACCGGATTTACACAGGTGTGACTCCATTGGTTTCACTGAGTTACTCCTGATTTACCGCAGTGCAAATGAGATCAGAATTGGGCACAGCACACTGTCATCTTTCCTTTTACCCTATGCATATCATTTGTTTGCAGGACATGTTATTGGGGATACACCCTGCCAACTCACATATTAGCTGCCCTCAGATTACATGTTGCAGACTTCAGACCAATACACATAATTGCAACTTTTTAATATTATCCGTAATATCCAGTAGCTAGCATGGGCTGTTACCAAGAGTGTCTTGACCAGGGTGAATAAAAAAAAAGGACTATTTTAAATTTAAATTAAGTATACTTTTGTTTTTAAAAATAAACCAATTTAAAATTAATTTGAAATTAGGACAACCTTTACGGCCTGAATTTACTATATTCTATTAAAATAATTTACATTAAATAAAAATATTATTGAGCAGTATATATTTGCTGCTGAAGTTTTAAAGAAAGTCAAAGCACTGAACTGGTGGAAGTCATTGCCTGAAGACCCTGGCACCAGAGTTTGTTGAAATGCTAAACCAGCTTTTGACAACAAGAGCCTCTTCTGCAGGTACAGAGAGAATATTTTCTCCATTTCAGTTTTTCAACTAGTTCAATTCCATTACTAGTTCATTCAAAGTTAAAAAGCTGATTGGGAGTTGAAAAGGCAGGAAAGTTTGTTTTCCTCTTCCAAGCTATGAATAAAACTAGGTGGGAGAGGATAAAATCTACTACTTCTAAAGGACCAGAAACAATCAGTTCAATTCACTAACTGTAGATGAAACTTCCTTTGTTTATTAAATCAGTTCACTTAAAATGCAAGACATGTTTTGATAAACTTTTTTCTTGTGTATCCAGTTCATTTTTTAACTAATAAAAAACCACAAATACTGTTTTTGCACATAATTGAATTCCAATTTCCATTTGAATAGAGCTTGACACGAATCCCAAGTAAAACAAATCAATCATAAGAAATGCATCATTTTCCATTTTCTAGCATAACCAAAGATATGTGAAAATTAAGAATCTGAATAAATGTATGTTAATATATATAATTGATTAAATAAATGTATATAGATTTAGGGCATTGTCCTGGTTAGCCAAAAGAGGTACCAAATTTACTGTAAAGACTATTTGGAAATCAACCTATTTTAATGGCTACCAGCCAATGAGAATCAAACTTTTCTTTAAAAAACAAAAACAAAAACAAACAACACACTAAGTAGTACAAATACAAAACAAGATTAAAATTTATGATTTAAATCAAGGTTTCCTGCTTGTTAATTTAAATCATTATAATTGGCGATTTAAAAATCAAGCCACCCTGGCCTTAACCAGGAAAAATGGTCAAGGCAGCCTGTAACTGATTTACTTTAATGAGTTGCTGGGTTCATACCATTTCCACGGAGGCTCCGCAGAAGGGAGAGGCAAGTTCTCCCACAAGACACAACAAATATATTTATATAGAATGGCATGGCTTACTGTAGTGCTAAGAACCCTGGCATGTGCCCCCCAGAAACCTTACCTCTACACATACGGGAGCAGAGCTCCAGGGGGGTGTTCCACCAGCCCTTAGAGAACTCAGCTGTTATTCTGTAGGGTGGTTGCTTTCCCTCACGATAGGCTAACTCAAGGGAAGTAACTCGGCGGTGGATCACTGAAATTAATCATGGACAAATATACTCTGTCAGGCTTAGCTAATGTGCTAGCTAAACCCAACCTAAACTTATCCTTTTCCATAGTGCAGATAGAGGGTAATACCTTTAGCTCGATTTTAATTGATCAAGTGATTGTACTCAAGCCCAAGTATCTCAGGCTACGTCTATACAGCAGTGGAAGGTAACTGCTTGTCCTCTCAAAGCAGTCAGGGTGCTGTTTTTTAGGGAGTAGTCGAGATTTCTGCTATTGAAATCATATTGAGTCTAGTAGGATTTCAGTGCTGTTCCATAATATTTCCTAGACATTATGGCTATTACGTGGGGCCCAGTATGAAGTAATAAAAACAACAGTACTTTGCAGCTTCATAGCACCTTCCATCCAGGATCACCAAGGTGCTTTGCAAACAGTAATGAACCACCCTTTGAGGTAGGGAAGTGTTGTTATCCTAATTTTACAGGCTGGGAACTCAGGAACAGGGAAGTTGTGTAACCCTCCCAGAGTCACACTGTGGCAGAGCCAGGCATTTCAGACAGCCCAGTGCCCTAGTGCTCTCAGCTAGACAATGCTTTTCTCATCAGATGGCACTTTTACTCAGTGAGCCAGTACAGCTCCAACCCCAGAAGGTTCCTGCTCCAGACTGTGAGGTTACATATGAATTGAAAATGGTTCACAATCAGTTATAAGTGGCAGTTCTATAGAAATTGAAAGTGGGGGAAGGGTGGAGCTTGCAGACATTGAGTCACAGAAATCAGTAAGGGGTCAAGAAGTTATGGGCACACTGAAATCCCAGGGAGAGGGCCGCTCTGGGAAGTTAGCCCAGTTCACATCCTTGTAAAGCATATTTTTAATCCTAGTTTATTGTCACAGTAGATTGTGATGGGCTGTTCTCTCACTGAGCTAGTCTCAGGGGAAAGGTGATCTTTAGACCTATGGCAGGAGTTCTACTGTCTTGCTGCAGATTCTTGTGGCATTTGTGAGGACAAATGGCGAATACACATGGGCAATAACTACTCATCAGATATTTAGCAGCCATTTCACATTTTAAAAAAAGCAAAAGCAATTACAGCTAGCAGAGTGGTGTCCATAGTGCTACTTATAAGGTCTGGTTAAGGTCATATTTGACACTACCATGTGACTCAACCCACACAACAACATCTCCCAAAACACCCTGTTTCAACTCAGAACACAGCAAGCCTGATTTTCCTCTCACTTATGCTGGTGAGAATGAGGAGTAACCTGACTACATCCGTGATGCTCCATTGATTTTAAAGCTACTGAACAAGCAGCAGCTCATCTGACCTGAACTGCAGCCACCTACAGGTTTGAGGCTATCCAGCTAGGTCAAAAGATTTAAAAATAATAATAAATAAATAAAAAGCTAAGAGTCTTTGGCCTCCCAAAGTCCTGCTGCTTTGCCAATGAAGATCCAACCCAAACTAACCCAAAATTTGAGTGTGCTTGAGCTAAACCTACATGGCTTTAATTTGCTCTTCACCAGTGGTTGTGTGCACAGAGGCTTCTGGCCTGGACAGTGAGAGTCAAGCCCTGGTTTCCTGTATAGTGGTGCAAAACACTAACCACAAAGTTGCTAGGCTGGCCCCAAGATCCGGTGCTTTTATTTTATTCACCTCTCTTCCCCCATAGTTGTACCTAGCCCAGCTAGAGCCATACATGCAAAGAAACTCTTGTTCCAGCCTTCTGAATTACAATATTCTTCGGCAACAAACTGTCAGTTAAAGAAACATTATTGTGAAGTACATTTAAATGTGGTATCTGTAACGTTTCTGCGGTAGCCCATACAAGAATGCAGGTGTCGCAAATCTTAATGGATATCCAGGCCCACATTAAAGAATTTTAGGGGCCTTGTGCATTATGAAAGTTGTCCCCCCCCTTTCTTAAACTAGACACAGCATGTGATATACAAGACAACTATCACCCTAGGCAAAACTTCAGCCTGCCACTCCCCACTCCCCTGCTGCCCTCCTAGAAGAGGGAGTCTCAACTTTGTGGGGGAGCATGACAAGTTCTGATGGTTCAGTGGTTATGGTCGAAGTGAGGCAGGTCAAGCACTAGGTCACAGTGCCTCTCACTCAGGTTTGTCCCAGATACCCCTCTGTCATGATGGAAGGGCAGCTGGACCAAATCTGAGCAAGAGATGTTGTGACCTGGTGCATGGGGTTGCAGCACCACTCAGCTTTTGAGTTGCTTTCCCCAGTGGTCAAAGGCCCCCCACCATAGGTGCTGAGTTTTATTTTTCCACAGTGATGTTCCACCCTGGCTCTGCCCCAAGAGCACGCCTCCACCCCCGCTCTGCCCCAAGATCCCACCCCCACTCCACCCCTTCCCCCGAGCCCTACCCCCGCTCTGCCCCCTCCCTGAGGCTCCACCCTCACTCTGTCTTTTCCCACCCCTGCTCCAACCCCTCCCCCAAGGTCCCCACTCACCCACCGCTCACTGCTCTCCACCCTCCCCCAGCCGCCAAACAGCTGATCACCACTATTTTTTTCATGGGTGCTTGAGCTCTGGAGTACCCACAGAGTCCATGCCTATGGCCCCCACTGAAATGAGGGCCCTGTGCAGGTACACCGAGTGCACATAGTTAATCTGGGCCTGTGGACACCCAGAAAGGGGTCAGACAATTAGCTATTTAAGCTGTACAGATATTACATGTCACCAAATGCCTCTTCATTCTGCAGATCCCAAAGTGCTTCACCAACTCTGGATGAGATGCTGGGCAGGTGCCATTCCAGGACCCACCTTTGTGCCATCTAGATGCTGTACCACACCAAGGGCTGAAACAGCCCTCAACATAAATTAGATCAGCCCTAGGGGTGTGTTAATGTTCAGCTGCCTAGTGCATACCCTTTACACAGAGGCTTCTGAGGGGTCCAGCGTAGGCCTATGTTGTATCTGCACGGAGGGAAATTCTGCCGCAGCCCCTTATGGTACAATTCTAGTCTGTGCACATGGTCTGTCGGTGGGCAGGATCGAATTGGGGACCTCTGGAGCTTAGTGCATGAGCCTCTACTGCAGGGACCGGCAACCTTTGGCACGCGGCTCGCCAGGGTCAGTTTGTTTACCTGCCGTGTCCGCAAGTTCGGCCGATCGTGGCTCCCACTGGCCGCGGTTCGCTGTTCCAGGCCAACAGGGGCGGCGGGAAGCGGTGGCCAGCCCATCCCTCGGCCCGCGCTGCTTCCCACTGCCCCCATTGGCGAACCGCAGCCAGTGGGAGCTGCGATCGGCCAAACCTGCGGATGCGGCAGGTAAACAAACCGGCCCGGCCCGTCAGGGTGCTTACCCTGGTGAACCGTGTGCCAATGGTTGCCGATCCCTGCTCGACTGCGTGAGCTAAAAGCCAATTGCCTGTTAGCTAAGGCTGTAGAGCAGACTCATTAATTGCTCTCTCTTTAAGTGGTCTTGGTGCCACTAGATGGGACAGGACACCACCCCCAGAAGATGTGTGGGTGACACACAGACTAGAGCAGGAGAAGAGAATCTGTTCCTCTGTATCTGCATATAGACACATATATCATAAACATGCAGCACCACAGTGAAATCCAGCTGGCTGGAAAATTTCAGCAGAAACATTTAAAAAACAAAATGAAAACAGAAGTGAGCCCCCCCCCCAATTTTCTGACCAGCTCCACATGAGTCTGGTAAACTGATGCACTCCCCTCTTCTAACAGGATGTACTGTGGCACCATAGGTGCTGGACCTAGGGGTAAGTGGTTTCCATCATATACTGGGTTTTACAGTTTGATTCAATGGCTCTCAGCACCCCCACTATTCAAATTGTTCCAGCACCTCTGAGTGGTACTGTTATAAGGTCACTGCGCACTTCCCCACCCACCACAAGAGGCCACTCTGCAGCACCCTGCCTCTATTTCCCCTTCTTCAGAGCCCCTTAATAATTCAGTCCAAAAGTAACTAATTTTTCCCCTCCTGAGGTCAAATTTATTTAGTCTTTACACTGGCCCTCCAGGCCCAACCCCCACTCCCTAGCTCTCTCCCCTTGGGTAGGGGATTCTCAGGCTTTCTGATGAGAGCTGGGTCCCAGTTCACCAGGCTTTACCTGGCTACAGCTCAGCTTCCACACTCCTCCAGTATTAGGGTCATCCTTCATGATCCTTTCCTTGCTCCCTACCCCAACTTTCCCCCTTTATTGCTGCCTCCTGCTGGTCTGTATAGGGCAATCACCTGATTCATCTCCCAGGTGTGTCTCCTTAGTAATCAGGGTTGGTGACCCAGGTCTTCCAGCCCTGAGCACCAGCCACCCTGTTACAGGCACCTTTTAAAGTCCATCTCTTAATATCCTGGTTGCCCTATTCCCACCAAACACCCTTGCCCTTGATTTGTAAGGTCTCATCTAACAGACCCCTCCCGCTAGGATTTCTCCTTGCCTGCGATTCCTGTGCTGTATGTCACATTGTCGAGAAAGGCAATACGGTCTAGTGGATTGAGCATGAGTGAGGGAACACAGCATTCCTGGTATCTTATTGCCAGTCTTACCACTGACTTGCTTTGGGCAATTCATGTGAGCCACTTTGTGTCTCAGTTTTTCCATTTGTAAAATGGGGATAATAATATTTGCCTACCTACCTCACAGGGCTGGGCTGGAGATTCATTCATTCATATTTGTAGAATAGTTTGGAAATATTAAGGGCCAGATTCTCATTGAAAATAAATCTCCTTAATGCTGCCAGTGCAGTGTTAGTGTCAATGAGATTCTGTCCCTTTGCACCAAATCTAATTACTGTACTTTAGCTTGTGGTTCTTGGGAACCTGGCTGTTCCAGATCAGACCACTTAATTATCTCCCTCTAGTCCCCTTACTGAGCACACACTTATATTTAGTTTCCCTGATTGTTAAATGCCAGAAACTAATTTCAGTTTAAATTATCTTTAATATCACACATTTTATAAAAGGCTACAAAGCTCCCACGCTTCAGAATAGCAACTTGACATCCAGTTTCCATCTGTCTCCTATTAACAAAAACAACCCAGATAATCTAAGGCTACCTGTTGAGCGGGATATGAAAAATTAACAGGAGATCATACAGTATAGACCACCAACCAGATCCAGTCAATAGTCATCCCAGTGCTACAAATCTTACTCAGTGTGAAGTTTAAGGAAAGAGCAGCTGAAAATGAGGAGACAGAATTAATGTACAAAGGGAATGCCGATCTAATGAAACTCCACTTATCGATAAATCCCATATTATCTCAGTGCATTGCCATATGCAAACAGAAAATTCCATTTACAGTGACTCTCTGGGTTATAGGGTCAAAGCTCTGGCCAAGGAACCTGGGGGAGACATGCCTGGGGTGGCTTGGATGAGTCATCCTTGCCCTATGCTGCTCCACTGAGGTTACTCGAAGTCCTGAACTGAAGTAGACCTTTGCACTCCTAATAGCCACGCAGTGGAAGTGGTAGGAGGATGCCCACTGACCCGTCTGATGTAGACTCATAAAGCTATAGGGCTGGAAGGGACCTTGAGAAGTCATCTAGTCCAGCCCTCATATGCACTCACCCTGGCTCTGCGTTGCCCTGGCATCGTGCATCCCTTGCATGATGATAGCACAGTAATTCTGCCTCTTGGACAGTGGGGAAGGCTCCGCAGCTGAAGAGGTGGGGACTGGATTTGACCCAGAGTGAAGCTCTATAGGGGAAAAAAAGACAGGAGCCACACCCCAATCCTTCTCATAACAATCTCCAGAGCCCATTTTCCTGTTTACATGGTATCGGATAGTCATTACTGCCTCTCTTATTAACAAACAGCTTGGTTTCAGTGAGCTGAACCGGCATCGGTGAGCTTTGAGTGAAGTTCCCCACACGTAATTAACTAACAGAAAAACAAGGACTCCCCACCTCTGCTTTGCACTTTGAACCCCAGTATACTCAAAGAGATGGACTGAGTTTGCTGGGGTGAACAGCAGATCTCTAGGGAAGGTCTCTAGGGTTGCCAATTTTGGTTGGACGTATTTCTGGAAATTTAATCACAGGACTTAATCTTTAATTAAAGATAAATCTTTAATTCCTGGAGACTCCAGGCCAATCCTGGAGGGTTGGCAACCGTAAAGGTCTCAGAGAAGGCAGGCTGTTCCCTGGCTGAAAGCTGAGGCTGCATGTCTGCGGAATGACTGGGAGGGTTTGCAGACACACAGCGAGTTCTTTATGTTAGGAGGATCACACGCAATTTTTGTCCTTGCAGAATTCCACTCTGTGTAATTATCCTTTTGATCATGTTCAACATGAAAAGAGAAGCAACTGTGTGTGAATCATGGCCTTGTTCCGCGGTGAATTAACAGTTTGGACAGGGTACGGAGGCAGGGAGAACTGCCGGGCTGAGGGATGGGTCCATGACGAGTTCCTCATTTTCAAATGTGTAAATAATTCAGGAAACCGTGCTGCTGTCAGGACAAGCGGGAGCGTCCCGGAACTGCTTTCATGGTCATTAGCAAAGTGGAAGTCCCGTGTAGTGTTTGCTTTAGGCCTAGGCAGCTGCACGGGGCCCCAGCACTTCAAAGGCCTCTTACAGCACTCACCCCAGAGCACCACCCCTGATTTCCTAACCACAGTCTCCTCTGACTTGGGGCCTGGTTCTTCTCTCCTTTCACTTTTATTAAGGTGCGCTGCTCTAACTTCACTGGATGTACACCACCGAGAGGGTGAGGAGAATAAAGCCCTTTGGTTTCAGTGAGACACTGAAGAAACTGAAATGCTTTATCTCCACCCTTCCTTTTTGGAACGATGCACTTCAGCTCCATCTCCTGCTTCTTCCTCTGTTTGAGGGAAGTGGGTCTTTCCAAAAAGGAAGGGTGGGGATAAAGTGGGTCTGTAGATAGTGGGAACGTGGAGGTGGGGGACCTGATCATGGGAACGGAAGAAGGTGACTCCCCCCCCCAGAGTCTCATTGGTAGGGCTTGAAAACCTGAGAGCCGACCCTGAGTCTTACTTTGGGAAAACAGCTGCACCAAACTACTGGGTTTTGCCTTGTGGGTGTTAGTAGGATTAAGGAGAGGTTTTTCTTCCCTTCAGCTTTTTCCTCCCTCAAATACAGGTCTGAACCTAAGCCCCAAATTTGAACACCCAGAACGCTAGAAAAGTTTGGATCTGGCTCAGAACTTTGAACCTGGCCCCTCTCCTTATGGCGTGCTGAACCAATCCCCCAGATCTGGAACTCTTCTGCCTTGAACTGAGGAAACATTCAGAGCTGGCGCTCACAGGAGCTCTTGAAAATACATTGCAAATTTCATTTTAAAAGGAGTAAGAGGCAGGTTCTTGCCTGCAGCCCTTACTTCTTTTTAGGTTGCAACTGCCTGATCTGAAGTTTCCTGGCCTTGGCGCAAGTTAGAGCTGCAAAGGAGAAACTCCAACTAATGGCACTGTCCTCAGGTCCCCCAGGGCCTGCCTGCCATGAGGTGCCTCCAATGTACCCCCTTGCTCCCCTTATGCTGTGGGTTAGGATGGTATCTGGTGCAGACAGTAGCTGTGCTGGCAGAGTTCCCTTAAACAGAAAGAATTTTCTACCGGCCATCTCTTAAATCCACTTTGTGCATTGGACTAGAGAGTACAACTGGAGATTCCCTCGAGGTTTTAGGAATATTTGCTATTTGTGGGTTTCGCAGATCTTACAAAGACTGTCTAAGGCAATTTAAGAGGCAAAGGAGACTGTTGCTCTCTAGGGTCCTGTCCTGAACCTGCCACAACTTACTATGAGTCTATTCATGTGTAGGATTACCATACGTCCTCTTTTTCCCAGACATGTCCGGCTTTTTGGCAGTCAAACCCCTGTCCGGGGGGAATTGCCAAAAAGCCGAACATGTCCGGGAAAATGGCGGCTCTGTTCCTCTCCGACTCTTCGGCTCTGTTTAAGAGCCGGGCTGCCCGAGCGCTATCGGCTTCGGGCAGCCCCGTGCCTCCAGACCCTGCGCCGCCGGAGCCCGGGAGGGGAAGTGCCCGGCTGGGGGCGCAGGGTCCGGAGGCACGGGGGCTGCCCGAAGCCGGTAGCGCTCGGGCAGCCTGGCTCTTAAACAGAGCCGAAGAGTCGGGGAGGAGCAGAGCCGCCGCGGATGGAGGCTCTGCTCCTCTTCGGCTCTGTTTAAGAGCCGGGCTGCCCGAGCGCTATCGGCTTCAGGCAGCCCCCGTGCCTCCGGACCCTGCGCCCCCAGCCGGGCACTTCCCCGCCCGGGCTCCGGCGGCGCAGGGTCCGGAGGCACGGGGGCTTCCCGAAGCCGGTAGCGCTCGGGCAGCCCGGCTCTTAAACAGAGCCGAAGAGGAGCAGAGCCTCCAGCTGCAGCGGCTCTGCGTAACCGTAACTTACACTGTGTAAGTTACACAGAGCCGAAGAGGAGCAGAGCTACCAGCCGCCGCGGCTCTGCTCCTCTTCGGCTCTGTGTAACTTACACAGTGTAAGTTACGCAGAGCCGCCGCGGCTGGAGGCTCTGCTCCTCTTCGGCTTTGTTTAAGAGCCGGGCTGCCCGAGCGCTACCGGCTTTGGGCAGTCCCCGTACCTCCAGACCCTGCGCCGCCGGAGCCCGGGAGGGGAAGTGCCCGGCTGGGGGCGCAGGGTCCGGAGGCATAGGGGCTGCCCAAAGCCCGAGCGCTACCGGCTTCACGGTTTGCCGGGCAGCCTCCAGACCCTGCGCCCCCAGCTGGGCACTTCCCCTCCCGGGCTCCAGCTGCGCTGGGGAAGCGCCGGCTGGGGGCGCAGGGTCTGGGGGCTGCCCAGCAAACCCTGAAGCCGGTAGCACTGGGGCAGCCCTTTCTCCCTGGCTGGGAGTGGGAGGGAGGAGGGGGCGGAGTTAGGGTGGGGAAGGGGCGGAGTTGGGTGGGGCTAGGGGTGGGGAAATGGGCGGGGCCAGGGACCGTGGAGGGTCCTCTTTTTTTATTTATGAGATATGGTAACCCTGTTCATGTGTATACAGTTAAACACATGCTAGGTCTTTACAGAATCAGGGCCTTACTGCCCGGTCCTGCTCCCACTGAAGCCAATGACAAATTTCCATTGACGTCACTGGGAGCAGAGTTGGGCCCTAAATCTAAGTGTGCGTACACCAGCAACAACTGCAAAAGCCTTCTGTGATACACTAACGGAGAGGTCAGTAATAGTTTCTGCCATCTAGTTTGTTTTAAGATTGTACATACATATAGCTAAGTGCGAGATGAAAAGTCTCCGTGCAATTCCAGCTGAATGCCCAGTCAAACAAGTTTGATTAAGCTAGAGTTCAAGTTGTGAAAACAAACAAATTACTGGAGAACAGCAAAAACGTAAAGGGCCTGATTCACCACGGAGTTACTCCAGTTTTACACCAGTGTAACTCCATTTGCTTCAGTGGCGTTACACTGGCCAAAAACAGTAGATCAGTGCTGAATGAGGCCTGTAGTGAGCTACTCTTTAAAAGAGCAAGTGCACTTCAAAAAACACCCCACACATTGGAAAGCCAGTTTCTACTGTCATGTTAGCTTTCGGACACTCGCAAGAAGTGTCCTCTAGACCTCACTCCTTTTGAGACATGATGCATTAGGAATTTGCCACTCCAGCAAACACCCAAATCTCAGAATCAGCTGGGCCAATTCATGTCAAATTTTGGCAAGTGATTCTTCTTGACCTTGCTCCCTCATGCCTTTTTCTGAGCCTTTTAAAAAGAGGTCAAACATCCGGTATACATTGCGAATGACACTGTAACCCTAACTATCGTGAGGCTGCTGTTTCTCCCTAACGTAGCCGTTTTCTCTTCCAGCCCTAAACCTTCCCAGTGTTATGGCTGTCTCTTTTGGGATTGTCTGTCGAACCCATCATGGTATTATTTAGTCACTATTATGCTCTGTTAAACAGCTCCATTTTTCAGCCCAGAACTGACTACAGTTTGATGGTGGATGAAGTAATACCACTATATATTTTGTATAGTGGGTCACTAAGCTGGAAAAGCGGTTAGGGATCCTTTAGGTACAAGTCACTTCACAGCGCCGTGCCTCAGTTTCTCCATCTGTAAAATGGGGGTAATGATACTGCCTTCCTTAGTAAAGTGCTTTGAGCTCTCCTGATGAAAAGTGCTATATAAGAGCTGGGCATTATATTAATTTATTATTATTATTATTATTATGTACCAATTCTTTAAAAAAATATTTAATTCAAAGAATGTATTTTGACGTTTCACTGGAATGATGTAATTTTGTTAGATGCCTGGGAGGAAATATGGAACCACCTGAAAGTGCAAAACGTGTAGATAGAAAAAGTTTTGATTCCACCTTTGCTAGAAAATGGCGCATACAACATTTAAGGACAGCAGGGGGCGGGGTCAGACAGCTGAGGCCCATCACCTGCATAAATAAATAAATAGCGTAGGCCAGGAAATCGTGAGACTAGTGAAAGAGGCTTAATTGCATTATCAGTTACTGTAAATGGAATATATATACACCTCTACCCCGATATAACGCAACCCGATATAACACGAATTCGGATATAACACGGTAAAGCAGCGCTCCGGGGGGGCGGGGCTGCGCACTCCGGTGGATCAAAGCAAGTTCAACATAACGCAGTTTACCTATAACGCGGTAAGATTTTTTGGCTCCCGAGGACAGTGTTATATCGGGGTAGAGGTGTATATATAAAGGATGTGTTTAGCTTTTCTCACAGACTGAACATCTGGGCCTTCTGATTTGGGCTCAGCTGCGCCGCGCCACTCGAGGGCTGATGACAAAGGACCGGTGACACTTCTGCTAGCTTGACCCAGCAGCCGTTTCGCAGTCCTGAGGGGCTCAACTTTGAGCAACGCCTCCTGCTTCCCTCTGTGGCCTTCTGTGCTGGATTTATGTTTGGCTAGCGTGGGCCTCCTCCAGCAGGAAGTGGCTGCCATTTAAGGCGTGGAAGTGATTCTTGGCACAGCTGCCAGCGAAACAGCCCAAACACTTGTTCCTGATTGGCCGAACGGCGAAGGGCCGTTTAAGCTTGTGAATGTGTGAGCAGTTTCAAAAATGTCTTCTTTTGTCAGTCTGAGATTTCCCAGAATTTAGAAGCGGAAAGAAAGAGAAGGGTACAAGGAAGCTATTAAAGATATATAAAATAAACTTGAACGGGGAAAGCCTGTTTCATTGAGAAACTGTCTGCTGTATTCAAGGGAAGTATTGGTGAATGCTTATTATTTTAATAAAGACTTTTTCTGTCGTGAACAGGAGAAGCAGATGTTTAAAAGACGGACAGGAAGTGGCTGTGACAAATGAAAGGATTTTTGATTGAATTCATGAGCTGTGCTTCCTGCCAGTAATTCATTCAACTCTAGGCTACATAAAACACATAGTATTATGGTTTAATCAGCTCATTTTTTAACATGAAGCCAGAACATACAATTCTTGGTGCTACAGGTAAAAAAATCGTTAGTATTGTCAGCTGGTGTTTGAGCTCATGATTCATTTTTTTATTTAATCAGATAGTCTGTCCGTGAGCAAACACCTGAGAACTTCCTAGAGCAATGTTTTGGGAGTTTGTTTAAGCAGGTGTAGAAAGGACTTAGTACTTTCTGAGCTTGGCAAATGGAAACATGTTGTTTAAAGGTGCAACACGACTCTCTGAATTCAACTGCCATTAAAGTCAGCGAAAGACTTAAAAACCAAACTGGCACAAGGATTTTTCTTCTAGCACGATTCTGCTGAAAAGGAGGTTTTTTGTGTGTCTGATGATTAGGGTGTTTTCTGCCTCTATTCCTTTCTCCTTAATGAATTCTGTTTGTTTACTGCCTCAAGGAAAGCTTGTCACTAGAAATTTCCTTTCGAATTTTCAGCTTGAGGATTTCACAACAGCAGAACCATTGCAACATTGCGATAAACAAGCCTACGAAAGAGTCTCTGGGGAATTGAAGCTTTGCCTTTTCACAATTTAGTTAAGTAAATAGTTACAGAATGTGTCAGGAGATGGAGAACGTGGGCCATCCATAAAAGTATTATGAAAAGTTGATTTTGGAACGGTTATTACACTGAGCAGCCGACGTTTGCTTCTTCTGCATAATGGGTCAGGTCTTTGGATCTGGCTCACAGCACAGTCGGGGTGACAAAAAGTTCACTCTTGCAGTCCTGAGGTTACTGGGTGCAGGGCCGGTCCCCAAGCATAAGATAGAGCAGACTGATGCCTGGAAACAACCGCAGGAGATTAGGGCAGCATTTAGGCAACCTAACTCCATCCCCTTTCCTCTGGCCACACCCAGACACCGGCAGAAGGGAATGCAGTGATGAAGAAGCTTCTATACCAGATCTGCAACTCCAGAGGGGCATTACAATGGTTTGATCCTCCTGGGGCCAGATTAACTGGCTCTGTGGTCAAAAGGCACTGGCGCTGAGGTACTAAGGAACCGCGCTGCAGCAACCGCGAACTTGCCCAATGACATTTGTGGAAAACAACAGCAATGCAGCCACCTGTTTCTTTTTAGCCACTGGATTCTGTTGGAGAGATTGGCAGTGTAATCTAGTGGCTAGGACGGAGGGCTGCTGTATTGATCTTGCAAAGTGCTGCGGGCCCTGCCATTTACCTGTGCATTGAGAGTGCTGAGCATCTCGTGGGAGACATTCAGCACCTTGCAGGATCAAGCCCTAGGAGAAAGGACTCTGCCACCAAGTCACTGTGTAAACTGGAGAACCTCTCTTTGCTTCCGTTTAGCAAAGGGTATATAAATAAATCCTGCATCATAGGGGCATTTGGGGGCTTAATAAATGGATGCTTCCAAAGCGCTTTGAGATCCTCCCATGAAAGGCACTTAGTTAGGTGTGAGGCATTATTCTTGATACTAGGGAACATATCAGTTCTCCATGAGAATCAGGCGCCTCCCTCGTATAGGGGGTACACACCTCATGCTTCATGGCATGTTTAAAGAACTGATACAGGAGGCCAGAATCACCAAAGGGACAGTGGTAATGGGACAAACTGTATCCTTGCTCTGCTCCAGAGTGCTAGCGACAGGGTGGGGCAGAGGTGTGTCGAGGCACTCCTCAGGGAGCATGCTGCTTAGCACGACTTACAGCTGATTTTGAAAGAAGCAGCATATGTTCCTCAGAGTGCCTGCCAGCTGCAAAGGAGCTGGGGCTTGGTGTCACAGGGCGGGGTTCCCTCTCCCTTAATTCCTTACTGCAAACAGTCCTCACACACTGCTGCATTGGTTCATCACCGCCTGCTTTATTTACAATGTGCTAGTCGAGTCCTTGTTCCCCCACAACATAGGGCTTTTACCTTCTCCCCAGGCACAGAGCAAGTGGAGTGGGGAGGAGAGGGTCTGAGCTCCTGGGCTTCTCTGACCCTTCCTTCTGGCCTTCCTCTCCTCAGTTTGGCCCATGGAGGGACACTTGCAAAGAGTGATGAGTTAGGGCTTCTCTACACTGGAATGCAGGCTACAGCGATACAGTTACAGCTCTGCAGTGTAGACACTACTTACACGGACCGGAGGGGTTCTCCCATTGCTGTAGGGAATCCACCTTCCTGAGAGGCAGTAGCTAGGTTGACCTAGCACTGTCTACACCAGGGGTCATAGATTCATAGATTCATAGATTCTAGGACTGGAAGGGACCTCGAGAGGTCATCGAGTCCAGTCCCCTGCCCGCATGGCAGGACCAAATACTGCCTAGACCATCCCTAATAGACATTTATCTAACCTACTCTTAAATATCTCCAGAGACGGAGATTCCACAACCTCCCTAGGCAATTTGTTCCAGTGTTTAACCACCCTGACAGTTAGGAACTTTTTCCTAATGTCCAATCTAGACCTCCCTTGCTGCAGTTTAAACCCATTGTTTCTGGTTCTATCCTTAGAGGCTAAGGTGAACAAGTTCTCTCCCTCCTCCTCATGACACCCTTTTATATACCTGAAAACTGCTATCATGTCCCCTCTCAGTCTTCTCTTTTCCAAACTAAACAAACCCAATTCTTTCAGCCTTCCTTCATAGGTCATGTTCTCAAGACCTTTAATCATTCTTGTTGCTCTTCTTTGGACCCTTTCCAGTTTCTCCACATCTTTTTTAAAATGCGGCACCCAGAACTGGACACAATACTCCAGCTGAGGCCTAACCAGAGCAGAGTAGAGCGGAAGAAGGACTTCTCGTGTCTTGCTCACAACACACCTGTTAATGCATCCCAGAATCATGTTTGCTTTTTTTGCAACAGCATCACACTGTTGACTCATATTTAGCTTGTGGTCCACTATAACCCCTAGTGGGTTTCTGCCGTACTCCTTCCTAGACAGTCTTTTCCCATTCTGTATGTGTGAAATTGATTTTTCCTTCCTAAGTGGAGCACTTTGCATTTGTCTTTGTTAAACTTCATCCTGTTTAACTCAGACCATTTCTCCAATTTGTCCAGATCATTTTGAATTATGACCCTGTCCTCCAAAGTAGTTGCAATCCCTCCCAGTTTGGTATCATCCGCAAACTTAATAAGCGTACTTTCTATGCCAATATCTAAGTCGTTGATGAAGATATTGAACAGAGCCGGTCCCAAAACAGACCCCTGCGGTACCCCACTCGTTACGCCTTTCCAGCAGGATTGGGAACCATTAATAACAACTCTCTGAGTACGATTATCCAGCCAGTTATGCACCCACCTTATAGTAGCCCCATCTAATTTGTATTTGCCTAGTTTATCGATAAGAATATCATGCGAGACCGTATCAAATGCCTTACTAAAGTCTAGGTATACCACATCCACCGCTTCACCCTTATCCACAAGGCTCGTTATCCTATCAAAGAAAGCTATCAGATTGGTTTGACATCAAACCAATGGTCAGGTCGGCTTAACTACGTCTCTCAGGCGTGTGGATTTTTCACACCCCTGAGCAACATAGCTGGGTCAATCTGACCTTGTAGTGTTGACCAGCCTTAGGCTACTCACATTCTGTCACTCACCTTTCCCCTCTTCCACCCCCCCCCTCGCACCTTTCCCTCCTCTCCTGGGCTCAGCCTTTCCTCTGGGAGCTACTGTCTCCACTGGTGGACAAGGTTTCTCTCAACTGGCTCTCTGGCATCACTATGGAAGCCTTCTCTGTCTTCCACCTGCAAAAGGTGTATTCAGATGGGTCACATCTGTTTCTGCCTCCCTGTTCTCACACTGGAGGCAACCCTGTACCCCACTGGACTCCTCCTCTGCTTGTAAGGTCTCCCTTGCTCCTACCTCACCCAAGTTACTTCCAACATTCAAACCCAATTGCGCTTGCTCAGGGGCCTTCTGGTCCTCATCCCCTTAAGCCTTCTTTCTCCACAAAATCCTGTTCTATTTTTGCCCCCTTTTCAGTCCCCTTTACCTTAGGGTATTCTCCCAGGCCTTTGGATTCTTGGCTTGTCTTCTGACTAACATGCCCCATTTCTTCTTTCTCTAGCCCTCCTGTTGCTTCCTGACCTATTCCTTGGTACCTCACCCACCCTGGTCATGCCCTTTCTGGCCATTTGGCTCTCCGTGAATTCCTTCCCTTCCTAAAAGAAAAGGGCTCCAATCTCTTGTGATTAATACCAGCCGGGGCAAGGTCCTGATCACCCTAATCCGCTGCCTTCTAAATGTTCCCCACATGTCCAGAGGTACTCTGGGCAGATTTTCTCCTCCCCATGAATACACGTCAGTTTTAAACTCTCTCCCAACACCATCTCATAGGGCTTCATCCAGTCTCCTGACCAACAAGCATCTTGCGACAGAGTCTATCAGGCCAGTTCCTTGTGGTTGCCCCCGTCTCGCGGAGATGGTGGGTGTCCCCAGGGTTTCTGTTCACCCACTGAACTCAGCGAAATTACAGTCCATGCAGGGCAGTTCCTTTTCAAATACTCTGACCCCCCCCACACACACACTGATAACTCATCATTGGATGGTGAGTGGGTGCGGTCTCCTTGTCCGCCCTCTTCTTTACTGGTGTCCTTTTCATTGATGGCTCCCTGCTTTTCCTCCTTGGGTTGTGTCCTCTAAATGGATGGGCTGGTTCATTGGGGTGTCCGCCTTCACAAACTCCTCAGAGAGTTTTACAGCAATGTCTCATGTAGTGGGCTGGTGCCTCTGCAGCAAAACCCTAGTGACCGCGGGGAGACTGTGTAGCAGTTGCTCCAGAATAAGAGTAATAATAATAATCCCAACTCCTCAGTCATCCAGTCTCAGCCTCCTAGTGGCCCCAATTAGATAAGTTTTGGACAAAGGCCCTAGACCGTGTTCCCTCTGACCATCTTGCCAACCATAACGTCTGCCGGTACCGTTCAGCAGATACTCCCATTCAATTTAGAATGGCTGCTTTCACTATATCAGAGTCAGCGGCTTGTACATCAGTCACTGCCATATACACAGCTTGTGCCTCTCCCGAGAGGAAGGGAGCTAATCAGAAAGCGAAACCCTCTTCTCCCAGCCCGCTCCTGAATATTAACAAAAAGGTATCGGTATCAGGCCCATTTTGCACAGTCCTATGCCCATCGCCCAACATTCCCTGCCGGGGGACTCACCAACTTCTCCGTGAGCTGTTGCTGCACCTGCGGCTGGCTCGTAATAAATTGATGAGTTTCAGAGTAACAGCCGTGTTAGTCTGTATCCGCAAAAAGAAGAACAGGAGTACTTGTGGCACCTTAGAGACTAACAAATTTATTAGAGCATAAGCTTTCGTGGACTACAGCCCACTTCTTGATGATATGCATCCGAAGAAGTGGGCTGTAGTCCACGAAAGCTTATGCTCTAATAAATTTGTTAGTCTCTAAGGTGCCACAAGTACTCCTGTTCTTCTTTTTTTAATAAATTGATGGAGGCTCCATTGTTGGCCTGCCTGCTAGGATAGCCAGGACTGTCTCTCTTGTTGCTGGGTTTGCTGAAACTCTTGGAGGTTTTCTGCGACTCCTTTTGCTGTTCTGCTACCTGGCACACGGGCTGCTCCATGCTACCCGGTCTGCCATGCCGTCTTATTGGCATATTGGAGAGTGGAGGCTTTTAGCCAAGCCCCCAGGATGAAATACACATTGTAACCAGCCAGCTGTGCAGTTTGGGGCTGTGGAGTGC
Organism: Malaclemys terrapin pileata; assembly: GCF_027887155.1. Classification (NCBI taxonomy): domain Eukaryota; kingdom Metazoa; phylum Chordata; order Testudines; family Emydidae; genus Malaclemys; species Malaclemys terrapin. Next base: position 324,083,246 of record NC_071505.1, read on the forward strand.
CACTAAGTTCAGTGATCAGGCCTGGAATTCAAGGGAGCACTAGATGCCAATCATTTCTATCTCTACAGAGGTCCCCTGTGCCTTTTTCTACTCTCACTGTATTTCCACAGAATTTTGCCCAGTGAACAGCTGCTTTTTGGTAAACACTGCGATCATTAAATGTCAGTTACTGTTTATGGTTTAACTGCTCTTGAATGCTAGTGAGCAGCTCTCTATTTACAGCAAATTGGCATTTCGCACATTTGGGATTGTGCTGTTAGCTGCACAATAGAGAGGTCAGTTTTCTGTAAATATTGAGATTCGGTAATTATAGCCAGACCGTCATTAAAACTCAAAAACAGATAAACGACTCTGCTGTGGGCAAACCTCCTTACAGTAAAGGGGACGTGATCAGTGTGATGTGCAGGGACTGAGCTGCCATATTTTATTAACAGTACATTAATGAGCTAAATCCCCCCCCACCACAAGGAAAATGTACCCTGAAGTGTCACAGATGGGCTCAGAAGCCAAAGACATACAGTGGAGAACCTAGGAAATATATCCAGATTAAATACCAAACTGGAAAGGCCAGTATTTGCTGACTGTGCCTGGTTATGGTATGGATCCCAGAATAAAGGGCAATCTTAGACATTATGGGGGACATAGTGACCCCACTGAAGTCAGTGGGAGTTCTGTATAGTTTGTGCTTCAATACCAGTGCAGAAAACACTGTCCATTGACTTTGTGCTGTATTTGCAGCTCCTCTGAAACTCGTATCCGAAGTGCCTGGAACACTAGCAATTCAGGCTTTGCAATAATTGCATCTGGGGGTGGAAGGCAGCATCTCCTGCCTAGTGGTTAGAGCCCAAGGTGGCAGTCACCCCCAAAGGCTGGGCTCCAGCGACAGCCTCACCTAGTGGGCGCAGCTCTCGAGTAGCAACTCTGCTTGATGGGTAAAGTCCTGGATGGCAGCCCCAGCTTGTGGGTGCAGTTCATGGGTGGCTGCTCTGCTTAACGGGTACAGTTCAAGGGCGGGGTACAGGAACTCCACTGGGTTCTGACTCAGGGCCCTGGGAGGCTGGTTTGGCTTTGTTCACCCAGTGGTGCCTGGTGTCAGCCTCAAGTGAGCTTCCCTGGATCACTTCCTACCTCCCTCTGCATCCCAGCTGGCTGCCATCCGTCCCTGGAGAGTGCTGCCTTCTGGGCTTCCAGCCCTGATCCCAGTCTCTGGGTGCTGCGCCTCCCCTATTCCCTGGCTTACATCCTTCCCTGGAGCTCCCAGAACATGTCCTTCTCCCTGTCCTGCCAGCCCCAACTGAGCTGTCTGGCTCCCTTTTAAATCCTGCCTATAAACCAAGGTGCTCAGCAGGGGCAGGGCCTCCTTAGCCCAGAGTTGCTCCTTAACCCCCTCCTGTCCAGTGCGGGATTTATACACCCAGTCATAGCATCAATAACATATTTTGAATGTCAGTGGAATTTTATGACAAGATTTTATTGATTCTCTTTTCAATGTTGATTACCAGGATATAAAAATTACCTGATTTGCACCAACAGGGAGACCTGACGCATGTTATTGAAATCAGCAAAATCAGCGAACAAACCCCATTGATAAAAAGCACAGAATGTCATGTAGTTGTATGTTATTAATGATACCCAGAGTGTACTGGTAAATCTACCACAGAATGTTTTGCAAGAGTAATGAAATCTTAGCAACAAGAGAGGCACTAATGCTTCTTACTAGTGAATTTTTGCTGAGAATCAGCATGTGACCACACATTTTTTTTAAAAAGAATTACCTCTTTTGCGGATTGTCCATCTATGCCCCATCACTGGATCTGAGCATCTTTAGTGAGGGAAAATGCAAAATTAAAATCAAGCCAGTTTATAGTTAGGAATGCTAGCAATAGCACCCTTGCCTGCCCTGCTTGCAGGGATCATTCCTGGCAACACTGGGTGTAACTACCACTTTTTGCTACTCCGCTATCGGTGGGCAGAAAGTGATATTATTATTAGCATGAGCATTCCTGAATTTGATCCAAGGTAACATTTCTGCCAGTTCTGCATGGGAATGAAAATGAAATGCAAAGGCTTTAAAAACTCCTTGCCACAACGTGAAAAAGGTGTTTGCCGACACGCTATCCAGCACAGCCATCTTGCCGTGCCAGGAGGATGGGCCAGTTGTCTGACCCATGCCTCTCCAGGTATGCCATCCTGGACCACCTCTGCTGCCTACAGAGAGACATGGAACAAGGAATGCTGCTACACCATGCAGTTGTGTGTGTGAGATAGTTAGACGGAAAACTACGTAGAGACCTGATACAGTTCCCCTGTGTATAGTCCTTAGCAAAGGACTGTCAAACATCTTTTTCACGGTCAGGGAAGAAGTGCCCCTAACTGCTTAGTCCCCAACAGGTGAAGTGGAATTATGCCTTCCTGGCACCACCACACAGGCGCTGTCCCTCATGCCTCTCCCCTACCTGAGTGAGCATTGTGGGAGGCATAATCTGGTCCCAGGCATGTAGCAGCTTCCAGCAACTGTCAATGGAGTCTGCATTGTGCTTCTCCTCTGGAAAGGAGTGAATACAGAGGGGCTGGACTAACACGAAATGACAGCCTAATAAGGAAGGAGGTGGGCACAAACCTAAGGACTGCAGGGATTACCTCACGTTCAGCACCTTGATGAATCAGAACTCTAGTCAGGAAGGCGAGAGGCCCCTCAGTATGGATCATTGCTAGGGTTCATGGTGCCAGAGTCCATCGAGCAGGAAAGTACCTTCAAGCAGATTTTCATAGTCTTCCCCTATGGCTAAAAATAGAGAACAACAACTAAAGTAAAGCAACTGATAAAATGTACAGAGTGATCATTTTTATGCTCTGATATTTCAGGCGTGCAGGCGGCAGACATTCCCACGCACACGCTCTGTGTAGCTGAAGTGGGATTTTTATTAGTGGCATTTTCTGATTAGAGAGGACTTTTGTTTCCTCCTAATACACGGCACTTCTCCTTCTCCTCAGCTGTTTTCATGGTAGAGGAAAACCAGTTTGTACCTCTGGGCATTATTTGGAACGCTAAGCTTGGCCTCGGCTGTAATTTGGTAATTGTCGTCTCAGCCGAGCTGTGCCACTGCACTGTAAATACATTTGCAACTGAGTATGTAATATTGACACATGGCAGTTCACAGACCTTTTTGGGACAGTGTGAGAAACTGACAATGTCTTTCTGTGTATGTGCGGTAAACCTCTGCAAAATAAAACCTCACCAGTGCAGCAAAACACAACAGTATATAACCCAGTGTAAAACTTAACAACAGCTTGTTTGCCAAATGGTTTGTTTTCCGGGAGGTTCCATTATCTCATGTACAAAAGCTTGCTTCTACTCTTTTGCAACCAAAAGACACCAAACCAAAATAGTAAAATTTTACTCTTTGTTGGTACTCTCTGCTAAACAACAACACATGACATCTGGTACACCACAGAACCCAGAAACCTAATGCAGAACATGACAGCACACTTCTGGCAGCATCCTGTACTTTATAAAGCAAAAGGGGAAGGTAATGTGGAGACCAGCAGAGATATAATGGAGAGGGGGGGCATATGAATGTGGGCCTCGCTTCTTCATCATCTTGACCAATCAAAGGCAACTTTAACATTTTTGGGCCGAACCAGTGAAACAATAACCCTCCCCCACACACACAATTTATATCCATTCTTATCACACTTTGATATACAACGGCTAAGGATCTGTGGGGAGGCAGAGTGGGAGGACACTTTGGAGTACACACCCCACACTCAGCTGACTCACTTGATATCAAGAAGTGTTGTGGAGGGAAGGATGGAAGGGGTTGGGGGGACCTGGAGCTTTAGGCCGCTTCCTGCTGCAGATGTTTAAGAAAATGAAAGCAGAGACTCTTCTTTTCATTTCTAGACCGCACCCCAAATCAGGGGGCTCCCAGCCATGGATTTTGAAAGACCCAAAGGCTGACGTCTGTGACAAAGAGTTTAAGCCAAGGAGACCTCGTTTTTCCAAAGCAAGTACTTAAGATAGCAGGTCATTCAAACCAGGGTCCTCAAAATTCCACCTGCCTCAGGATTCTTGGAGCATTCATTTCCTCACATCATACTCAATATCCTAGAGGCACCTGCAATGGGCTCCTGCTGACACAATGGAGAGAGATAAATAGTGGGATGCCCCAAGGATCAATATGCGGACCAGTCCTGTTCAACATTTTGTGATGATCTGAAAAAGGGGTTGAACAGTGAGATGGCAACATTTGCAGATAATACAAAATTACTCAAGACAGTTAAGTCGACAGCGGATGGTGACAAGTTATAAAGGGATCTCACCAAACTGGGAGACTGGGCAGCAAAATGGCAGATGAAATTCAGTGTTGGTAAGTGCAAAGTAATGCACGTTGTAAATAATAATCCCAACTATACACACAAAATGATGGGGTCTAAATTAGTTGTTGCCACTCAAAAAAGAGATCTTGGAGTCACTGTGGATGGTTCTCTCAAAACATTCGCCCAAAGTGCAGCGGCAGTCAAAAAAGCTAACAGGATGTTAGGAACCATTGGTTAAGGGATAGAAAATATCACAATGGCACTGTATAAATCCATGGTACACCACACCTTGCAGGTCTGGTCACCCCACCTTAAAAAAGATATATTAGAATTGGAAAAGATGCAGAGAAAGGCGAAGAAAATGGTTAGGGAAGTGGAACAGCTTCCACACAGGAGAGATTAAAAAGATGGGGGCTGTTCAGCCAAGAAAAGAGATGACTAAGAGGGGTATGGTAGAGGTCTGTAAAATCATGACCAGTGTGGAGAAAGGAAGTGTTATTTACCCCTTCCCATAACACAAGAATTTGGGATTACCTGATGAAATTAACAAAAGGAAGTTGTTTTTTACACAGCATGCAGTCAGCCTCTGGAGCGTGTTGTCATGGGATGTTGTGAGGGTTCAAAAAAGAATTCTATACATTTACGGAGAATAGGTCCAAGGGCTATTAACCAGGGCCGGCTCTAGCTTTTTTGCTGCCCCAAGCAGCAAAAAAAAGCGCCGCCCCCCGAGCCCCGCAGCTGAGCGCCGCGCCGCCCCCCCGCCAAGCGCCGCCAGAACCCCCCCCAGAGTGCTGCCCTCCCACACCACCCCCCCGCCGAGCGCCGGAACCCCCCTCCAGCACCGCGCCCGCGCCGCCCCCCTGCCAAGCGCCGCATGCCGGACCCCCCCCCCGAGTGCCGAGCCCCACCAGAACCCCCCCGAGCGCCGCGCCCCCCCACCCCCTCCGCTGAGCGCCGCGCCGCCGGAGCCCACCCCCGCCCCCCGCCAAGCGCCGCCGGAACGCCCCCCCCCCGCGCCGCCAGAGCCTGCCCCCCGCCGACTGCCATGCCGCTGGAACGCCCCCCCGCGCCGCCAGAGCCCGCCCCCCGCCGACTGCCGCCAGAGCGCCCCCCCCTCCTCGCGGAATGCCGTGCCGCGCTCCCCCCGCCGCCCCTTACCAGGTGCCGCCCCAAGCATGTGCTTGGGTGCCTGGTGCCTGGAGCCGGCCCTGCTATTAACCCAGATGGGATGCAACCCCATGCTCCAAGTGTCCCTAAACCTCCAACTGCCGGAAGCTGGGACTGGACGACTGGGGATGGATCACTCTAAATTGCCCTCTTGTATTCATTTCCTCTGACGCATCTGGCACTGGCCCATGTCAGAGACAGAATACTGGGCTAGATGGACCATTGGTCTGACCCAATGTGGCTGTTCTTACGTATGATGCTCTGACACTGTGGTGATGAGTGTAGTATAAAAAAGTATAGAATAGAACTTTAAATTTGACTGCAGTTACAGCAGTTGCTGATGTAACTTGCTGAGTCAGGACCTTAATGTCACAGAGGACCAAGCACAGCCCCTTCACAGCCCTACCTTCCCAAGGTGTAGGAGTTTCTGGGTCTGGTGTGGGAATAATGTACGGCACCTTTCTGATATTTTATTTCACTTATATGTGGCATTGAATACTGCATTGATGGTATTTGTAGTAGAGATAGTTTTATGACACAAAATTTGGACTCAGATCTGGATGTCACAGATATTGGAGATTTTCTAATCGGATGCTTAGAGTGTATACGGCCCAGTGCTTAGCCGTCTTTGTCCTTGCAAGAAAGTGTGCAAGATACTGCAGCCATAGTGAGCCAGCCCTTTGAAAAGCAAAGAGGTGCGGCATTATGGGAGCATTGCAACCCTTTTATCTCTGCCTTCTTCTCAACACACTGCTGTAGTGGTACATTACGACACAGGCACTTTCGTGATGCATGTGTCAGCCCACCCAAAGGCACTTAAAGGTTTGGAATATAGGGAAGAAAAACAAAACTTTAAGACTTATGCGTATTCACTGGGATGTTCTGGCCCTAAAAACAAAAGCGTTGATCCTGCAGGCATCTCCATACACAGATCACCCATTGACTTCAGTGGGAGTTACGCTAAGAGGAGGAGTCAGGACTGGACTCAGAATAAAAGAAGAGGCACTGGGCGCATGGCAGGATCAGACCCCGAATGCATACACACAACAGAAGAGACAGAAATTTCTATTACATGTATAGCACATGGAAACTTAAAGCCTGCATCCCTTCTTTGATTCTCAGTATATTTCCCACTCTATTTTCAGATTGTATCGGCCAGGATCTGCAGCTACTGTAAATCAGTATCGTTCTAGTGACATAACAGCAGTAGCATCTGGCCCTAATTCTGTAACCGAAAGATACCAATGTTTTTTTGTGAGCAGGGAAAAATACATCCTTTTTGTTTGACTAAAATGGAATAAGCCATCCAGTTAGCTGCTGAAAAGGAAAATAAACTTCATCTTTAGCCTTATGCTTTATTGGTACAAATATTGCGGGTCTATTATCCATTCCACATAAAACCCCATACAACATACCTTTTAATTGTCTGGCTAATTGTTTAGCCTCTGAGCTGGCTATTTCCGATTGTCTAATTCTCAGTAGAATGCCAGCTGACACGGAGTCCTCAAAAGCTCCTTTTAGCTGCTTTTAACCACTTATATTCTAATTGGGAAGTGCCGAAAACACTTCCAGAAAGGCAATCAACAGTAAGAAACGCAGTGTGAATGTTCCTCTTCTGTAATACATTTCAAAATTTGAAATCCTGTTCTATAGTCGTTTTGGTGCTGGTTTAAATTAGTATGTCCCTACAAATTCACAGAGTGTTTATTAGTGTTCAGAAAGGTGCAAAACAAAGGGACAAATCCTGCGGTCGGTATTCAAGGAAATCTCCCTGTGAAGTTAGTGGAATTTTATTCCTGAGTAAGGGACAGATAATGATGGCAGGGTTTGGGCCGTAGACTAGAGCAGTGCATGGTCATGCGTCCTTATAGTACAGTACTCCCAACCATTTGTGTTAAGTGTTTCGGAGGAAGCTATGTTGATACTGTAAGAGTCAAAATCTTGTGTTCATGTTTTAAACCAAAGCGGACAAATTCTGCCCACGCAGCTCTCCATTCATTTCAGTGGAAGCTATAGGCACAACTCTGGGGGCAGAATTTGGCCCACTTGGTAGGATTAGCTGGCATAGTTCTCTGTTGTCTATTCCTTCCCTTTTTTTCTTTGTAGCCCTTTCCCAAAGTGGTGTAAGATCTGGGGCTGGAGCAACATATTATTGGGAAGCGATCCCACATTGCCATCAAAATGAACAAGCACGGTCTAGTATAAAGACTCTCTTGTTCAAACCTATTTGAAGTTCATATGGAGATCACTACAGCTCTGCTCAGTATTAGTGTTGGACCGAGAGGGATGGGTTTGGGGTTAGAGACTACTCATCAATCAGATTTTGCATTTGCAGCCCTCATTTTAGCAAAACCAAACTTTGAAACTCTGGAATGGATGTGGAGGGATTCAATAAAAGATTTTGGTGGTGCCTTGACTTCATAGCAGGCAAACAGAGATAATTTTCGTTTCTCTCTTGCAAGACTTTATTGATTGAAGTTTGGTTTTGCTAATCTAAAACCATGGTGGCTTGGATGTGGGTTCTATGCTATACAAGCTACTGAAGTTTGAGGATTTAGATCAGGGGTAGGCAACCTGTGGCACACGAGCGGATTTTCAGGGGCACTCACACTGCCCGGGTCCTGGCCACCGGTCCGGGGGGCTCTGCATTTTAATTTAATTTTAAATGAAGCTTCTTAAATATTTAAAAAACCTTATTTACTTTACGTACAACAATAGTTTAGTTATATATTATAGACTTATAGAAAGAGACCTTCTAAAAAAGTTAAAATGTATGACTGGCACGCGAAACCTTAAATTAGAGTGAATAAATGAAGACTCGGCACAGCACTTCTGAAAAGTTGCTGACCCCTGATTTAGATAAAAAGTTGTGCTTTGGTTTTATCATGAATATTACACTGAGGTTTCTCAGACATGCAAGAGAAGAGTCGTATTGAGTGGTTTAAACACTTGTAAGGTGATGAGTGCCCTCAGGTCTCATGGAAACCAATGGAAGCTGAAGTCTATGGGAGGTGACAGTGCAGAGCACTGTGTTTGACTGGGCCCCATGTGAAGGAGTTTGATCAGTTTCAGCCGCTATTCAGTGCTGGGCTGTGTGAAACTGACAAGAATCATGTCAATTTCAGTTAGCAGGTGCCAGGAATCCTGGGGAGCTTATTTCCTTTTGGAAATACCATGTGTTGGTGTTTCCAAAATGAAATATTGCAGGATTTTCAGTCCCACAAAAATATTTGAGTTTCTGGCTTTTCATCCCCATTCAGGAGGGAAAAAAATTCTGAAAACTTGAAAATTTTCCCAGGACTGAAATTTGGTTTCCTGGCCAGCTCTAGAAAATGCTCTTTACTGCTCCCCTGAAAACAATACAGTTGCATTTATTCTTCGCTGCACAATGATCCCCCCAAGATATGGTAAATATATGTGGTAGTGTGAGCAACGGTCAGTGCTATTAATGACATTTCCTGCCAATGAGGGTAGACCATATGCCTGGCATAAATGTTTGTTCTGTTTATATCTTGTTCAGAGGATGTAGTAGCAGGGTTTGATATCAACAATCTCTTCTGTTTTGAAAGATAAAATGGTAAGGAAAATAAATGTTTATCCCACCTCCCAGCTCAACGTATTTGTTCTAAAAGCCAGTCCCAGAGACCACAAGCAGAACTATTGTAGTTCATAGACCCGTGTTACCACAATGTAATTTATTCAGACCAGCAGCAGTGTTTCTTTTGCTAAGATGAAGAAGAAAATCCTTACATTTAGAAAGATAACCTACATTTTTCATTATTAGTTTTATTGCACTGTTATCTTTACTGAATGTTCTGTTTAAAGTACTTTATCTGCTTTAACATGGATTACACTTACTTTTTTTTTCCTTTAAGAAAACCCTGAACCTTTCTTCACATTCTTTCTCTTTGCATGGAAAAAAGATGCTTACTGGAGTTTCTTTCCATTGTGCAAATTAGTCGATAGAATTTCTGTTTTTATCATTTTCTTATTTAAAAGCCTGGGAAATTTCATCCAAAAAACTCTTTATCCATTCACTTCCTATAGCTCTCTACGTCAGGGGCTGGCAACCTTTCAGAAGTGCTGTGCCGAGTCTTCATTTATTCACTCTAATTTAAGGTTTTGTGTGCCAGTAATACATTTTAACCTTTTTAGAAGGTCTCTTTCTATAAGTCTATAATATATAACTAAACTATTGTTGTACGTAAAGTAAATAAGGTTTTTAAAATGTTTAAGAAGCTTCATTTAAAATTAAATTAAAATGCAGAGCCCCCCAGACCGGTGGCCAGGACCAGTGTGAGTGCCACTGAAAATCAGCTCGCGTTCCGCATTTGGCACGTGTGCCATAGGTTGCCTACCCCTGCTCGACATCATTCTCTGTATACCTTTCAATTTCTGCTGCATGGTGCAGAGGATCTATGCTTGACTTTGAGTAATGTTAGGTTTTGTGTGCCTTTTGGGAGGAGGGTATTCTTAACCAATATATAAGAAGACAGATCCCTGCCCCAAAGGGATTGCATTCTGCACAGAAAAAACTCGCACGCACTCCGGTGTAGATATGTATAAAAATGACATGCAAAGGCTGTGGGAGAGATGCAGCACTAGACTTTTTTTTCTTTATATTCACCTCCTAGGTTTGTATCTGTGTTTTAACCCTTGGCTAATTCCCTTTGTTTCTTTACCTTTGTCAATTTTTTGCCTGCGTTTCTCATTGTTAAAGAGTAATCTGTGGCTATCTGGTTAATTTTCCTTTTTTAAGTATAAAGTATGAATAAACCCTTTCCCTCTTGCTGTTGTGTGGTAGTTCTGTTAAGGCCAAGATTTTCAAAAATAGGAGCCTAAAGTTGGGCTCTTTAAATCTATAAAATTTGAAAAAGTGGACTAATTTTCAAAAATGCTAAGCACCCAAAAGTCAATGGGAGTTGCTGGGGGTTCAGTGATTTTGAAAATCAGGACATTCATCCATTATTGTGGCTAGAGGAGCTTATGGACCTAAATCCATGTATAGGCACCTAAATGCAAGGGTGCTGATTTTCAGATATGTTGAACATCCGCAACTCCAGTTGAAAGCAATGGCTTAGCAACTATGAAAATTAGAGAACTTATTTAGGAATCTAGGTAGGATTTAGGTGATGTTAAGCACCTGCTTTTGAAAATGTTGGCCTAGGGTGAGAGTTTCAAAACTGTTCAGTATTGGCCTACCTCTGCTCCCAGTGAAGCCAGTGGAATCCTGGGAGTGGAGTTAGGTGAATGCAGAACACTTTTGAAAATCTCACCCTCAGTGCATGAACATTTTGTGTTTAACAAGGATGCAGCAATAGAATATGATACACATCTGTCCCGTGGCTGAGTTAACATTGTGGGAGAACCTTTAGCTTCTAGAATTCTCAGACCTGAGTGCTTGAATTTGCAGCCTCAGTGCTCCATGAATACTACTAGATTTTTTGCATTTAATTTCCCTGTGTGTGTGCTGTGGGCTTTTTTAAAGAAAAAATGGAAAAACACAGAGCAGTTAGCTTGCAAAGTTTGCAAGTTCCACAGGTGTTGCCACCTGGCAAACTCTTTGCCCTGAAACTAATACGCTGGTGGAGTTACAATTGTTCTGTAAACTCCTTCAGATGCTGCACTGAATTCAGTGGGGCTTTGTGATGATGCAGGGGTTTGTCCCTGTAGAGCATCTTAAAGGCTCTCTACCTTAAACTGAAACCAAGCAGCTTTTTAACTCTTTCTTAACTCCAAACTGGTTGGCAAGATTTTGATCAAATGGTTGTTATTTTTTTATTATGATCTTCTTTATGGTCTGAGCCTGCATAATATTTCATCACTGATTGAACTGAAGCAGGATCAGATCTTTAGAGACCAACCTTGGAAAAGCTCAGTCCAAAAGGTGTGAAAACGGGATTAGAATGGAAATTGGTTTGCATCCTTATCTATGGTAATACCAGCCAGCGTAACTGGTATAACAATACAGGGGAAGCAGCATTATTTAGCTAACAGAGGCAGGTTTCTGAACATCAGCTGTAGATGATTTACCACCTTTCCTTTGACAGCTACAGGATTAAATGTCCCCTTGAGTCAGAGATAGCTGCCTATCAGGAGATTTACCTGTGAACGTTTCCCCTGAGTGAGACAATCTGGATTTAATAAAGATGCCAGATTAACCATGAGAAAATGTGAGGCTACAGAGGCCCTCATGATTAAGTGACAAAAGGGAGGTGGAAACTGGGAGGAAATGAGGAGAAACATAAGGGAACACCAAATTCAAAATATGTCCTGAAAGCCAAGAGAGGCTAGAAACACCTGGGTAGAAGCTTTGAGAGGCTCCTTGGTGGCAAGAGACTGGCTCACACAGTGCCCAGGTACCCCTGGATAGCACTGGCCTTGAGTCTTTGCTTGTCTTCTCCTTGAAAATGTGGCAAAATACTGCTAAAGTTTCTAGTGTTATTTATAGAAATAAGATCAAATGAAAGACAGGTTTGGGGTTAGTAAAACTTTGTGGTTCAAGAGCTGTAAAACCAAAAGTCTGCTTCGGTTTCAGACCCACTGGATCTGAGTCCTCCGTTCAGGGAGAGGAGCATTCATTGACACGGGCCCAGTTTTTTTCCGTTTGCTAATAAATCTCGTCAGTCAGGCAGCCTGCCACGGATAACTCCTATGAACCCCTTGTGATAGGCATGCCGTACTTTAGATCAGTTCAGCTCTGCCCGCTTGTTCAAACTTGAACAAACTCAATAATTTAATCTGGAAAAGGTTCCCAACGCAAGCGGGTGGTTTTGTGGTTGAAGGTTTAAAACACATCATTGAAAAGCTGACTCTGAAGACTTGGGAATATATTTCCATCTCTGTGTGTGAGGATCTGCGTGTGTCACAGCCAATAGAGAAAGGTTAAAAGACAGCCCTGCAGCTGGGAGGTGTAATTCCCAGCTGGGGGGAGGCATAGATGCATTAGCTCTTCTCTAGGTAGTGCTAAAGATAGCAGAGTGGCTGCGGCAGTCACCTGAGTAATAACCTAGGATCTCAGACAGGGTTGTACACAGGTGGCTAGCCCGAGCGGCCTCCCACGCCCCCATGGATACACTGCTGTTCTTTGGGCAGCTCTACACTCAAAGCACTGCACTGGTGCAGCTGCGCCACTGTAGCACTCAAGTGACGAGGCTACCCCAGTAGCAGAGTTTCTCCCATCAGTGTAGTTAATCCACCTGCCCAAGAGGTGGTAACTAGGGGCTGGTCTACACTTAGTCCGGACTTCGGACTAAGGTACGCAAATTCAGCTACGTTAATAACGTAGCTGAATTCGAAGTACCTTACTCCGGACTTACCGCGGTCCAGACGCGGCCGGAAGTCTCCCCCCGTCGACGCCGCGTACTCCTCTCGGCGAGCTGGAGTACCGGCGTCGATTGTGAGCACTTCCGGGATCGATCCGGGATCGATTTATCGCGTCTTAACCAGACGCGATAAATCGATCCCAGAACATCGATGGCGTGCTGCCGGACCAGCCAGTAAGTGAAGACTAGGCCTCAGTTGATAGGAGAAGCTCTCCTGCTGCTATAGCACACTGTCTACATGGGGGTGGGGAGTTAGGTCGCTATAACTGCGTCGCTCAGGGCGGTGGATTTTTCACACCCCTGAGCGATGTAGTTATACCGATATAGGTCTTCAGTGTAGACCTGGCCTTAGTGCGCTAGCCCAAGCAGAGCTAACACATGCATGTCTACCTGAGCTGGGAATTACACCTCCCAGCTGTAGTGTAGACATGGCCTTTGGGGCAAATTTTCAAAATAGGCACCTCAGATTTGCCAGTCAAGTTAAATATGCACCCACTGCACACACAAAGTCCACATGCACAAATTGCATGTGCGGACAAGCAGTTAGGTGCACATTTGCCAAGTTTGCAGGCACAAATGACCCTTTACATATACAAATGCAGGATTTTCAAACATTACAGTCTGTGTGTGTGTGTGCACATCTGGAGGACACATCATAGATGCTGCCTTAGAAAATCTGGGCTTAATTTTAGTTTTAGTCAATATTCAAGTGAAATTAACCTGTAAAACATATGGTACAAATAGTGCTCACCTAAGAGGATTGTGCAGTTCAGGTTTGATTTGTGACCCTGTTTTAAATTCCCATTCGTGTGGGAGTCCACTATTGGCCTTTAAACAGAATAAACTGAAACCTTCCACAGCTGCCTTTCATCACTGACACTGTTGCAGACAGATTCCAAAGCAGACAGTCTTTATCTGGTGGAGTTATTGGAACTACCGTGGATTATTTCATGCAGAGCAAACCTAACGTGAGCATTGTCAGGAACAAAGAAATCATGTTGTTTAATTCCCCAACTTGTGCCTGTTTGTATTTGAGATAAATGTTAGTATTACGTACAATAATTCAGTTTGAGGGGAAAAAACTTTCTAAAAATGGAGATTTGACAGTGGATTTTAAATCACATTTGGACATCACACTTTTGAATTCACAATTTCCATAGATTACTGGCATCTGTGGACCCTAGATAGTCTGTAATCACTAAGATTGTTCTAATCTTCCTCTGAAAGGTTTTGAAAGGAAGTATTGAATTACACAGATTGTTAGGAGGACTGGGTTTTAACTTGCAAGAAAGTACTTTAAAGGAAAATGCGTACATTAGTGCAAGAGCTATAAAGTCAGGATATAATGCTTGTAACATTCAGACATCCTGATGTGCAATTTGTTATCCAAATAATAAAACTTCCTGGCAGACGTAGTCTCTGCTGTATTCAGTGGTAAGCATGTAAACACACTAGCAAGACATTGTTCTCATTTCTGAACCTTTTCTGCACCTCTCCTTTTCACTTGTTCTCTGCTGTTTGTTAATATCACACTATGAAGTTAGGGAAAAGCTATGGAGGAGTGACATAGCTAGAGACCTAACTGGTATGAAAAGCAGCATATGAATAAAATAACAAGAAAGAGCAGAGCTGCATTTTCAGAGGAGAATGCGATTTAGATTCCTGCTAAATGTTTGGACTGTAAAGGCTGAAAATCAGAAACCTTCAATATCATGGGCCTGATTCTGCTCACACTTAAAATGGTGAAAGTTAAGATTAACTCCACTGAAGTCAATGGAGAGCCACCAGTGTGAAACTGGTATAAAATCAGAATCAAGCCTGCTGTGTCAGTTTGACCTCCATTAAAACTAATGGAGTGGCACCAGGGATTATACTGGCCCGTTAAGTGTTTTAGGCTAGTTAACCCTTGATTTTACTGGAGATAGAAGTTTTGCCTCCTGTATGAGCGCTCAACAGCGGAATACCCTCACTCCAATGTGAGGGGATTAAATGCATATCTGAGGATTGCAAAAAGGATGTGGAAAATGTAAACCAAAAGAGAGTCTTTGGCTAAAAGTGAAGTCATATTTTTAAAAAATGTTTGCACTGTTGACAGCTTTCAGAGGTAAAATGTAACATGCTAGCAGTAACCAGCGTAGTAGTGTTTGGCCTGACCTGAGTCTGCACGGAGGGAGAAGAGGGCTAAGGGAGAACCATACCTAACCCATCACTATACCCGAGAAGCATCAGGGCAGTATGCTGTCCTTGTGCTGTCTTGGCGTGGGAGCCTGACGTCATGCCCAACTGTGCGCGGAGGAAGTGTGCTCTGCGCTTGGAGGCATAGTCAGTGCTGCATGTAAATGAGTGACGGTGCAGGCACATGGTCAGTGGGATGAACCCTTGCTCCTGATTGAGGCAGCAGGAGCGGTGCATGCCCTGCCATCCTCCCCTGAGCTAAGCAGCGTAAAGGGAAACACTTCCCTGCTCTGACATCAGAATAGTTGATCCATTCGACAGCGGGTGCAACCCTGCTCTCTAACTGGGTACCAGAGCAGGGAAGTGTTTCCCTTTGTATTACGTCTCATTTGGGACAAAGGTTTCTGAAACTTGAGGGAAGTGTCACAAAATGTAAATGAAATCTAAGGGAATGTTCAGTCTTCCTGGGACAGAGCGGAGCTGAGTTGGATGGATCAGATGTTCGGAACATAGCCATATTTTATTGTATTACTTTGTTATCAAAATATTGTAAGTTGACTGAAGGAGGAACATTCCTGTCAGGGAATTGGCAGGCAACTCTTCTTAGGGCGGAACCTGAGCTTCCAGCTTTGGGTTGAAACTGGAAAAGTCCTTTTTTGGTTTGCATTGCTGCCGACTGTAGAAAAATCATTCTCCAGAGCTATGCAAAACCCATGACATCCCGGGAAAACATTTGTTCTGCTCACATGTTGATATAATATTAATGAAAACTTTAAGATTTTGTTGGGTGTGACATGACGCCGTGACAGTGAATTCTCACATTGTGGTGGGATGCAATTGTGACACAACAGTGTCTTCACATTCTGGTGCCCACATATCACAGAGGTGACTTGGACTACATGGCCACACACCAGAGTAAAGACCCCCCCCTAACATCCCTGTGCAAGCCACCTGGACTTTGGTTCTGGGTATGCAGATGATGGCCAATCCTCCCCAGATGGGTGGTGTTACAGCCCTGGCCGACTGCCCTTTGTGGACCGTTACCAGCCTGCTGTGCTGAATTCGGCTTTTGGATTCTGTGTGCTTTCTAGCCAACTGAGCAGCATCCTGACACTGTCTCTCGTTCCAGCATCTCAGGGACACTCCTGTGGTGCAGACTTCCTATCTGGTACCCTTTCTTGGAATGCGAGGCCCAGGTGTATTGTCTCCTCAGAAGTGTACACACATACTCTTCCCAGAACTCCCCCTCGGGGGCACACTAGTGTATAGTTTAACTCTGTGGGGACCAATGGACAGTTAAAGCAAGGAACTCACAGGCTTTTTACAAAGGAACTTCTTAAATACACCCACTTTATTCATAGGAAGCAAAGAGTTACAGAGCAATGGACAAGCAACAAACACCTACATGCAAACCCCTCTCTGCGCTGTCAGCACCATTCCTGAGAGTGAGAGAGTGTCCAAGCCTCCTTTTCTCCTGTTCAGTCTTCTGGTTCTGGTCATGGGCTCCCCCTAATATGCTGCACATATAGGCCAGCCAGAGCAAGGGGACATCAGGGAGGGAATCGCAGCCCGATAGACTGGACTTACAGGGAGGCTGAGCAACCTGAACTCCAGCTGAAGTCAGTGTGGGGGCTGGAGATACATTGGGCTCTATTTGTGATGTTAATTGCTTTATGGGGAATGGGCTACTTCAGGGATTGGCAACGTTTGGCACATGGCTCGCCAGGGTAAGCACCCTGGTGGGCCGGGCCGGTTTGTTTACCTTCCGCGTCCGCAGGTTCGGCCGATCGCGGCTCCCACTGGCCGCGGTTCGCCTCTCCAAGCCAATGGGGGCTGCGGCAAGCAGCGGCCAGCACATCTCTCGGCCCATGCCGCTTCCTGCAGCCCCCATTGGCCAGGAGTGGCGAACCGCGGACAGTGGGAGGTGAGATCGGCCGAACCTGCGGACGCAGCAGGTAAACAAACCGGCCTGGCCCCCCAGGGTGCTTACCCTGGCAAGCCGCGTGCCAAAGGTTGCCGATCCCTGGGCTACTTGATCTAATAGGTCATCCCTGTCTCTGGTTTCTACAGTTTTCTGCTCTGTGGGCTATTCTAAATACAGATATTGCACCAGTTCAACTAAATGGATAATAATAATATAATAAATGATGATAGGTAATATTGCATTGATTTTGGGTAAACTGGAGCAGCTTTGTGAGTGGACACTCTCCATTGCTTTAAACCTGGCTTACATCAGTTAAATCAATCCAATAACAGTAGCAACATTAACCGGGCTTAAAGTGATGTAGACTATCCATACTTAAAGTTAAACCGGTGCAGCTTCTGCGTACAGACTAGGCCATAAGAGAAGAAAATGTTAAAAGCTGGAGGGAGTAACAAAACATGCCTTATAGAGATAGACACGAGGAGCTCAATCTATTTAGCTTAACAACGAGAAGATTAAGGGGTAACTTGATTACTATCTATAGGCATCGACACGAGGAACAAAGATTTAATAATGGACTCTTCAGTCTAGCAGAGAAAGGTAGAACACGATCCAATCACTGAAAATTGAAGCTAGGCAAATTCAGAGTGGAAATAAAGTGTAAATATGTAACAGCGGCAGTAATTAACCACTGGAACAATTTACCAAGGCTCGTGGTGGATTCTCCCTCGCTGACAATTTTTAAATCAAGATTGGATGTTTTTCTAAAAGATCTGCTCTAGGAACTATTTTGGGGAAGTTCTATGGCCTGTGTTATACAGGAGGTCACACTTTAGGGTGACCATAGGTCCCCTTTTGGCTGGGACAGTCTCTTTTTTAAGCCCTCTCCTGGCTATCCCGACTTTTTTCACAAAAGTGGACATTTGTCCTGTTTGATCAGTTGGCAACTTGATCAGTTGGCAAGAGCAAACGGGACAAATGCCCACTTTTGTCCAAAAAGTGGGGTGCGGAGGAATGTGCAGGAGGCGAGTGGCTATGCCAGCCCTGTGGCGTGGTGGAGGCAGGGGGTAGGCAGGGCTCAAGCGAAAGTGATGCCAGTGTCAGCCTCACGCAGGGGGCAGGCAGGGTGAGCGGCTCAGACCAGCCCTGCAGAGGGAGGGGTGGAGGGCTTGGGCCAGCCCCACACGGTATTCCGTTTTCCCTTTGGGAAATAGGGTCATCCTAGATGATCACAGTGGTCCTTTTTGGCCTTGGAACAAATGAATCTATTAATCTGTTAGACCAGCTAGTACAGGGGTTTTCAGACTTTTGTACTGGTGACCCCTTTCACACAGCAAGCCTCTGAGTATGACCCCCCTTACACATTAAAAACACTTTTAAATATATTTAACACCATTATTAATGCTGGAGGCCAAGCAGGGTTTGGGGTGGAGGCTGACAGCTTGTGACCCCCCATGCAATAACCTCGTGACCCCTGAGGGGGCCTGACCCCTAGTTTGAGAACCCCTGAGCTAGTAGGTTAAGCTAACCAGGAACAAGGCATTCTGATTCCGGAATAAGAGGGTTCACACATGGAGTTAATCAGGAACAACTCTATGTGTAGACAAGCCCTAACATCGCATCCACAAACTAAGGAGATCCGGAGTTATTTTCAAATCAGGAAAAAGACAGACACAAACACACCCTGCAGCATGATGCTAAGACCAGTGGAAGGTCAGAGCATGTATTCTGCCTCTAGACTAGATGTAAGCCTGATAACTGTGCCAAAGACTGTACTTGGATTTTGTCAATGTGTCTCTTCAGCTCTTAGTACCTCAGCAAGGGCTGGCACTGTGGTTGAAGTGGCTGGATACACAGATTTACTGTATGTGCGTTCAGTTAGCAGCAGGATCGTAAAATGTGTGCCCTCTGGCTGATTATTCTTCACAAAGGAGGTTTGTTTTCTTTGTCCTTTAGTTTTTTCAGTTTAAAATCATTGATTTGGTAACTGACGGGAAATATGGAGCAGCAATGGGCCTGATTCTGCACTGACATAAGCCATGGGGAATCAGGGATATCTCTACAGAAGACAATGGGATGCTAACAATGTAACACTAGTGCAAAAGCAAATAAAGGCTCATTTATAAAAATTTCAAAAATGCCTAAGCAGTTTAGGAGCCTAAATCCTATTTATTTTCAATGGGATTAGGCTCCTAAAGAAAGCTGGGCAGGCAAAAGTTTTCCCATCCTGGGAAACTATTTTAAAAAAATTTCCCATCCTGAAAAGTCAAAATTTCTAAAATTTCACAAACTGGCAAAAAACAAAACAAAAAAAAAAGAAATTCAGTTTGGGTCAATCAAAATGATTCCTTTAGAGTATTTTGTATTCATTTATTTTTAAACTATAATTACCTTGAATTGTAAAACGGAAATGAACCAAAAACCCAAAACCATTTTGTTTCAGAAATGTCAAAACGGGACAGTTAGCTATTTTGAAATCTTTTCTTTCCAAATTTTTTAAAGTCAAAAAATTTGTCAGACCTGACTCCTTCCCACAAAGAGTTCTCGTTTTGAAAAACTGGCATTTTTCAATGAGAAAAGGTCTTGTAGAAAAATTCCTGACTAGTTCTATTAATAAATCACTTAGTGAGACAAGGTGGGAGAGGTAATATCTTTTACTGGACCAACTTCTTTTGGTGAGAGAGACACGCTTTCGAGCTCACACGGAGTTCATCTTCATGTCTGGGAGAGGTACCTGAAGAAGAGCTCTGTGTAAGCGTGAAAGCTTGTCTCTTTCACCAGCAGAAGTTGGTCCAGTAAAAGATATTACCTCAGCCACTTTGTCTCTCTCCTGTCCTGGGACCAACACAGCTACAATACTGCAAACAATATCACTTCGGTGCTTTTGAAAATGCTGTTCATTGTGACTAATGGTTAGAGCAGGGACCTGGGAGTAGACTCTGAGTTTTTGTCTCTGTGGCTATCACTGGCACTCTGTGTAGATATAAACAGTAAGTGCCAAGTGTTTTTAATAATTATTATGGCCACCTTGTGTAAGATACTTTAACCCCAGCTGTGGGTTACCCATCTGCAACGTGTATAATAATATTTACTTCTCCCATATGAGTGGGGTAGGTTAATAAGGGCCTTCCTTTATTCATGTGTTGTAGCACCTTACTCAGTAAGAGTCCTATTTACTTCAGTGGGGCCATTTGGGGGGACTATTCAGTCTGAGTAAGGATATCAGAATCTAGCCTCCGTGTTTGAGTGCTCTAAGATCCTCAGATGGAAGGTGCAGCATCACGGCACTGATACTTTTATTTTAAATATTTCAGAAGGGCTGCTAGTTAACAGTACTTTGTGCTTATTGAGCCTGATCCTGGCTGGTTCTCTGTAGCCTCATCTAATCTTCCACTGACTTGCTGGCTCAAACGAGTCCCTGGGGATTGGGGGAGGGCAGTCCCTTGTAGGGTCAGGCCCCTATAGAACCTTCCATCTGCAGAACTCAGAGTGCTTTGCTGATATGAATGAATTTGGCATGGCACCAGCCCTGTGAGGCAGGAGAAAGGAAGTGCTATTGTCCCTGTTTTAAAAAGGGGGAGACAAGGCACAGAGAGAGTCTGGGGCAGAACTCGGAACTGAACTTACATTGCCTGACTCCTAGTCATGGGGCTCAACAATAGGGCATCCTTCCTAGTGCCCCTCCCAACAACTGGAAGAGCAAAGCACAACAATCAGGCCATATATTGTATCCTTTTAGTGTTCGTATGTCTGTCATTGCCCCACTGCTTAGAGTTAAATGATCATTGTATATGAATGGAATCAGTAGAAAGCTATGTGGAAACAAGGATGTTTTAACCTTTCCATGTGTTCCCTTTCCAAACACAGAAATAAGTTCTTTCTAAGTTCTAACAGGGTTTTATAATTTTGTTTGGGGCCATGCTGCCTGAGCCTGACGAATATGGACCGTTTCACATCCTACCAACTGAAGACAGTCCCATGGGGGAGAAGGGTAGTCCTCACGGAGTGTATCTGTTTAAACCCACATTTAATTTTGTGAAATTCAGACTAAATTGTAAGGGGAAGAGAAGTATAATGCATCTCGAAAGAACTGTGCCACGTTCTTCCATTAGATGACTAATGGTGCGGAGCCTTAAACCTTATCCTTTGGTATCTTTTGGATTCCTGACAACTCCACTCTCTCCTGGGACGAATAAATAGCAGCCTGTTCCCAGGAAAATTAACTAGTACAATGATGGAGGAAAAACCAGCTACTTTTCAGAGTGCTCTACTTAAACTGCCACCCAAACTTTTACCTCCCCAGCCTCCTCTGCCATTTGCTTTTCTGGCACTTTCATTTGTCGAACTCTATAATATTTTGGTGTGTTTAAAAAGAGCCCCGTTTTCTCACTGTGATAACTGATTAGACCTGGAATTTCATCCACTTGATTAAAATGGGGGAGGGATAGCTCAATGGTTTGCGCATTGGCCTGGTAAACCCAGGGTTGTGAGTTCAATCTATGAGGGGGCCACTTAAGGATTGGGGTAAAAATCAGTACTTGGTCCTGTTAGTGAAAGCAGGGGGCTGGACTCAATGACTTTTCAGGGTCCCTTCCAGTTCTAGGAGATAGGTATATTAACATGTGGTTAGCCATGGGAAGAGGGTCAAAAAATGACTATCAGTTATGTAATCCTTTTCTCTGACTTCACGGAATCTATTCCATCTTGGCTGATTCAGAAACAGTTCTGCACTGAGGTGGAGCTCAGATGGTATGTTAGGTGTTTTACAGACAGGCATGGAGACAAAGGGTGAAATCCTGGTCCTGTTGGGTATAGCAACACTGCATACTAAGCTCAGGCTCTGACTCAGGGTACATCTACACTACAGCGGGGAGTCGATTTAAGATACGCAAATTCAGCTACGTGAATAGCGTAGCTGAATTCGACGTATTGCAGCCGACTTACCCCGTTGTGAGGACGGCGGCAAAATCGACTTCTGCCGCTTTTTGTCGGCGGCGCTTACTACCACCTCTGCTGGTGGAATTAGAGCGCCGATTCGGGGATCGATTGTCGCGTCCCCACGGGACGCGATAAATCGATCCCCGAGAGGTCGATTTCTACCCGCCGATTCAGGCGGGTAGTATAGACCAGACCTCAGGCTTGAGCGTCATCCAGACACAAGACAGCCTGTCGTGGGTCAGCAAGCACTCAGGACCCAGGTCCTAGGATTTCGCCAAGGGGATGGGTCAGAGTCCAAGTCCCATTGTAACTTGGGTCCAAGTCCTGTCATTTTGCAGTGTGGATGCAGCTCAAGCCGCAGACTTGAGTCAGAAGGTCTGTGTACTGCTATGTGGATGCAGTAGCATGGCTGTGAGACCCAGGTCCAGCAATTGTAAGCCCAGGTTTACAATGCAGTGTGGACGCTCACGTGTGGACTTGGAAACACTGAGTCCACAGCCCCAGGTCCCGCAGTCCAGGTTTACATTGTAATTTAGACACAGCCATTGAGGTCAATGGCAAAACTCCCATTGACTACAACAGGGCCAGAATTTCACACAAGGTCCCTGCCCTGAAGATTTGACAGTCTAGCTATCTAGACAGTGTAAATAGGTAACGTTCAACTAGGAAAGGGGGAATTGGGAAGCAGCAAAGGCAAAGTTTAGCACAAGTCTTACCAATGTAACCACTTTCATTTAGACATAGGGAGCAATTCACCATGCCTTGTCTGGTCATGAATATCACTGCAAAGTGGCTGTAAAATATTATCACATCCGAATGGCAGCATTTCCACACTTCTTGCTTTCCTTTTTCCACTGGTGTAAAATGAAGAATCTGGCACTTTCCATCTAGTTTACTCATAGTGCTTGTTTAAGGAAGTACTAAAATAATTTATACTGGTCTTCTGTGCTGTCTGACTCTCTAAAGGGTCTCAGATGCAGTTTGTATAAGAGATACTATACATACAGGAGCAGATCCTCCATATTTTATGCCAGCTAAGGATCTGTCCCGCACTTTCTTTCTTCCCTTTCTATTGTACTGTATTTAACTACCCAGATAGATAATACACTACCATTTTTCACTTCCATATATTGTCCTATCCAAGGCTCTCACAGCACTTTACACACATTAATGAGTTAAGCATAGCTCCTTTGAGGTATCAAATTTACTGATCTGTAAAATGAGACATACAGAAGTTAAGTGACTTGTCCAAGGTCACACTATGAGGGCATGTCTACACTTACCGGGGATCGACGCTGTGACTATCGGTGCACTGGGGATCTTCACTAGACCCGCTAAATCGACCGCAGATCGCTCTCTCGTCGACTCCGGTATTCCACCGGAATGAGAAGAGTAAGGGAAGTCAACAGGAGAGTGTCTCCGATTGACGCAGCCTGGTCTACACACAGCAGTAAGTCGATCTAAGCTACATTGACTCCAGCTACTTTAGTCACGTAGTGAAGTGGCGTAACTTAGGTCGACTTACCCCCACAGTGTAGA
The DNA here is from genome assembly GCF_027887155.1 of Malaclemys terrapin pileata. Classification (NCBI taxonomy): domain Eukaryota; kingdom Metazoa; phylum Chordata; order Testudines; family Emydidae; genus Malaclemys; species Malaclemys terrapin. The sequence continues at coordinate 324,106,634 of NC_071505.1, forward strand.
CAAGGCCATAGTCACTGTTAAAGTGAGGAACTCCTGATTTCTACTCTGCTGCTCTACTCACTAGGAGGCATTGCTTCTTCTAAGATAACAGCTCATTCATGGAAAGCTGTAGGACCTTCTATTTTTAACTACTTTTAAATTGCTAATGGTTACTGAATACTTTTTTGGTCATTTTTCACGTAGCAGGTGGTAGCTAAATGTTAGATCTGCTGTAGCTCTCTATGACCTGGCTGATAAAAATCCAGATGAGTCATTAATACTTAAATAGGTGCTCAAAACTACACGTGTAATCATTGTTTGGAAATGTGTAAGCCACTGTTGGATTCAAAGATAATGTAATACCAGGCTTTGGAGATTAGCAGGGGAAAAAAGAAAACTTGGGATCCAGGTCAGGCAGGAAATGAATGGTCTTAGGAAGTTCTCCAGTTTGTGGGGAGAGGGCTCAAGGGAATCCCAGAACCAAAATTCTCACTGCTGCTAGATTAAAGGAAGTGCATGCATCTGTGTCTGTGGCAATGGACTGGGAAAATGGGGGACATCATCATGTTTTCCTTCCTGGTCTTCAGTTCACTTTATAGATTCATAGATTCATAGATTCTAGGACTGGAAGGGACCTCGAGAGGTCATCGAGTCCAGTCCCCTGCCCGCATGGCAGGACCAAATACTGCCTAGACCATCCCTAATAGACATTTATCTAACCTACTCTTAAATATCTCCAGAGACGGAGATTCCACAACCTCCCTAGGCAATTTGTTCCAGTGTTTAACCACCCTGACAGTTAGGAACTTTTTCCTAATGTCCAATCTAGACCTCCCTTGCTGCAGTTTAAACCCATTGTTTCTGGTTCTATCCTTAGAGGCTAAGGTGAACAAGTTCTCTCCCTCCTCCTTATGACACCCTTTTATATACCTGAAAACTGCTATCATGTCCCCTCTCAGTCTTCTCTTTTCCAAACTAAACAAACCCAATTCTTTCAGCCTTCCTTCATAGGTCATGTTCTCAAGACCTTTAATCATTCTTGTTGCTCTTCTTTGGACCCTTTCCAGTTTCTCCACATCTTTTTTAAAATGCGGCGCCCAGAACTGGACACAATACTCCAGCTGAGGCCTAACCAGAGCAGAGTAGAGCGGAAGAATGACTTCTCGTGTCTTGCTCACAACACACCTGTTAATGCATCCCAGAATCATGTTTGCTTTTTTTGCAACAGCATCACACTGTTGACTCATATTTAGCTTGTGGTCCACTATAACCCCTAGATCCCTTTCTGCCGTACTCCTTCCTAGACAGTCTTTATAGCTGATGGCTTAAAATTGTACATTCCAAAAACGAGCACACACTAGTTGGAGGTATTTCCTTAGTCATCTCAGCGCAGCTGTTTGACTCCCATGGCTCTCAAGCCTGCTGTGAAGCTGCATACTATGAATCTCCTTGCAACAAGATCAGAACATACCCTATACGGAATGACTGCTAGTTTCAACTCCCCGAGCTGCACTTGTCTCCACACCTCCTGATCTACACACACCCTGTCTGGGGCCCCACGAAGTCGCGAGGCCTCCTCGTCAATCTTCTCCTGGTGCTGGCCAAAGTGGCCATCCATAATACTCGGAGGAGGACGCTGGGTGAAGAGGTGCTCTGCGACTGTGGAGCCTATTTCTGTTCCGCCCTTCAATCACGTATCCAGGCAGAGTTCCTCTAAGCCACATCTGCTGGCTCCTTTGAGGAGCAGTTAGTGCTGTCTGGGGTTCTCTGCTTGGTGTCCCCCTCAGACAGGGCCGGCTCTAGACACCAGCAAAGCAAGCAGGTGCTTGGGGCAGCAAATTTGCAGGGGCGCAAGAATCCAGCATGAGAGCTAAGAACCAACAGGGAGCCCTGGGAGCTGTAGTTCCTTGGTTAGCTCCCTGCCTATAGAGCCAGCCCTGAAGCAGGGAAAGAACTACATTTCCCAGAAAACAACAAGGAGTCTGGTGGCACCTTAAAGACTAACAGATTTATTTGGGCATAAGCTTTCGTGGGTAAAAACCTCACTTCTTCAGATGCATAGAGTGAAAGTTACAGATGCAGGCATTATATACTGACACATGGAGAGCAGGGAGTTACTTCGCAAGTGGAGAACCAGTGTTGACAGGGCCAATTCAGTCAGGGTGGATGTAGTCCACTCCCAATAATAGATGAGGAGGTGTCAATTCCAGGAGAGGAAAAGCTGCTTCTGTAATGAGCCAGCCACTCCCAGTCCCTATTCAAGCCGAGATTAACGGTGTTAAATTTGCAAATGAATTTTAGTTCTGCTGTTTCTCTCCCTGGTCATTCTATTACAGATTTAAAAGTCACTATCATTGAACAAAAAAACTTCAGAAACAGACTTCAAAGAGAAACAGCAGAACTAAAATTCATTTCCCAGCATTCCCTGGGCCGCAATTAACAGGAAAGGGAGGGGGAAGGAGTGTAGAACTGAAACCTCATGCTGCAGCTTGCTGTAAATGGTAGGAACAGAGCTAGTTCTAGGTTTTTTGCCGCCCCCCACCTCAGCCCTGGGCTCCCCCCACACTCCTGTGTGGCCCCAGCCCTGGACTCTCCCCCGCCCACACCCCCTGCTGCCCCAGCTCTGGCCCCCACCTGCATCCCCCTGCTGCCCCAGCCCTGGGTTCTCCCCCCACCCGCATCTCCTGCCACCCCAGCCCTGGCCCCCACCCGCACCCCATGTTGCCCCAGCCCTGGGCTCTTTCCCTCCCCTGCACCTCCTGCCACCCCATCTCTGGGCTCTTCCCTCCCCCCACCCGCACCTCCTGTCACCCCAGCTCTGGGCTCTTCCCCCCCACCCGCATCTCCTGCCACCCCAGCCCTGGGCTCTCCCCCCCCCCCGCACCTCCTGCTGCCTCAGCCCTGTACTGTCCCCCAAAGAAAGAATAGGGTGGACTAAATGGACATTGCACCTCTCTGTCTGAAGCCTAGCAAGGCAGGTGCGTGGATCCCACTAGAATTTAAAATGAACAGTAAGGGAGGGGAGGCTCTACTAGACTGGGCAGCTTTAGATACAATACCAGGCATGTAGGAGGATTTACACTTCTGAGCCATGGAAGCAGAAATTGACTTTTCTTTTCCAGATTTAGCTAATATTCAGAAAGGGAATCTAGCACTTACCTTCCAGATTTGAACACCCTCAAAATTCAGGAGTGCTCAAGCTCAATTTGGGCAGCTGTTACTTCATTTCTCCCAAATCAAATATACTGATCCACTGTAACTTGCTGTAGGAAAAAGTAAAATAAATTGAGCAAGAAATGCTTCCCAGTTTTTATTAGGACTGGAATTGCTATTTTCAACAGCCATTGCTTTTTTAATAATAATAATTATTATTATTATTAAGTTTTAGTTTTATTTGTTTAAAAGGAAGACAGTGATATTGCATTGGCAAATTCCCCATAGAAACAAAGAATGGAACAAAAGAATAATAAAGGCACCTCAACTTTTCCTCATTTATTTAGGACAGTCTTATAATATGCATCCAGATAGCCAACCTGAAAATTGTTCCACTTTACTGCAGTTCTGTAACCATATGGGAATCAATCCTGTCTGTGTTCTGTGCACATCGAAAATTCCTGCTGAATGACCCGCCCTGGGAGCGAGTTACCAGTGACTCAAGGCTGGGGCGGCAGGAGGGTGCGGGGGGGGGGGGGGGGGGGGGGGCAGCCAACATTTTTTTTTTGCTTGGGGCAGCAAAAAACCTAGAGCCGGCCCTGCCCTCAGATTCCCTACTTCTGGCCCTATGACCTCACTACCATTCCTGTTTTCTTATTAGTTGTCTCCTGGAATCATTTGAGCCCAGGTTCTGTCACTCCATCCTGTAGGCTGCGGGAGGGACTTTCAGACACCCGCCTGCTCCCGGATCTCAATAGGTATTAGGCTGTCTCTTCAGCACAGGCTGGGGATCACTGGTTTGAGGAGGCTGACACTCACTTCAGTATCCTTTGGTGTGTTTGTTTTAGGAGCTGGGCCTGTCTGCTCCTTCATACTGCAGTGGGACTGGCAGAAGTTAAAAAAAATGTACCCTAAACTTATGAGGAAGAATCTATCTACTCTGCATTTGTGCCCTCCTTCGTGGCTTTCTGAATTTCTGCCTAATGAATAGCTTATATTTAACTGCGGCAGAAGCTAGATTAGATGTGCCCTGGGCGTCTGAGCAAGTAGCATTAATATCTAAATTGTTGATGATTTACACATTCAGTGCGTAATTTGTATTAAGGCATATAGATGGTAATCTATATCAAACACTTAGGTGGCTCTTGCTTAGATATCAGGGTAAAGAGAGAGGCATATTGTTTACTTCTTGTGAATTACTCTCCATATAACTATATTACATGGACATTATAATTGGAAACAAATCATGTTTTCGGGAACAATTTTTTTTTTACTTGGGGTTAGATTTTGAGCTTATTTTCTGTGTGTAATAGGGGTAGCAACCCAGAGTCAGAATCCAAGAATCACAATCTGCCTCTCAGTTACCCTGCTGCTTTGATGAGGGGAAAAACTCTGAGTCTATACCTGGTCTATACAGGAGGAAGGGGTGGAGGTATGCCTCTGCCCAGTCTCCACCCCTTTCTGCCTTGTAAGTTGCTTTGCAGGGCCTACTTCCATTCTCACATTGGTACTGGAGGTACCATGGTATGGGCATGAGAGAGGAAAGGGAACAACTAACAGGATGGACCATGATCTGCTCCTAAGAAGTTTTAGAATCTAAGTTGCTGTAGTGCCAGATCTGATCTCACTGGTATCAGTGTGATTTTGCCATTGGAGAAAGATCTGGCCATTTTTACTGTCCCAGGTTTTTTGTTTATTTTGTTCTGCCTTTTGTATTTCTCTCAGCTGGGGCAATGAAGTAAACTCATCAGTTTCACTTTTGTTTCTAGTCCATCTGGGCCAAATTTTGCCTTTATTGCAAATTTACCATGAGAGTAGAATGTGACCCTTTCACTTTCAGGTTCTTTAGTCTTCATTTAAATTCCGGGTCAGATCCTGCAGCCCTTGAGTCTCTGAATCAGCAATCCATCCCTATTCAGCAAAACACTTTTGCATATACTTAATTCCCGTTGACGTCAGTGGAACTCAGGCACATGCCTAAACTTAAGAACATACTTATATGCTTGGCTGAACTGAGTCATAAGTGAGCAAAGCTCCCACTGACTCCTGTGGGAGTTCTCCTTAATATAAAGACAGCAGAATTCAGCCCTATCGCCCTTCTGAAACAGAGGTCCCCAAAATGTGGGGTGTGCCCCCCTAGGGGGGCACAGAGGAACATTTGGGGGTCCACAGCTGGGGCACGGGCCCGCTCCCATTGGGGATGGGGAGGGAATGCCACCTAGCTCCATGCCTGGCCGCGGCTCCTGGCTCCGCTCCCAGCCCCACCCCACCGACAGTTATGGCCCCAGATTGGCCCCCTTACCCCTGTCCACACACCCCTCTCCCGGAGCTGTGGTCCCGCTCCCGGCCCCAGCTCGTGGGGGGCCGGAGGGAGGGTGGACCGGGGTAAGGGGAGGCATGAGGTAAAAAGTCTGGGGACCGCTGTTCTAAAAGATGCTACAGATTTAGTTTTAATTCCTGCAATCTTTGAGCATAAAAACTCTTTGCTTAAGTGGAAACTGCACAAAGATAAGGGCTGCAAGGGGGGGATTTTTTTTTTTTTTTTTTTTTTTTTGATGAACCAGACAAAACTCTACTTGTACCTGGACTTGTTTCTTGTCATGGGTTTGTGGAAAACGGCTCAGCTCCCCCAAGCAGTCTGGTTGTTTGCAATTGACGGACCAAATAACTGTATCTAGTCTTTTGTCAGCTCTTTCAGAATATCGGATAGACCATTTTTAGGCTTGTTGTATGCAATAAAATTATATATAATTTCAGGCAGCAGGTGAAACACTGAGGGGAAAAAATTAAAACTTTTTGGTGAAGCACTCTGCAACATTGTTGCTTACCCGTGCATGCAGTCTGTCTAAAAATAACAGCACTTGGAATGGGAAGCTTACAAGATCTGTTGATTTATAATGTTTTTTTCCAGGTTTATTGCTTGAGTGCCCTCCCCACTGAGATTTGATGTTGCAACCAGACTGCCATTAGATAATAAAGGAACTCTCTTTTCTTTGCTAATGTACAGTGCTCTGAACTGTATGGCATGAGCTTTATTTTTTAGCATCGCACGGATAAATGAGAAATATAGCTTCTAAACTAAGTAAAAAAAAGGTGTTCCTTTCCAAATGGTGGTCTTTAATATATGTAGGCCCAGGAAAAAATACTGATAGACGTATCTTTGGATCTGACTTGAATGTACAAAACAGTCTTGAGTTAGAATTATTTTTTATTTCAGGATGTCAGACACAAGTTTGTATCAAGGAGAACACGTATGATTAAAAATACAAGGGGGGAGTGTCTGGGCCACATTCCATTATAATTGCAGAGTTAATCCTGTTGACACTATTACAGCACAGACATGAGTCTATTGATCTCATTGTATATTTTTACTTTTAGGGACCCAGCAGATCATATGCAAGGCAAGTAATATTCTGAATATGGTTTGTGGAAAATAAATGTGTTTTATCCCTGCAGTAAAAAAGCAGCCAGATGTTTAGAGGAACTACACCATATTGAGGAGGCTTAGAGTCAGAGAACTTGCTAAAACCGTGCAAAGCAGCTATTATGGAGAAAACAGGAAGACAGCTTCCTCCATGAACCTACACCATTTCCCAAGGAGGAAGCAGGGGCTTTTTTTTTTTCTTTCTTTCGTCTTTTTCTTTGCTCTTTGTTGATTTTGAAACAGAGACACAACTATTAATTGATGACCATAAAAGGCTTATACTAGCAATGACATCAACGGTAAAAAGAGAAAAAAACAACCACCTTAAATAAACACAAGTTTTAAAGGACTTTGACTTCCCCTATAAAAATGTAGATGTGTAGGCCTGCATTGCTTTGCTTGTTTTATTGCCAACACGCATTCTGTAATACCCGCGCCTCCAAACTTTCTATTTTATGCTCACATTGTCAGCTATTAAGTTGGGTGGATTGCAGCCACCTTGCCTTGACTTAATTTATTTTATTTAGATTTCTAACCTAAAAATAAACAAAAACACATCCCCATAATGCAGAGGTGCAGCCCTCCGCATCCCAGAGTGTGCCTGGCTCCAACTTGATCTAAATGGAAGGCTGCAGATTATTGTTAATTCAGTGGCAGGATGTCATCTTCCAAGTCCAAATATTATTCCTGACAGGCAATTTGAACAGAGTAGAGCTAAGTGTAGCCTGTCAGCGAAATGTGGCCCACAGAGTTTGACACCATGTCCATGGACTGCATTCATTTTTAATATGGAGGGAAGCTTGCAGAAACTAGGGGGGGGGGGGTCCCTAGCATGCAAAACTTGATCTTGATCAGATGATATGATGAGACCTGTACTTTTCATGTGGCACACAGATGGCTACATGCTGCACTGGAGACCTAAGTGTTCTCAGTTCTTGTGATTTTGTCCCAAGTCTCATGAGAATTGGTGTGTGCCCCAGATGATTTCACAGGAACTTTTTTATTATAATAATAATTATTATTATTATTGAGGGTTTTTTAAAGGTTTTTAGCCCTCATGCTGCAGAGAAAAGACTGAAATTGTGACTAGAGTGCACCCTAAAGGCAAATAAATCCCAGAAGGCCAATAAATAGACCTCCCAAATGTATCGTTTATTGTAAAATCTCATAATTTTTAACCCAGTCTCATGATTTTTAGTGGGCTTGATTCTAGATTTTTCAATGCTTGTGACTGGCAATGATGAAAGCTCTGTGGGCATCATTTGTCCCCTGGCTTTCACCTGAACAAGTGTGGCAAATTTTATTGTAAGAATAAAATCCATACTTTGAAGATGAATTCTTATCTTTATATGTATGTAGTACAGGGATCGGCAACCTTTGGCACGTGGCTTGCCAGGGTAAGCACCCTGGTTGGCTGGGCCGGTTTGTTTACCTGCTGCGTCTGCAGGTTCAGCCGATCGCGGCTCCCACTGGCCGCGGTTCGCCACTCCAGGCCAATGGGGGCTGTGGGAAGTGGCGGCCAGCACATTCCTCGACCCGCGCCACTTCCTGCAACCCCCATTGGCCTGGAGTGGTGAACTGCAGCCAGTGGGAGCTGCGATTGGCTGAACCTGCGGACGTGCCAGGTAAACAAACCAGCCTGGCCCGCCAGGGTGCTTACCCCGGTGAGCCGCGTGCCAAAAGTTGCCGATCCCTGATATAGTATATGTACATGTGTATAGATAAACACACACACACACACACACACACACACACACCTTAGATTAAAATGGAGCATTACATGCCAGGACATACAGGACAAGCCTCTGAAATAAAGATAAGGAGTAGCCTGACTGAAGCACCATTTTGTTCCTATTTGGGGCCTAATCTTGCAAACACTTATGCAGATGTCTCTGGGTGAAGTCACCTGTGTAAGTGTTTGCAGGATGGAGCCTGGTGTGTTAACTCATACTTGGAAAGTTGCCAATGTGAAGCTCCTCCACCCTCAAATCAATATAAAACAGGAGCTTTTTTGTTTCCAAATTGTTTTATCACACCAGACTGGTTTCTTCCATGGCGTTTTTAATAGGTGCCAGCGGCACTGCATTAACGACTTTGACAGCTCACCTACTACCCTTTAAAAGGCTTAAGAGATAGGCCAGCCAATAATTAATAAGACACCCTCTGCTGCACTGAGTTCAGAGCAGAAAGATCACACACACACACACAAAGCACTGCTTGGAGCACCCAAAGCCACAGATTTTACAATTGCACAGAGATTTGCTGCAACAGTTACAAGAAGACAAGAGCTTTTATTGCGATAGGAATATATCTTTTTATGAAACAATACGGGGAGAAAATTTCCTTGGATTACCTTGAAGGACTGTTTAGGCTGTAATTGTATTATGTTTATTCAGAGGAATGGAATATTTTCCCTCTTTTATCCTTCGAGGTCTACACATTCTCTTCTCACTTTGGGATTCCCTGCTTTGCTGCTGGGTCCTGTTTAATCCTGATTTTTTTTTCTTCCCTAATCCTGATCCTTGGTCAGTTTATCTCTTTGTCCCTCTTGCAGACCCTGATCCTGGGAGGTGCTGAGCACCTCCTATTTGTTGCTGAGCTGGTGCTGGCTTAAAAATAAAGGCCCCCAGTCAGCAGATGAACTGGGGGCTCCATGTGAGAGAACTATGTTAAAACTCCCTCATGTCTTCAAGCCAAGTGAAAGATCCCACAAAGAGAGGATTCAGCTGTAATTGGCAATCTTGCCTTTCTTTAAATCCACCGTCAATGCTGAGTGCCCTCAACTCCCATTGAAATCCATGCGAGGGACAGAGCGGCTCACAGAAGGTACAGAAGGCCTGACAAGATCAGACCCAGAGTTTGAAAGGGACAAAAAGTGTTTTCCTAATAACCAAAGTGAAACGGGCCCCATTTATACTGAGCTGGGTTGCAGTGAACCAGAGGGAGATTTGCAAATGCCTCACTCTCAGAGCTAGGCACCCAACTGCCATTTGTGCTTTTAAAAATCTCACTCACACCACTCATGAGGTGAAATGATGCCATCTGCGTAGAGTATGGGTAATCTAGCATTACACGGGTGAAACGAGGAAGGGTTGGGGGGTAGAGAAGTTTGTGTCCTTGACTACACAGGTGAGTAACTTTACCCGAGTGAGTGAACTAATGGGTCTGTTCACATGCATTGAGTTCCTTTCATAAGTGTTTGCAGCATTGGTACCTACCTGTGTGTGACAACATGGCTGAGGGGAGGCTAAATCACAGATTGGTGTTTGCTACTGAGGGCTTTTTCTGTGGGGCCATTGTTAACTCTTTTTTTTGGGGGGGGGGGTGGGGGGGGGTCACTGGCTTCTGGTCATCCTCCCCAGGGGCCCCTGGCACGGCCCCATGGCCCACCGAGATGGGCAGCCAACGGGCGGACCCTCGACATGGCACCCGATGGGCCGGTGCCACACGGCCCGCCTCAGACCCCGGCTCAATGGGGGGCGGCGGTGGAGGGAGGATAGCAGCCCCTAGTGGGTTGGGACTGGGGAACACAAAGGCCGATCCCTGGGGGTCATCCTCTGGAAAAGAGAAGGAGACGTCTCCAGGGGCGGCAATAGCATTGTGGGAGGTGGAGGGGATAGGGCCGGGGGCAGGAGTAGGGGCAGGGCCGGGGGCAGGAGTAGGGTCGGGAAGAGGGACAGAGGCAGGATCCTGGGCCCCAGGAGCTGGACTGCTGGAAGGCGGCTCCTCACGGTCGGGGTCAGGGGTCTGAGGGTTAGGGAGGGGGTCCCCAGGGATGCCGGGCTCAGGCTCTACGGCAGGTGGAACAGCCACAGCAGCAGGAGGTGGATAATCTTCAACGGGCTCCCACCCGGGAAGGAGCTCGGTTGCCCCACGCCAACGAGGGATACCCCTGGTAACTCGTGTCCCGGCCGCAAGGCACCGGCCGTCGCCTCAACAGGCTCAGCGGCCATCAGCGGGGTGGCACCTGCAGCCGGGCAGGTCAAAGAGTCCAGGGGCTCCTCTAAGGCAGGAGAAGGAGCAGCAGTTAGGGGCACGGAAGATGGAGAAAGGGGGGCTAGGGTGATGTCGGCTAGATCGAGGCCCGCTGGCAGAGGGTCGTCCTCCCCCTGGGTAACCAGGGTCAGACCCAGGGCCTCGATCTCCTCATAGAAGAAGGAAGCTCACCTCCTACCATCCCAGAGTCTTCCCCGCTAGCACCCGAGGCGATGCTTGCCATTGTTAACTCTTGCTGGGTGGATTCCCTAATCTAGTCCTGCCCTATAAAAGATCTGCGTCCTGCACTCCCTTAGGACAGGTCTCCACTACATATCTATATTGGTATAACTGTGGCTCAGGGGTATGAAAAATCCACACCCCTGAGCGACTTATTTATACCAACCTAGCCCTCCACCCCACTGACTGCTTTATAGTGGTGGGAGTGCTTCTCCCACCAACTTAGCTACGGCCTCTCAGGGAGGTGGATTAACTACAACAACGGGAGAAGTTCTGTTGGCATAGGAGCATCTTTACTGATGCAACTGCAGCACTGTACATGAAGACAAGCCCTTAGTGGCTGATGGTTTCAATGTTCTGGTGGAAGGGTATGGGACAGGGAAAAAGGTGATTCCTCAGGTAGCTAGCATCAGTCACGGGGAAGGCGGGTCTCTATATTTGGAGGAAGCCACTGCAGAGAGCAGAGCACTGGGATGATGTGTTTACATAGGATCACTGTATTTTCTACCAGTTGGAGCTGCATGAGGCCATCATAGAATAGAATACCAGGGTTGGAAGGGATCTGAGGAGGTCATCTAGTTCAACCCCCTGCTCAAAGCAGGACCAATCCCCAGACAGCTTTTTGCCCCAGATCCCTAAATGGCCCCCTCAAGGATTGAGCTCACAATGCTGGGTTTAGCAGGCCAATGTTCAAACCACTGAACTATCCCTCCGCCCTTCAATTCTAGATGTAGGCCCAGGGTTCAAACCCCTTACTCCACTGTGCAGTTGCTCTCAGGAGTAGTTCCACTCAAGTCCAGCTGTGTACAGTTCACAAATTTGA